>NC_052047.1:16506099-16834099 GCF_903992535.2 Arvicola amphibius | reverse complement strand
AGTGGACATGGCAGGGCACACCCATAATCCCAGCTCTTGGGAGGGAAGTGTCAAAGTCAGAATTTTTTAAAGGAATTTTCAGGTTTACAGCCAGCCTTTCTCACAAAAAAAAAAAAAAAAAAAAAAAAAAAAAACACCTTTGGCTAAGAGTATTACCTACTTTCGAGAGCTATTACGAGGATTAAGTGAAGTAATACGTGAAATATTTAGAACATCTGTTACCTAGCGTCACCTAATAAGTGTTATCAGTAGCGAGTTAGTATCAAAATAGTTCAAGGATAGCTAAACTGTGTGTTTCAAGATTATACTTAACATATAGTCGAACACAATTATGAGTTTGGCCTCGGGTTAGATGAGTTAATAAGTCTCCATTCTAACACTGAGCATGTGGCTGGTCTATTTCACCTTTTCCTCACATTGAACAGTAGATTATTAAAGCCATTTAAGTAGCCATGTGACAGGTCATGCTTAGGTACTGTTTTAAGGGTTTTTAGTCCAAGGGTTGGGGCTTAAGACAGTCTCATGCAGCCCAGGCTGAGGTTGACCTGGTTATGTAGGTGGCAGTGTACCAACATCCCTGGCCAATAAACTTTCTCTTTTTTTTTTTTTTTTTTTTTTTTTTTTTTTTTTTTTTTTTTGGTTTTTTCGAGACAGGGTTTCCCTGTAGTTTCTAGAGCCTGTCCTGAAACTGGAACTAGCTCTTGTAGACCAGGCTGGCCTCGAACTCAGAGATCAGCCTGCCTTAAGCTAAAATGTGAGAAGTCCCATTGGTAAATTCATAGTGTGTACTCAGCCAGCTCCTGTGAGCCCCAGGCAGCTCTGGTTTTAACAGGCACTCACTCCAGAGATTCTGGTTCAGATGGGCTATGGGACACTGCCAAATGCTAGGCTGAGCCTACTGCAGTAAGTTTCTCCCAGCTGTAACAGGTATATGGATTAACCAAAAGAATGAGGCAAGAATCTGCAAAACTGGTTAGTCCTAGAGAATGTGTTCCAAACAGTGGAGTTTCTTTTCCTCTAAAACCATAGGATAGAAGTGATCACAATTTATAAGTGAATTACGTGGACCCAGAAGCCCCATAGTTCGGTAAGAAAAACGTTAATGGGGGGGATGGGGAGGGGGCACTGAGATGTAGCTCAGTAGTGGAGTGCTTACTTAGAAATGCAGTCAATCCAAGAACTACAAGACAGCCACCATAAAACCTGTGGGGCCAGGTGTGGTACTTGGGAGACTGGGGCAGGAGATTGCCATGAGTTCAAGTTGTTCAAGACCAGAACTGGCCATGAAACCAGACCCTCTGTTAAAAAGAAACATTCAAGCTGGGCGTAGTGATACAAACCTTTAGTCCCAGCACTCTGGACGCAGAGGCAGGCAGATCTCTGAGTTCAAGTCCAGCTTGGTCTACAGAGAGAATTTCAGGATAGCCAGGGCTACATGTAGAAACCCAGACTTCAAAAAGAAAAATTAGAAATACCATGGAGCTGGGCAATAATGGTGCACACCTCTAATCCCAGCACTTCAAAGACAGAGTCAGGCAGATCTCTGTGAGTTCAAGGCCAGCCTGACCTAAAAGTCCAAGGGCAACCAAGGCTACACAGAGAAACTCTGTCTCAAAAAAACAAAAATAAATAAAATAAATACTATGGAATTTTGCTTCATTTGCCCTGGGTTAATAAGGAACTAAGATAATTTTACACTTTGGTAGCTGAGGCGATGAATAATAAATATTAATATTAGTACCTAGAATTTTTATATTAAGTGATCACTAGTAGACAGTTTTATTTCTATTGTATTTAGTATACCTTAAAATGGGATTAAAAGCCAAATTATTATTTAAACCCCAAGACTTGATATACTTTTAGGAGTCTGAGAACTACTTAAATCTTTTTGTGCATTATAAAATAGAAAAATTAATAAATATGCCAACTTTGGGAGCAAACATAAATAAAAGTAATTAACCACTTGGGCCTCGAAAAAGGAGGATAAATCTTTCTAGGTTGAGATATGAGAAAAGGTGTGTATCCATTGGTGCAAAATGCTGGTAGAAAATTGGGAGTAGCAACCTGAGGAATGCCAAGTATGTTGGGCCAAAAGCAAGAATGTGAAGCAAGGTAGGAGGTGAAACTGGAAAGGTAAGGAGCATTACATCTCTCTCACACACACCTTTACAAGCTGCTTCAGGAGCTTAGGTTATATTCCTGATAGAGAGAAGGCAACCATGGTCTCCCGAAAAGTAAGCTGGCTCTATGGAACAGAGGAACTGGAAGAGATTAAAGCCAGAGACAGGGAAACCAGCCATTTAAGAACTTCACATCATTGCTGGCATGTAACGATTTAAACTAAAACACAGAACAAATGAAACCAGAGAGAAATTCAGAGAAGGCAGTTGAAAGCATCAGAATTAAAGCAAGATGAAGTTACCAACCAACCATACAGCCTCAGCAACCTTAAGGGATTGACCGAGAGGGCTGCCAGGAATTCCAGCCTGGCCTGGGTACATAGGGTAAAATCTACCACCCCCACCCCTAAAATATACTAAACACTATGCACAAAATATGGGAAGCTTATATAGGGCAGAGCTCTGAATTCTACAGAATTCTGTTCTCCACAGAATAAGCAAGGAAGACAGTTTTACTGCTAATATGATCTTCATAAAAGAAAGATACAAGCCAGGTGGTCGTGATAGTGCACACCTTCAATCCCAAAACTTGGAGGGAGAGGCATGAGGATTTCTGAGTTTGAGCCTGCTGGCCTGCAGAGTAAGTTCCAGGACAGCCAGAGCTACATAGAGAAACCCTGTCTTTAGGGGCTGGAGAAATGGCTCAGAGGTTAAGAGCACTAACTGCTCTTCCAGAGGTCCTGAGTTCAATTCCCAGCAACCACATGGTGGCTCACAGCCATCTATAATGAGATCTGGTGTCCTCTTCTGGCATGCAAACATATATGGAAGGAATGTTGTATACATAATAAATAAATAAATATTAAAAAAAAGAAACCCTGTCTTTAAAAAAAGAAAAAAAAACAAAACAAAAAAACGAAGGAATATCAAACATAATCAAACTTAACAATTCAACATGTTTTATTTTTAGTATAAAATTAATATTGACTGGTCATGGGCACATCTCTAATTCCAGCATTTGGATATAGTCGGAAACTGCTTTCATTCCCTGCCAACCAGGCCTGAATAATCACACAGAAATTATATTAATTACAACACTGCTTGGCATATTTAGGCATATTCCTAACTAGCTTTTTTTTTTTTTTTTTTTTGAGACAGGGTTTCTCTGTAGCTTTTGGAGCCTGTCCTGGAACTAGCTCTTGTAGACCAGAAAGGCCTCGAACTCACAGAAGTCCACCAGCCTCTACCTCCTGAGAGCTGGGATTAAAGGCATGTGCCACCACTGCCCGGCTTCTATCTAGCTCTTATATCTTAAATTAACCCATGTCTATTAATCTGTGTATCACCATAAGGCTGTGGTTTACCAGGGAAGGTTCTGTTCTGGTGTCTACATGGCGTCTCCCTGACTCCACCCACTCTCAGTATCTCTGATAGGATTTCACGCCTGGCTTTCTGCCCTGCCATAGACCAAAACGGCTTCTTTATTAATCAGTTGTAACAAAATATACTCACAGCAGAATCATACAAAGGGGAAATCCCACATATTTGGAGTCTGAGAAAGGAAGGTTACCAGAACTTTGAGGCCAGTTTGGGCTAAATAGTGGGTTTCAGGCCAGCCAGGGTTACATAGTGAGGGCACTTCTCAGAAATTTTTTTCGTGTTGCTTTTTGTTTTGTTTTTTCAAGACAGAGTTTCTCTGTAGTTTTGGAGCCTGTCCTGGAACTCACTCTGTAGACCAGGCTGGCCTCAAACTGACAGAGATCTGCCTATCTCTGCCTCCCGACTGCTGGGATTAAAGACATGTGCCACCATCACCTGGCTCAAAAAGTTTTTAAAAACATTAAAAGGTAACATATCTTTTAAAAACTTTTAGACTGGCAAATACAAAAACAGAAATATACACCCATGTTTCTACCACCCAAAGGACACTACCATTAACACTTAAGAAAATGTACAACAAATGACAGAAAACACAATTATCTAATATTTTTAGCTAATGTTTTAGAAGAATAAAGTTAGTGGGAGCCATCAAAATCTAGTAGTTCAGAAGTAAAGAAACTAGATGTAGTTGGTATTTTCAGATAGGGCCCCACGTAGCCCTGACCAGTTTCAAACCCTCTAAGCAGCCCAGCCGGTCTTGAGCTAAACTTCCTGTGTCTCCCTCCCTAATGCTGGGATTCCAGGCATCTGCTACCACACTCCAGAAAGAACTGAGTTCTCCAGCGCTCTCAGATTTGAGACATACTAACTGACACAAATTTCCGCATTAAAATAAGTTTAACACGAAGTAGTATACTGACTATATTGTTTTCAAATAAGACGTTTTCTTTTTTTTTTTTTTTTTGGTTTTTCAAGACATGGTTTCCTGTAGTTTCTAGAGCCTGTCCTGGAACTAGCTCTTGTAGACCAGGCTGGCCTCGAACTCAGAGATCCGCCTGCCTCTGCCTCCCGAGTGCTGGGATTAAAGGTGTGCGCCACCACCACCCGGCAAAATAAGATGTTTTCAAATTAACACATTACGTCAAACCAATGAGTCAAGAAAATGTTTGTTTTAGAATCACAAGTGCACACCTTTAATTCCTCAGAAGCAGAGGCAGGTGGAGCTCTGAGAGTTCAGGGCCAACTTGGTCTACATTGAAAGTTCCAGGACATCCAGGACTACATAATAGAGGGATCTTGTCTCAAAAAAACAAATAAATAAAATAAGAATAAGAATATGCAATATGCCGGGCGGTGGTGGTGCACGCCTTTAATCCAGCACTCGGGAGGCAGAGGCAGGCAGATTTCTGTGAGTTCGAGACCAGCCTAGTCTACACGAGCTAGCTCCAGGACAGGCTCTAAAGCTGCAGAGAAAGCAAATACTATGCAATACAGGGAGATGTTAAATCATAATTTATAGTTAACTCGAAAATGTTACTAACTTGAAGACTTGAATTTGCTCTTAAATAAAATATCTCCTCTTTGATTTTTAACATAAAAATAGAATAATTTATGTATTATACTAAAAAGGATAATCAGCTCTTCTCAAGTGCTGACGTTTCTCACAGCGGAAAGAAGATTATATTAAAAATACATGATCATCCATGGCATTAATCTCTACAAGGCTTTATACCCTGTATTATAAATATCTATCCTTGAAATCACCAGAGCTTTCAAAACTTAACATGGATGACTAAAACTTCAAATCAAATCAAAAGGCACCTTCTGCTTTGTTTCACAAGAAAACAGAGTGGGAGTCTTGATTACAGTGATGAACCTTGTCGTTTTTTCTTAAAAGTCCAGGGAGATGTTCTGTTCACTTTCCAGAAGGAACATGTTCAAGCTTGTTTTTATAATCTTGGCCTCTGTAATTGTGTCAAGCCGCTGAATCAGCCCATTACGTAGCTCACTAACGCTAATGCATAGCTGTGATTCTATTATTGAACAAAGACCTAAAAGCATATGAAAATTGGGAACTTGGAGTACCATCGACCTTTTTATTTTTCAGACAAAAAGTTCATAAGTAGCCCTATACATTCTAGCAGACTCATATTTCAGCTGATTTCGTGTATTCATTTTGCTGTCATTTAATTAGCAGTAGCAAAACATAAATAGAGTAGCTATTAAAAGCAGGAAACACAAACACCAATTCACTGAAGGCCTCCACGGCATGTACTGTTTCTGTAGCTATGACATCTTGGCTCACCAAGGAGAAAGCCGGAGTTTAGACTAGACAGAATTTCTTTTCTTGCTTTATGGAGGGGATAACAAACACACGAGACTGTCACCTGCCATTCCCTCACCCAGGAGATATAGTTCATCCCTGGTTGATTACTCAACAACGATTTGTGAAAAGTCTGCTCTTCCTCTACCTCATGCTTAAATCCCAGGTATATGCTATCATAGCTAGACTCACACTCGACTGAAACATTGTCGGGCACCTTTAGGACTGAATCTGGTAAGAATTTGATTCGTAGGAGTTTCTACATGAAAAATCAAGAAGACCAGTTAAAGTACAGACCTTGGGTTTTCCTCTTTAACAGAATTTTGAAATTCCTAAGAGACAAAATGTCTTTTTTATCAAGATTCCCATGCTCATCGAAAGATTCAAATGAGCTGGGTTATACTATTACATGCTTGTAATCCCAACATTCAAAAGGGCCAGGATCAGGAAAATTATGAATTTGTGACCAACCCTGTGCTCACTCCCAACCCCACCCAAGCCTTATTTTAAATTAAAAAAAAAAAAAAACACTCAACAAGGGGCTGAAGGGATATAATCATCAGATGCTTGCTGTGCCAGGCAATGATGGTGCAGGCCTTTAATCCCTCGGGAGGCAGAGACAAGCAAATCTCTGTGAGTTCTAGACCAGCCTGGTCTACAGAGCAAGTTCTGGCACAACCAGGGTTACACAGAGAAACCTTATCTTGAAAAAAAAAAAACAAGCAAGCAAAAAAGTGCTTGCTGCTATTGCCTAGGACAGACAGATGCCGGTACTCATGTTGGGAAGATCACAGCCACCAGTAGCTCCAGCTCCAGGGACTCTGGCTCTTGGGCACACTGAGTCTACACAAACACAGATACAGTATGAAAATAAGTAAATAAATAATGCACCTTGAAAAAGAACACTCCCAGGATGACCAAAGATGGGAACTCTCCTCCCAACTCAACTTGCTTTGAATTTTTTAAATTATTTCTTTATTTATTATGTACACAGTGTTCTGTCTGCTTGCAGGCCTGTATGACAGGAAAGGGCACCAGATCTCATTATAGATGGTTGTGAGACAGCATGTGGTTGCCAGGAATTGAACCCAGGACCTCTGGAAGAGCAGCCAGTGCTCTTAACCTCTGAGCCACCTCTCCAGCCCATGCTTTCTTTTCAGTTTTTTAAAGTTACATTTTGTTGCTGGTGTGATGGCGCAGGCCTTTAATCCCAGCACTCAGGAGTCAGAAGCAGACAGATCTCTGTGAGTTAGAGGTCAGCCTGCCTAGGAAGTTAGTTTCAGGATAGCCAAGGTTACTAAGAGACACCCTGTCTAGAAAAACCAAAAAGTTACCTGGTGTTAGCTAGGCTAGACCTACATCTGTAAACTGAGCTGAGCACTCCGGTGGTAAGCAGATCTCTCTGTGAGTTCAAGGTCAGCCTGCTCTACCTACTGACTGCCAGGTCAGCAGCCAGGCAGGGCTGCAGTCTTCTCAAAACAAAAAACAGGAACAAAACAAAACAAAACAAAAAAGGAGGGGGAGTAAAAGTAACACACTGTTTTGTCAAAATAAGGACACACAGCTAGCAATTATTCAATCTTTTGTTCAACCATGTTGTAAAGGATTTATTTACTCTTCTTATTTAACCTTTGTAACATCTCTATAAATAATTTTATAGAACAGGTCAAATAACTTAGGCAGAAACTCAAAGCTTCTAGTTAATTTTCTAAGGGTGTTTGGAGTTAGCTTTCTGTAATGTAAACACTTCCTTTTTTTAATGTTTATTAAAAAAAAAAAAAACTTGAAGCCTGGCATTAGAAGTCCCGTGAGAGTTTCTAGTGGTAACTCAAGAGCCATTTGGAAAATAACAAAGATTTTCTCTCTGAAAATTTAACTTCCTTTGGGGGGGGCGGGGAGGGCAGATAAAATGTACAGAACATCAAGACAGTGATTTTTAATTGAGCCCATACAAATTCTGTGCCGGCATTTTGCGAGTCAAAGCTAATCAGCAAGCAACCCACCATAAATAGGAGTGACAGTTCGTCACGCCTGTAAATGCCACCCTTTGGAGTTGAGGCAGGCATTTCAAAGGGAACCTAGCCTGCGCTTCCAGTGAGCCCTCCCATCCCCTCAAACAAAAAACTAGGAATTTTCTTTTGGGGGGTAAAGTTTACTTTGGGCACTTACTGATGCAAATATCTGAAATAAAATAACAGTACCCAATTTACTAACAAAACACAAACACTACGAAAGGGAAAACTGTAATAGACGAGCATGCTATAAATTTTGAATTAGCTGGTTTAACCCACCCATGCGCTCCTGGAGTTCTGGGAAACCGGGGAACAAAATAGAAGCAAATCCACGGTTTCTAAATCGCCCTCAGGAAAAAGAAAACCGGTGGGAAGAATATCGTCTCCTAATTTATCGTATATAAAGTTCCTTGAATCAAAATCATGAGTCAACGGTTGAAGTTCTAGTGTTTGAACAGCAAACTATAGTTCAACACCGGGAGTGGGGGTTGTCACTAATAATGAGCGCTGGCCTTTCAGCCCAGATCTCTGTGCCTCTCACTATTCATCAAGTTGGCGGTCGCACACAGAAAACGCCGCCCGGTTCGAGCGCCGCACCTGACCTGCCGAGTCGATCCGGGCGGCGGAAGACCAGGCCCCGCACACCGTCGGCTCCGGGAACCGGGAGGGATCTGTGCGCCGGAACGGAGCCGGAGGTGCGGGGCGGGGCGGCTGCGGAGGACGCTGCCCCCTAGGGGCGCCGAGCCGCGGCGGGGGGCGGCGAGAGGGGCGGAGGCCGGAGGCGGTGCTGGGCAGGCCGCGCCGTCGGGCGGGGCGGTCCTCGGCTGGCCGGGCCCCGGCGGGGCGGGCAGAACACCGAGCCCGAGCGGCGGCGGCGAACGGCGGCGGCGGCGCGGGCACGACGGAGCGCGGGATCCTCGTCGTGAGCCTCGGGCTCGGGCCTGGCTAGGCGGCGACACCGCGAAGCCACCGGCGAGATGGCTGAGTCCCCGCCGCCCGGCGCGGCCGCTCAAAGTTGCGGCGAGGACCCGGAGAGGGGCGGGGAGCGGCTATCGGAGGAGCCCGAGGAACCGCGCGGTGCTGCCGCCCGCGGCACTGACCGGGAGGACGAGGCGGGGCCCTCAGAGCCGGACTCGCCGGTGGCCGCCCCCTTCTTCCTGCTGTACCCGGGCGATGGAGGCGCGGGCTTCGCAGCGCGGCCCCCGCCACAGCGCGCCTGGAGGACCCCGCCGTCGCCCGGCTCCCCGCTGCCCTTCCTGCTTCTGAGCTACCCGAGCGGCGGCAGCGGCGGCAAGCACCGTGAGTGTTGGGGACGGGGACGCGGCGGCGACCGGCTCAGCAGAGCCCCGCCTCTCGCCGGGCTCCGAAGCCGCGCGGGCTGGGGCTGGTGGGGTCCGCGCGCGGGGACGGGGGCGGTGGCTGTGCCCCTCGGTGGCGGTGTCCCCTCGGTGGGATCCACCTCTCGTCTCGCCCAGGCCGCGGCCCCGGCGGCAGCTCGCTCCCCCTCGGCCTCCACGTGCTGGGACCGAGGCGTCCCCTGGCGCCGGCCGGCGGCACCGCGCACTGGCGCCCTTCCCGGAGGAACCGCGGAGCTGGCGTCCGGGTCCGGCTGCTGCGCCCCCGCCGGTTCCCACCCGCCGTGGCCAAGTAGGTGTGGCTGCCGCGCCGCCGCCCTGCGGCCTCAGCCCGGCGGGCGAGGGAATTTCTAGGAGCGGTCCCCAAACCCATAAGTGAGAGTCGTAACCACCCCCTACCCCACCGCTCAAGTGAGAAGCAAAATGGTTTCGGGGTGCGCGAGAGGAAGGGAAGAAAAAGTGTGGCTTGGGAAGGGCACCTCCCAGTGTTGTGTCTTTTGTCAGGAAGATGCTTCCACGCCTTAAAGCCATGGCCACACTCTGGCCCCCCAAAAGCCGCGACTAACACCCCCCCACCCCCCGCCGCCACCGATGCTCTTTCCGGCAACAACTGTTTGTTGCTGCTGGCCATGAGCCGGCCTATAAGAATAGGTAATGTGAGGACTGAAGTGTCGGGATAGTTTAAAGAGACAAGACCTTTTTCCTATAAGAAAATATCGCTGATAACTCAAAGGATGCTACTGTAAATTCCAAACACCTTGCTATATATATATATATAGGTAGGAGTTCTGAAAAGGGAAGGAAAGTTGCCTGGGGTAAGTGAGGCTGCCCCTCCCTCCGTATTTTTAAAGCTCTTCTGTGCGTTTCTTGATTTGACAGCTCTCTGCAACCAAGAAACTGACTTGGCCTTTTCTGTCTCCCCGTCCAACCCTGTGGAAAAGATAAACATTTGTTGAATGTCTCCTATGCACATGTACCGTGATTATCATGGCTTTCAAGTCTCTGTGAGTGTACAGTGCCCCCTTTTCAAATGAGGAAGCTGAAGATCAGACTAAATTACATTATTTGTCCTCAGTAAACCTAAGAGAAACAAACGACCCAGATTCCTTCTCTTCCATGACGGTGCTCTTTAATCAAACATCAGATATCCAAAACTGAGATTGTAGTGTACGTCAGGAAGTTAGCAGGATGGAGCTACTGGATTCAGCTAGTGCAAGTCTCGTGTTGCCTCTCTGCTTGCCTAAAAAGTGGTCCTAGATTGACCTGAGTCTTACAAATACCGCGTTTTGTTTGAGGTGTGTGCTCTAATCTCCAGATAGGAAGAATTCAGGTAGGAGTTGAGTCCTTTTGTGTGGTGGAGGAGGTAAATTAAGAATTTTCTCCATGCTGAATACTTTTCATTTTCAAGGAATAGGCTTGCTTTGTGCAGCTGCTCTGTTCCTTTTCTGTGTGTTCTGCTTGTTACAACTGCATCACTGTAGAATGAAGGAGGCACTCTGAGGAGTTCTCCATGCAGCAACTCTACATGATTTGACATAGATTTTGTTTTTCACCTGTTGGCTAGTACCAATTGTAGGGATTATTTTAATTCCTCTTGATTTTGTTTGACTTTCTGCTCAGTAAAGATTGACTTTATTTTCAAGTATTTACTTTTAAGTATTATTATAACTGAGAAGCTAAGTGTGACTATGATAGGAATCTAAGTTTCTGGGATTGAATCTTGCACGTGCCAAGCAAGCACTTTGCCACCAAGGTCATGCGTGTGATGTTACACTGTGGTCATGGTACTAGCATGTGGACTGATGTCTTAGCACATAAACATCTTAGAATTAACTTTTTTTTCTGAAACAATTCAGGTATAAAAGCTCAGAAGAATACTGAGAAAGCATGACTCTCCCTGCTCTGCTTGACTAGTTATTGACTGTCCATTCTCGAAAAGCATCCTGGACTGTGTCTTACTATGTAGCCCTGGCTGTTCTGAAACTCTTTTTGTAGACCAGGCTGGCCTCAAGCTCACAGCGATCTACCTGCTTCTGCTCCCCAAGTGCTGGGATTAAAAGTGTGCATCACTATGCCATGCTACATACTCCTGAAAAGATTTGTTTTTAATTACATGTATGCATGCATGTGTAAGGAAATGCCAGTGCCCACAGGCATTGGATGCCCATTGGCGTTACAGACAGCTGTGAGCTGCCTGGTGTGGGTGCTGGGAACCGAACTCGGGTCCTCTGGGACTTCAGTACACTCTTAACCACTCGGCTGTCTCTCTAAACTGTTGAAGAATACTTTGTCCAAATTTCAAATTCAAGTACTTCTTTTGAGTTTTTTATTGGTACTTTAGAAACTGTGCAAGTGTCTCAGAAGGGTAAAGGCCTCTGTCTTACCACCAGGACAGCACATGGACTCAAACTCAGCCCCATGTACAGTAAGTACATGTACATGACTGTACTGTAGCCATGTCTTGCTTAGAATCCTTTCTTTCCCCCACCCTTTTTTTCTTTGAGAGAGATGGTTTTGATAGACAGCCCAGACTAGCCTTGAACTTGAAGTTGTCTTCTGTCCTTAGCCTCTAAGATGCTGGGATTTGTGAGTGTGTGCCACCACACCCTTAGAACCCAATTTTCACTTCCTTATTTGTGTACCAAACGTATATAAAATGCACTAGCCTTAACACTGTGTTAAGATACTGTTGTTATTTTAGAAACTGTGGCTGTTCTTAACATGCCTGTTTTCTTGAGGTAGACTCATTTAGCCAGGGATAGCCTCAGCTTTGTTGCGTGATCAAGAGCAGTGTTGATCTCCTGATCCACTTGCCTCTAACTCCCCAGTGGGGTCACATCACCTTTGTCCTGTGCTGATTTGTTATATTAACCTGAATTCAGAAAGCTGTGTTGTCAAATGACAGTGTGAGCACAAAGAAGTATCCAAACAGAAGAGATAACCCACCCTAAGGTTTTTAGGGTTTATACATTTGGCATAAAATTGTATTGGCTATAGCGTTCATAAAATCAACATGGAAGAGTCAAAAGAAGGCTTCTGATAGGCTACGGTGGATTTTTGTTCCTTTCTGAATAATTTCTTGCTTGTTTGGTTTTTTGATACTCAATTCTTCCCCCCGCCCCCTTAAGAGAAAAATCTCACTGTGGAGCACTGGCTAGCCTGGAACTTAGACCAAACTGGCCATGAACTCACAGAGATCTACCTGCCTCTGCCTCCTGAGTGCCGGGATTCAAGGTGTGTGCTGCCACACCTAGTTATGCGCTCATTCCAAATTTTATGTTCTCTACCATACTTTTGAAAATTAACTGTATAATAACTACAAATAGCACATAGATTGCTTCCATTGCTTAGATGTTTTATGGGAAAAGTGTTGGACATGCAAAGTGCCTTTCTGTTTTGTGGGCCCAAGGACCACTACCCCATCAAGTTCAATGTCAGATGACACCACACTTTTGAACTGAATGAACTTCCAGGACTTTTTCATAATTCGAGTGCATCTACGTTCATATTGTATGGTCTCTTTTCCCTCTTGGTATGTGTGACCTGTGACTTCTGATCAGTTGTCTTGCAGTTGACTTTTAATGCCTTCCTTTTTCTGTTACACCATGCAGGTCTTGTGAGTAGACAGCACAGAGTTGTAAACTCACTTAAAACATGAGACGGAGACGGAGGGAGCACGAGGAGCTTTAATTATCAGCTTCACACAGTCTAGAATCACCTGGGAAAAGCCGCTCAGTGGCGGATTATGTAGATGAGGTTGTCACGTGGGCATGGATGTGAGGCGTTGTCTTTGTTATATTATAGAAGCAAAAAAGACCTTCTCGTTGTGGGGAACACCATTATTGGGCAGGGGATCTTGGACTGTGTAAGTGTAGAGGGTACTAAGTATAAGTAGCTCTTTTCTGTGGATGTGACTAATTGCTTCAAATTCCTGCTTTGACTTTCCCACAATGATAGACTTGCCACCTCGAATTGTCAGCCAAATGAGCCCTTTCTTCCTGGAAGTTGCTTTTGTTGCGGTGTTTCTCCTGAAGCAACAGGAAACAGACATGGTCCAATGTGTGTAGTTGTGAGTGGGCACGCACGGAGAGGTCAGAAGACAGCTTTGGGGCATTGGTTCTTTTCTTCTGTTGTGGGTTGCAAGAATCGAACTCAGGGCGTCAGGCTTGCACAGCAAGGGTTTTCACCTGCTGGGCCGTCTCGCTGGCCCAGTTGTTTTAAACTTGGTTACACAGTTCTTCAGCAAGAGCTTTGTAGATGGCAAGATTGTGCATCAGAAGACTGACCTCCCTGCCCCCAAACACACAGCCTCTATCTGTAGTAATTCTCTTCTTTTCTGTAGACCAAGGTGCCTCAAACTCCGCTCTGCCCTCCTCTGCCTCCCAAGGTCTGGGATTAAAGGCGTGCACCGCCACAGCACCCAGTAGTGTTTCTCTTTGTCCAACACCCAGAGCTACAGCAGATATTTATGTTAAAGGTTATGCAAGAAAAAGAGCCCACACCTCTTGTCATGTTTTTCCCATTACAGCAGGATACAAACTACATCTCATTCATAAAGAAGACACTGTCATCCTGTCTTTGTGGGTACCTGTTTGAGACTGAGAAGAGCTAGAAGAGGATTAAGGGGGGGAGGGGCTAAGAATCTCAAAAAAGCCAGTGTCACTGTAACTACCCATTTCAAAGACTATCCGACAGTGAGGATCACGGGTGACTCCTGGTAGTTCTGATGATGAGACATGGAGATGAACTTGATTCTCAGGTGTGCACTTGCAAATCCATTATGTGTGCAAGGAACTTCTAGATTTACAGATATGTGTATGGGTCTCCTGCCTGCACGAATGTCTGTACCATGTGCACGTGTAGAAAAGAACATCAGCTCTCTGGAACTGGAGTTACAGATGGTTGTGAGCTGCCATGTCAGTACTGAGAATTGAGCCTGGATCAAAATTGTGAGCAGCATGCAACAGTCCTGAGTTTAATCACCAATCCAGAAAGAAAGAAGCAAAACAAATTATATGGAAGGAAGTATTTTCAGAATTACAAAGCAGGGGCACTTAGAGGGCACTAATAGGATTGTGACCTGTACATGTCCTTTTCTCTGTGTCTATAGGATGTGCCACAACTGGCTTCAAACTTACGATCATACCTCATCCTTCTCAGTGCTGGGGTTACAGGTGTGCACCGCTGTACCCTGTGTACTGCAGCTGTTTTCTGGATAGTCGTGGAAAGATCCATAGTCCTAAAACTTCCCAGGGCTCCTGGCCAGAATGGCATTCCTCTTGGTAAAGCCTATTTAGCAACCCTCTGGCTCTAATCTTTTTCTTTTCTTTTCCTCTGTCTCTGTCTCTGTCTCTCTGTCTCTCTCTGTCTCTCTGTCTCTCTCTCTGTCTCTCACTCTCTGTCTCTCCCCTCTCTCTCTCTCTCTGGTTTTTTTTCGAGACAGGTTTCTCCGTAGCTTTGGAGCCTGTCCTGGAACTAGCTCTGTAGACCAGGCTGGCCTCGAAATCAGAGAGATCTGCCTGCCTTTGCCTCCCAAGTGCTGGGATTAAAGGTGTGCGCCACCACCGCATGGCATGGCTCTAATCTTTTTTGGTGTCAAATGGACTGGATGCTTAGCTTATGTTGGAAGGACTGGGAATGGGGCAGAGGTGAGAGAGTTTGAAAGAATAGTATAAGGTCTGTTCAAGTGCATAAGAAGAGATCGGCAGGACGATGGGCACGGGAAAGCAGAAGTCATCTAGAATGTGAATCTTCTAACTTTAGAATCTGTTAGGGACTCTCCGCGTATGTTTCTCTACTTCTGCTGTCCCTTATACAATGTTAATACTTGGTGGAATTCTGACCCATCACTCCTCCTTCCTCACAACGTGAAGATTATCACAGTGTGCCCTTTGCTCACATCTGCTTTTTTCCTGAGTTGCTCTCATAAACATCTTTACAGATTTGTCGTGAAGAGAATCATGTTTTGTTTCGAGCATTCTCAGAAGCAGAAACACTTACTGTAATGATGGTGGCTGGCGCTGCTTACCACTTGCTCCGTGCCAAGTGCCGTGCCAGCACTTTATTTAGTTCTAAAGTAGCTAACACTGTTTCCTGTGTGGCAGTGAGAAACGGACAGAGGCAGAGGCAGGTGGATCTCTGAATTCAAGGCCAACCTGGTCTATACATAAGGAGTTCCAGGCCAGCCAGGGCTGCACAGTGAGACCCTGTCTCAAGAGAGAGGGGGAACCGGGAGGGACAAACAGATGAGTTAGTTGGGAAAGGTTCTTTGGTTTCTCTGTCCCTGAGGACTTTCTGCTTCTAGAGGCGACATGGCTCTACCAAGAACCTCTCCTTTCCTTTTTCATTTGGAATCACGGCCTAGATTGGGTTTGTTTGTTCTGGAGTTTGTTCTTTACTAAAACCATCTCTGCTATCAGTGACTGAATGGACTAATGAAATCCATAAGTCATGAATTTGATAGAATAGTTTATGTGCATATGGACTGGCCCACGTGTGTGGCAGGCACTTTGGAACTTCTTGGACATCTGTGGCACTGCTGGTGTAGTCCTTGTTTTTTCTTCAGTCTTTCCAAGTTAACGCGCTGTTCTTGCCCTGTGCGTGTTAAGTGCCTGACTCTTGTATACACTGGAAAAGGTACTTTGGGAAGCTGGGGTGGGAGGATTTTAAGAGGTGGCCAGCCTGGGCTACATAGCAAGACCTTGTCAAAAAGGAAGGGAAGAAGGGGAAAACATCCTGGAATCTTGTTTCTTAAGACATATGTTTAGCTTAATTGTGTAGAACTAAAAATTTTTCAAGGTTGAAGTGTTTTGTTTTGTTTTGTTTTAAAGTGGGAAAATACCACTGTGTAGAGAGAGTGCTTTGATATTACATCTCTCCAGCGGTAAGCCACTGGCACTGATGTTTGGTAGGTACTGTATTGAGTAACATCTATACATTTCTTCTCATGGGGATGTACTCTCTGCAACGCTGGTCATTTGGTTTATTTTATGGCTGAGCAAATGGAGGGGAGGGGAGGAGAGATTTCCCAGAGACATTTAATAGTAAGCTGTTGAAGTCTGCATGTGTAAGCCATTGCTTCCTGCCCCTGAGCCATGAAGTCAGCTCTACATCCCAAGGTGGAAGTTATTTCTGGTCTTATGCCGGTTAATTTTATTAAGTGAAGATGAGACGTTGCAGTCCTCTGCTGGTATTTGCTTCTGGCAAAATAATAACTCAGCTTCCTGGGTATAATCATTTTATAATCGCTTATTGTCATCTTTGGTTAATATCTACAAACTAATAATGAGCCTACCGAGTATAGAAACTTCAGATTGAAGAATTCTGACAACTCCAGGTAAACATGGTGGATTTAGGTCATGGGAAAAAAGATATTGGAGGAAGGAGTGGACCGTGTGAAATACCCATGCTCTTGGCCCTTCTACCAATTTTAACAGGGTGGAAACTAGTTTGAGTTTTCCTGGTTCTGGATGTGGTCTGCTACTTGTAATAATCATGTCAAGACAACAATCAGTAGTGAAATGGGAAGATATTTTTCTTGAGTCGTGAAACCATAAACCCAGAAAGAAGCATTAGGAAATGTAATTTTATGAACATCTGCAAATTGATTTAGACAATCTTTTTTGTGGGGAGAGTGTTTCGAGACAGGGTTTCTCTGTGTAGCTTTGGAGCCTTTCCTGGAACTCACTGTGTAGACCAGGCTGACCTTGAACTCAGAGAGATACCCCTGCCTCTGCTTTCCGTGTGCTGGGATTAAAGGCGTGCGCCACTACCGCCCAACCAAATTGACAATTTTTAAGGAGCCATTATATGCAGATTAGGAACTGTAGTAAGGAGACCATTAGTTAGTTCCCAGCCACTTAGCCCCAAAATAATCATACAGAAACTGTATTGTGTGTGTGTGTGTGTGTGTGTGTGTGTATGTGGTTATCTTTTTTAAATTTTATTGATTTTTATTGAGCTCTACATTTTTCTCTGATCCCCTCCCTGCCTCTCCCCTCCCATTAAACCCTCTCCCAAGGTCCCATGCTCCCAATTTACTCAGGAGATCGTCTTTTTCTACTTCCCATGTAGATTAGATCTATGTATGTCTCTCTTAGGGTCCTCATTGTTGTCTAGATTCTCTGGGATTGTGATTTGTAGGCTGGTTCTTTGCTTTATATTTAAAAACCACTTATAAGTGAGCATATGTGATTCTTTCTGGGTCTGGGTTACCTCACTCAAAATGATGTTTTCTAGCTCCATCCATTTGCCTACAAAAATCAAGATGTCATTTTTTTCTGCTGTGTAGTACCCCATTGTGCAAATGTACCACAATTTCCTTATCCATTCTTCTGTCGAGGGGCATTTAGGTTGTTTCCAGGTTCTGGCTATGACAAACAATGCTGCTATGACATAGTTGAGCACATGTCCTTGTGGCACGATTGAGCATCTTTTCGATATATATACCCAAAAATGGTATTACTGGGTCTTGAGGAAGGTTGTTTCCTAATTTTCTAAGAAATCACCACACTGACATCCAAAGGGGCTGTACTAGCTTGCACTCCCACCAGCAATGCAGGAGAGTACCCTTTACCCCACAGCCTCTCGAGCATAAGTTGTCATCAGTGTTTTTTATCTTGGCCATTCTTACAGGTATAAGATGGAATCTCAGAGTTGAGAAACTGTATTCTTTAAATCACTGCTTGCCCCATTAGCCCTATTTTCTTATTGGCTAACTCTTACATCTTAATTTAACCCATCTCCATTAATCTGTGCATCACCACGAGGTCATGGCCTACCAGCAAAGTTTCAGCATGTCTGTCTCTGGTGACAGCTCCATGGCTTCTCCCTAACTCCACCTCCCTTTTTCCAGCATTCAGTTTAGTTTTCCCCACCTAGCTCTGCTATAAGCCAAAAGCAGTTCCTTTATTAACCGATATTCACAGCATACAGAGGGGAATCCCACATCACTTCCCTTTTCTGTTAAATGAAAAGGAAGGTTTTAACTTTAACATAGTAAAATTACATATAACAAAGCATATATCAAGCAAGAATTAGTTACAATATTTATATCTACTTTATCTTTTATCATAACTAAGGAAAACTATAACTACTTATTCTTCAACTCCATCAAAGACTCCAGAAGGATACAATATTACCTAAGTAAACAGGAAATGCATTGTAAGCAACTCGCAAAACTCTAGAATTGACAGAGACATCTCACTGCCTGGACAGTTACCCAGAGTTCTTTGTACCATTTGGGGCATCCATATTCATCCTGCAGGCCCATAGTATCCAGCAAACTTTGTCCATGAAGCAGGAAATTTCAAAGACAATTCTACGTATATTGGTCATTTGTCAGTCATTTTCTTCTGTGTCCTGCAGAATGTCTAGCAGACTCTTTCATGAAGCAGGAACCCCGAAGGATCATCTCACCTTTAGGCAAATTCAGCAGTGATTTCCCTGTGGGTCCTGCATGTCCAGTTCATCAAGCAGTCCAGGCAAGAGCAGTTTCTTGCTCAAATGGCTAACCAATTCCATAAGGAGCCTCTTCAATGCCTATCTTCCTCTTGAAGTAGACTGGTATTGCCAGGAGCAGATGTGTCTCATTGTCAGAAAATGTCCTAAGTTCTTAAAACATTTTAAATGCCATATTCTGAAGGTCTTTGAAAGATTTGAAGTATACCTATCTGAAATATATCTCTGTATATCTAGAAAACCTAACTAACATGACTACAAGCTTGATTATTAAAGATGACTCTCTATTAACCTATTTTTCTTAATTATACATTACATTTTTAAATGAGCTGCACAAACACAATACCTTAATCGAGTTCAGGGCCATTCTCAGCTACATAGTGAGTTCAAGGCCACCTTGAAATACCTGAGACCCTGTCTCTAGAACATGGAGAGGGGGGAGCCTGGGCATGTAGTTCACGTGGTGAAGTGTTTGTCACTCAAGCATGAGAACCCAGTTTTAATCCCCAGATTTCAGGTAAAAAAAAAAAAAAAGCTGGATGTTGTAGCACCTGCTGTGAGCACTGCTGAGAGAGACAGGTGGATTCCTGGGTCTTCTGTCTAACCAGTCTAGCATGTTTGCTGAGCTTCAGGACAAATGGGAGACCCTGTTTCAAACAAGATTAATGGCACCTTTAGAACAGCACCCAAGGTTGACCTTGGGCCTCCACGCACTTCTGTTGTTGGTGTGTGGAGCTGAAGCAGTGAAGTGCTTACAAGGACAAGGACCTCTCCGTCCTTGGGCCTATGAAAAATAGCCAGACCTGCAGGGAGACTGAGACAGGTGAATCCTGGGATTTGCTGACCACAGACAGCCTAGCTTAACTGCTAAGCTCTGGGCCAGTGAGAGACCCTGTTCAGATGAGTGTGCATACCACACACACAGAGTGTGTGCACACAAATGTACACACACTCAGTATATGCAATACTGAGTGAAAGACTTAGAAGTTATTTATTATCATGAAACTTTATTAGAACCAAACTAAGCATATTGTTTAGTCATTCATATATTTGTGATCTTTTTTGTTTGTTTTGTTTTGTTTTGTTTTGTTTTGTTTTGTTTTGTTTTGAGACAGGGTTTCTCTGTATAACAGTCCTAGCTCTCCTGGAACTAGCTCTGTAGACCGGGCTGGCTTTGAACTCACAGAGATCTGCCTGCGTCTGCCTCCCAAGTGCTGGGATTAAAGGTGTGCATCACTACTGCCCAGCATTGTGATCCTGTTTTTAAAGTAAAGAAATTTTTTCTTTAAAAATAAATAAATAAGGTGTCATATAGCTCAGACTGGTCTCTAATTCACTATGTAAATTTTGGTCTTCTTACTGGGGATTGTATGTATGTGCTATCACACATAAGACACTGTTACATAAAATCCAGAATATGGTGTCTATATGGAAGGAAAACAAGGACTGGATATAGGCTCAGCTGATAAGAGCTCTGTTCTTACAAAGGACCTGGGTTTGGTTCCCAGCACCTACATGGTAGCTTACAGCCATCTCTAACTTCAGTTCCTAACATCTTGATGCTCTCTCTGGCCTCCTTGGAAACCAGAAACTAATGTGGTGCACATAACATGAATGCATGCAAATAAAACACTTGCCCATTGCTGAGTGGTGGTGGTGCACATCTTTAATCCCAGCACTTGGGAGGCAGAGGCAGGTGGATCTCTGTGAATTTGAGGCCAGCCTAGACTATAAAAGCTAGTTCCAGGACAGGCTCCAAAGCCACAGAGAAACCCTGTCTTGAAAAACCAAAAACAAAAAAAAGACACTTGTCCACCTAGAGCGAAAATAAACGTTTGAAAAGCAGAGGTTGATGAGTGCTCCTGTTGTAGTTGGTTTTGAAAAAGCAAAGGCAGTTCGGAGAGAGCGTGCATGCATCCGTCCTTGTAAACTGTTGGTCCATTTCTCCAGCTGAGCCATGCTTTCATAGATGATGGCTAATGCGTTGCAGAATTAAAATTGTACGGTGAAGCAGCTCTTTAAAAGCCTGCAGGGCTCATTTTAGAAGACGATTTTCCCTTCTCCCATTCATCTTCTCCCTGGATCTGGATGTATCATATGTTCTTTTTGTTTGTTTGGTTTTTTGCAACAGGGTTTTCTCTGTGTAGCCCTGGCTGTCTCGGAAGTCACTTTGTAGACCAGGCTGACCTTGAACCCACAGAGATCGACTTGTCTCTGCCTCCCGAGTGCTGGGATTGAAGGCATGCGCCACCACGCCTGGCAGCATCCCGTGTTAACCTAGAGGTCTACCCTAGTAAAGAGTACACAGTGAGGTGGTTTCCAGCTGTCACAGTGTCTCCCCAGGGTGACAGCAGAGGGAACCAAGTAAGGCATCCATCATGGTGTCTGGGGGCGGGGTTAGCCCTCGCCACCACAGAACAGGAAAAATGTGAGAGGGTTGGTTCTTTGTCTCTCAGAAGCATTCCATTTATGAAGTGTTTCTGAGCTAAGTGTGGAAGCCTAGGGGAGAGGGAGGCCAGAGCTGGTTTGTGAGACTTTAAGAGTATGAACTGAAAAGGCTGATTTTTAAAAGGTTCTCTTCAGATCAGGGACTGGACACTCACGTTTAGAATCTTTGGAAGGACCATGCCTGAGTGCTGAAGTTGCAGAGTGTTAAAGAAAACAACTTGGGGGCTTCACCTAGGTGACCCGAGCAGCGTGGAGGAGCACACAGCATATCGGCCACCTGGCCATTGCGTGATCCTGGGCCAGTTCCTTGTGTGTGTGAGGATACACCAGTGTCTGCTCTGCAGCGTGCTTAGGACAACCCCGTGTGGCATTTTGTAAGCACCTAGCAGAAAACAGAAATTCCGTGAATGAAGTCATTAACTTGATGAGAGTTTTTCCATTCTACACAACAGGGGCCTTGGACCTAACAAGTCAGTCTTTGTCTCGTAGCCACATCTGAGCGCGAGCCACAGTCTACGAGGAATGTAACTTCCACCCAAGATGTGTGTCTTGTTTGCTTTGAGTCACTCAGTGTAGAAAATCCAAGCTGTATAAACAGGTAGAGCACAATCCATAGTGGTTTGGGTTCCACGCCTTCGCCCTTCTCACAGCCACCTCGCAAATACGTGCAGTTATTGACAAATAGGTTCAAATGAGGAAAGCAGTACAATGTAGCTCATAGTTAGTGTATACAGGAGAAAAGAGTAATGTTTTTCGTGATGCTGGGGTCAGAACTTAGTGCATACTAGGGCAGTAACTCTACCAATACTAAACTGTTCAGAAGTCCAGACTGCATGTCTTACCAATGGCTTAATGTTTTCTTTTTATGTGACACTATGTATTTATGTATTAATAAAGACCATGTATAAAACGGCACTTTGAAATACTTCGAAGTGTTTTGTTAACTTATTTAAGTTGTGCTGTTTTAGAATAATTTCATTGCTCACGAACAATAGGTGGTTGTGATGATGACTCAGTGGCCTTTATCTGATGGGCAGGTGTAACTCTCGCTGAAGGTAAGGGTGCTCTTACCAGATGCTGTTGTTTAAATCACTCCAATCCTGCCACAGACTGACAGATAAGGCAAACTAATAGTACTGGGTTTTTCTCTCCTAGCCAAGGCTGTAGTCGCATTGGGTTCTCTCTGTGTGTCCTCTGGCTGAATAGAATGGAATTGGGAGGGGTCAGAGGGATCTTAGCCAAGCTTTTTGCTCAATAACCAAACATTCCTGCTGTGCTGTCTTCATCAGCCTGGATCCCTTCCATAGTTAGTAAGGTTACCTGGTTGGTGAAAAGACAGCATGTCATAGTTTGTGATCAGTCTGAGCTAGTTCAGTATTTGTTTAGCATGATTCCTGTTTGGGGGTTCACTTTCTGCAGCTCACTGTAGTCTGAAAACACTAAGATGAAAGTTCCAGAACCCTTTGAGACAGGGTTTCTCTGTAGCTTTGGAACCTGACCTGGAACTAGCTCTTGTAGACCAGGCTGGCCTCGAACTCACAGAGATCCGCCTGCCTCTGCCTCTGGAGTGCTGGGATTAAAGGCGTGCGCCACCACCACCCGACTTAATTTCATTACTTTTAAATTGCACTCCATTCTAAAGAATGCTAAGAGATCTTACCTCTTCCTGCTCCTAGCTCAAAGCGTGGATCTCTTTGTCTGGTGTATTCACCCTGGAGGTGCTCCTCTCCTGTTATCAGGTCAGCTGCCCCGTGTTAAGTTCTCATTGTGCTGTCATCTGACACTAGGTCATAATGCCTCCATAATCCACCACAGCGAGCCAGGCTACTATCTCCTCTCATTGCAAGAAGAGACGGGAGTTCAGGAACTAAGGTGTGTGTATGTTTGTATGCACACACACTTGAGCATGTGGAGGCCCCAGGAAATGTTGTTCCACGGGACAGCTCCACCTTGGTTTGTGAGACAATCTCTCATTGGCCTGGAGTTTACCCGTTAGGCTAGGCTGACTGCCCAGCAAGCCCCAGGAACGCACCTGTCTCTGCCTCCCTCCAGCCGCCCCCAGGCCCAACTGCTTTACTTGGTCCCTGGGGACTGAGTTCCGGTCCTCATCCTCCCTTGACAAGCCCCTTCCTGATTGAATATCTCTACAGCACAGCAAGATGTTTTAGGGGCTGGAAACGTAGTTCAGTTGGTCGAATGCTTTCCTAGCATTGCACAGTGTTCTGGAATTGATCTTCAGAACAGTATAAACCACATGTAGTGCAAAACCTGTAATTTTTGTACTTGGGAGGTGTGAGCAAGGAGATCCACTGTTTAAGGTCATCCTCCACTATATAGGGAGTTCAAGGCCAGCCTGTACCACACAATTCCTGTATCGAGGAAAAGTTATTTTCAACAGGCCACATTCATTTAGCCTTTACTGTGATATTTTAATAATTTTATTTTATAATTAGATATTGATTTCTTTGGGTTTGTTTGTTTGTTTGTTTGTTTGTTTTCAAGACTGGGTTTCTCTGTATAGCCCTGGCTTTCCTGGAATTCCCTCTGTAGATGATGCTGGCCTTGAATTTGGGCATCCACCTGTCAATGCCTCCTGAGTACTACGATTAAAGACATGTATGCCCAGCAGTTATTAATCTCTTCTTACTCTACCTAGTTTATAAATTGAGCAGTCATGTATGTACAGTATAAGAAAACAACTATCATTGGTTTCAGACATCTGGAAAACATGGAATGTATCCCTGCAGATAGTAGGAGAGTCTATATTGGACCCTAGACAAACACAGAGCATCCAAAGTTATTATGTATTTGTTGTCCTATGTTTTCAACTATGCCATTGACCTGGAGCCTTTTCTTCGCCTACACTCCTCCTCACCCATCACTTTTTTGAGACAGAATCTCATGTGGCCTAGGCTGGGCTGGTGTCAAACTTGCTATATGGCTAAATATAAATTTGTTATATGAGCGCTAGAATTACAAGTTTGTGCCATTCCCCATGCCTGACTGGATTAGATTTCTTTTTGAGACAAGGTCTCTCTCTACATAGCCCTGGCTGTCTGGGTTAGACTTCTTTTTTTTAAATAATTTATCTTTATTTTATGTGCATTGGCATTTTGTCTGCGTGTATGAGGGTATCAGTTCTTGGAGTTACAGACACTTGTGAGCTGCCATGTGGGCACTAGGAATCGAACCTGGGTCCTCAGGAAGAGCACTCAGTGCTCTCAACCACTGAGCCACCTCTCCAGCCCTGGGTTAGATTTCTCGAAGAGATATTTTTCTCCTTTAAACTGAAACCCTTAAATTGTAGAGGGAGGTGTCTTTGGTCACTAAAATATTTTAAAAGTGTTGCTCTTGCCTCATAGGTAGCTCAGAAAGCTACTTCCTGACTTTGTGTTGTCAGGGCATGAATAGTAACACAAATTGAATTGCACACATATTGACTGATTTAAGAATTTAAATATGTGTTCAGTACATTCCAGGAAAGGAAGATTTTTAGAAATATAACATGGTTTTAATTTCTCTTTAGAAATGCACTTCATATTTATAGCAGACACTTAGTTAATATATCAAAAGGAAAAGGAGTTGGCATTGATCAGGATTTTATGTTTTTACCTTTAAGATTTGTGTGTGTGTGTGTTTCCTGTACTGTCTTTAAAAGTAAGTTCTTTGTATTTTATAAAACCAAATTATAAATGCCTAAGAATAAGATACCTTAGAAAACCTGTTTTAACTATTCATAAAATGTCATCTTTTGCCGGGTGGTGGAGGCTCATGTCTTTAACCCCAGCATTCAGAAGGCTGAGGCAGGCAGATCTATGTAAGTTCAGGTCCAGCCTGGTCTACAGAGTGAGTTCCAGGACAGCCAGGGCTGCACAGAGAAACCCTGTCTTGGGGGAGGGGGAGAAAAGTCACCTTTTATGTAGTAAAGAATTTCAATAGCAGAATGTACAGGGGGAGAAGTGAATCAAGTGCTTAGTAAATTATTCTGATTGCTTCTTATCACAGAGCATTATCTAATATTGCCCTGCTTTCCTGCCCTTCTGCTCAAGAGAGTAGAGAATTGATGAGGATCTGTGCATTGTGTTAGGTCTGATCATAGTTTGACTAGCACAGTCTGGAAGTGGGCTGTGCAGGATGAGAGAAGCAGCCTAATTGCTCTTCCTGCATCAGCAGCATCTATAAAGCATCCTGGGAATTGCTCGCCCAGCGCTCTCTCGGAGCAGCTGGTCACATGAGCCTGAATTTTCAGTTCAGTTCATTAGTCAGCCATTTTGGTCAACACCCTGCTCACTGCGCACAGCCAATCCTGTTAGAACTCTGCATCCCGGCTCGTCTGAGCAGGTCCTGTAGTGATTTCTGCTGGTCAAATTTTTTTCAGATAAATTTAAAATATAGGTTGATTTTTTTTTGTATTTTTTCTTTCGTATTTTTTTCTGCACAAAGAAGGAGGATTTTTTTTTTATTTATCCATGCTAAGACCAATTTTTGAAAACCAGCTTTAAAAGACAGCATTGGGTGTGTAGGATTTTAGCCTATAGATAGCCTGGCTGGAATAAAGGGAAAGGAAGATAAAGGAGAGGTCGCTGGAGAGGACGGACACCATCTAATTTTGCTGTTAGGAATTGCCAGTAAGAAAAGATAGTATAGAATTGATTGTTTATTTTGAGCAGTTTGCTCTACAAGATATTTTTCTTTTCTCTTTATTTTTTTTTCTTCCAACGTCTCCTATTCCATTTCCTAAAAGCTTTGTTTAAGAGCTTGGGATTTGGGAATTTTTTTTTTCTTGGTTCCGAGGTCTTATTTATTTGTGTGTGTGTGTGTGTGTGTGTGTGTGTGTGTGTGTGTGTGTGTGTGTGTGTGTTGTGGTCCCAGCTGAGTCATCATGTCGGCCCTGACGCCTCCGACTGACATGCCAACCCCCACCACTGACAAGATCACACAGGCTGCCATGGAGACCATCTACCTTTGCAAATTCCGAGTGTCAATGGATGGAGAATGGCTCTGCCTGCGAGAGCTGGATGACATCTCCCTTACACCTGACCCAGAGCCTACCCATGAAGGTACGGTCAGATCCCAGCTGTTAGCACCGCTCAGCAGCGTCCTCATTGTCTCAGGGGCCGGGAGGGTCAGAGGAGGAGAGAAGCCCCTCTTGGCTTTTCTTATTATCTAGGGCTCAGCTTCCCTGCACCCCCACCCCGCCCCGTCTCTGCTTACTGGGGAAAGGATTTTTCCCTACCCCCTGAGGTCTCCTTTCTGCACATGCTTGTGTTCTGTTATAGTTCTTTGTCTGAAAGCCCTTCAAAGGGAACAGTTGAGGTCATTTAAACATCGGTTGCTAACAGATAGGGAAAGAGCTATCAATTGTGTTCCTTCTTTAAAATATTGAGATTAGTGATTCCTAACATTAAATTAAGAAAGCACAATTGTAGTTACAGGCTATAACAAATTCAGCGGAGAAGCCAGAGGAGTGTTCTGTCAGCTGTATATTGTGAAGCAGGCGGTAGCACCCAGAAAGCATGCGAGAAAGTTACTCCTTTTACATAGTATTAAGTGGGAAAGCAATTTTCAATTCAGTGCTTAAGGATGTGGACTCTTAACAAAAGCGTGTCTTGAAGAGGCTAAGCATTATTAGTAAGGTCAGTATATGTGCACATGTGTATATACATATGTTTGTATATATGTATACACACACAGACTTATTTACCTACGTTTACAGTTGCAACTAATCTTGTAGGGTGTTTTTTAGCTTATACTCCTTAATTTCCCAGATTCCAAGCTGCTGCAAATATAGCGGCTTCTTGGCTATGTTATTCTTCAAAAAACACAAATGAGAACATTAGCATGCAACAAGAAATCCTTTATGAACGCCGGCCTGGTACTTAGGCATATCTGCAGGGACAGGTGCACTGCACAGAGCAGGTTGGAGTTAGGAAAAGTGATTCCACGCCTTTGACCTTGGGTTGCAATTGTATCCTGATTCAGGTTGACTCTACTGTGTGTGGTGAGGATTTCTTCTTTCCAGTCAGACTGAGCCTTGAGAAAGTTAAGAGTTTTAGAGTTAAGGTCACAAAACAAAAGCTGTCACTTTGTATGTTTATTCCTAACAATGTTTTAGTGGTTTTAAAGATGTTTGGCATCTGTTAAGTTGATTCTGTCAGTTGAACAGCTTCCTTTAGTTATGTTTCAGAATGTGCGCAAGGGTTGGAGGCCATCAGCTAAAATTCTGTACAGTGCCGGTACGGTTTACACACCCTCCAACGCTTTAGCAGTCTTTAAGAAAGAAAATCACAGTACCAAGAAGTCTTTTAGCTAGTGCGCTTGATGTATTTGGTTTGTGAATCCCCATTCATTTTGAAAGTCATGCTATGAAATATTACCCTAATTATAAAACCTAGTTTCTCCATTTCTTAAAGATACTTTTGAGTATATATTTGCCTCTGTGGTGAACACAACTCTGCTGTTCAGTTTGTTTAAACCTTTGTAATAATACTGTTTGAGTTCTTCATTGAGAAATGTGTCGCTGCTGACAGGAGCTTTAGTGGTAAGGACAAAGAGAGTGAGAGGTGCAGACTATCAGGGCGCACCCTTTGATCTAGGAAGCCAGGCCCCTAGTCACTTAGAAAGGACGTGAAACTTAATAAGATTCTAACAGTATATTGGGGGCATTTTGCCTTAAATTAGGTGAAAGAAACAATTATTTCACATGAATTTTTTTTAAGTATAAAGCCAAGGAAACATTTGAATTGTAATGTTCTAGAAAGCCAGGTTTGTTTCCTTGCTCTACTGACTGTGTCTAAACAGCGATTTAGACCCAAGAAATGTCTGCTTTCCTTCTAAAACCCTTGACAACTATTCAATTCAACTGTGTGGTCAGTGGCTGAGTAACTGAGAAACTGGAACTCCTAATGCCTAGACTGTCTCCTGGTTGATTTATACAGAAAAGATCTGATCACTCAAAACCCCAGAGACCCCTTGATTTCACAAAAGAAAACAGACAAAATCGTTCTCTCTGGAGATGGCGTGGACTCCAGGTCTTGTTTTCTGAAACAGTTCCTGTCCCTCACTATGAGGGCACCGTGTAGGAAGGCCCTTCTGCCCACTGCAGTGCCTAGAGAACCAGCGCTTTGATTCCTTCGCTCCATGCTTGTTGGCATTCGAAATGACCCCTCATTCTTGTGTGTCCTCTCCCCAAAACTAAAAGCTAATCTGGTCAGCATGAAGTATTGAGTCTGCTGGAGGGGCCAGGGAAGCTTCCTGGCACAGGCCTGAGCTAAACCTTGAGACATAACTAGATGATCAGCACACGGATGTGGGGCAGGGCTCCTCCGTCTGTCCTGAGCTATCCCTGTGAAGGAAGAGCAGGTGGTCAGAAACCTGCAGAACTGTGTGTGGCATCGCAGGGCGTGAGGTTGGAAAGATAACTCTGGCATGGGGCACCTGGGCTTGACTCTAAGCTGTGGGGCTTTATACCTGGGGATACTATGAATGAAGTTTCTTAATACAGAGTGAGCACGCTTGCAGCAACATTGTGGGTAGATCAGGACGATAAATGCTCTCGAGGGACCCTAGCCATGACTATTAAAATCATCCAAGTGAGATAACAAACGAGAGATAACAAATCCAGTCTAAAGTAGTGAAAAGTGAACCAGAGGGAAGGAACAGCCACCTGAGAAGTGGAAGTTTCTTGATGAAAAGTAGCCGGCCCATGGGCTGGAGATGAGAATGTCACAAGGCCTCGGGTGGCTGCCAAGCTTTTATCTTCAGGTCCCGAGTCCCTTTTCACCAATAAAGAATGCAAAAGCAAGACAAGGCTTGCTCTCTGTGCTAATAGACCATGGCTAACAAAGGAGGCATTATCATGTCATCTTTTAACCTTCCAGCCAACCCCACAGAACCACGGCTCAAGTTGACTCTTTACTAATTATTATCCTGTCATATAAACAATATACAGCTCCCTTAAAGAGCTGAATTTAATGATTTAGGATGTGACTTGGTTTTCTTTTGTCTTGTCAACACCAGAGGAACAGTATCACCTTTGTGAAATTGAGTTTCTTTGGCTGTTGTGTTGTTTTGCTTTTGAGATGGGGTCTTCTATAGCCCAGACTGGCCTTGAACCTGCTATGAAGGCTTGGCTGGCCTTAAACCCTTGATCCTCCTGCCTCCACTTCTCAAGTGCTTTGATTGCAGATTTAGAAACACAGCTGCCGCTGAACTGAACTACCAGAAATAGTCTTTGATTTTTTTTTTTTTAAGTTTCTGGAAGCATAGTGGAAGTTCGAAGTAAAGGACTTGTAATACTAGCATACCCTACATGGCATGGGTCTGGGAGCTGGCTGGGGCAGTGAGGGGGAGAAAGGACAGACACACGTGCAGAAGAGCTGGGCTCACTTCGAGTGGCACCAACTACTGCAGCAATCGGGAACCTCAGTGTGTGTGTTGTGTATAGTGTTGAGGGAGGAGCCAGCTAGTCTCTATGGGTGTCCGTGGATGAGCAGTCTCAGGCAGTAAACATCCCAGGAGGAGGGAGCTGCACTCACTAGTTCCTGCACACACTGGTCAATCATTTGTCAACACTCATACTTGGACCAGAACAAGGCCTTCCCAATCCTGAGCTGGGCCTGTGTCAAACAACACACATGGACTGAGGGCTTCCTCAGCCCGCTCCATGAAGCATTGTGGGTACTCAGAGGCTGTGCCCTTGGTTTTCCCAAGAATGGAAGCAAAATGCTTTACACGTGTTTCTGTTCCTTTAGAAATGCTGCCGTTTCTGAGGTGAAGTGATGTGCTTTGTGGGGTTTTGTGTTCCTTTGCATCTGGATTTCTTAGAGCCGCATTCTTGAAACAAGTTTGTACTTCCTCCAGAATCAGGAGAATAAGAAACAAGTCTGTTTTCAGAGACTCTCGTAAACGTCAGGTATGGGGATAGGGTAGGTATCGCTGTCATAGTTCCAAGTATTAGCAGCAACTTGTCTATGGTTGTGGCCCCATTTAAAGTCAGGTTACCCCATTGGTTACCTAGCTGGTAGTGTGTTTATAAATCTCCTGGTATCTTAAAGAGAATCTTTAAAGAGTGAAGTCCTGAGCCTTTGTGTTTTATCTGTTGTGGGATTAAATTGATTTTAAGTTAAAAGTCTCAAATAGTATTCTATATCAAGAGAGAAAATAATACGTTTAGTTTTATTATCTTTACTTCGTAAATTGATGATTTTTGGATAGATTTCTGTAAATGAAATCTCTAAATCATTCTTAAACTAAATCTCCAGCTTTCTAAGCTCATGTCCCCTTTCCCCTTTTCTTCCATATTCCTACACTTCCTTATTTGTTGGGGATATTTGTAGGGTTTGTTGGCTAACAAGTTTTTTGTTTTTTTTTTTAATCAGTGTAGAGCTGGAGAGGGCTCAGAGGGCGAGGTGCTTGCCGTGCAAGCTTAAGGACCTGGGTTCCTATGCCCAGACGTGTGGCTGCACAGACATGAAATCTCGGCCCTGGAGACAAACAGGAAAGGAGGTTCCATGGGGGTCTCTGGCCAGCCGGGCTCGCCTGACCAATGAGCTCCAGGTTCAGTGTGAGGTCGAAAGCTACTGAGAAGACACTAGATGTCAATATCTGGCCCATGGTCATCACCTGCATTTACGTGAATATATATACACACACACGCATATGTATACACACACACACGCATATACCACATGCATAATGACTTACGCTTACACAGAGGTTTAGGGCCAGGTGGGGTAGTACACATCAGAAATGGTAGCTACTTGGGAGTCTGAGGAAAGATGATAAAACCTAGATTAATCCTTGCTGCATTCCAGTTTCCTGGCTCAAAAATAGAAAACGGTAGGAAAGCAAACCCGTTACCAGGAACTGTCCAGTTCTCCATTAACCCAATCCAGCATTAGAAGAGATGCATGGATGGTCTGTTGGCTGTATTAAACAAACAGAAAGGAACTCTAAGTTTGCATAACTCTATGTTTGAAGTTTATCTTTTTGTTTGTTTTGTTTTTTTGAGATATGGTTTTTCTCTGTAGTCCTAGTCCTGGCTGTCCTCGAACTCACTCTGTAGACAGACTGACCTTGAATTCACACAGATCCACCTGCCTCTGCCTTCCTGGGATTAAAAGATGTGCACCACCACTGCCCAGCTTTTTTTTTTTTCTTAAGGCAGGATCTTACCTAATACTCACTGTTTAGCCTAGGTTAGCCCTGACCTCTTGACCTCCTGAGCACTGGGTTTGCATGGTTATTGACTTAAAATACTCTTCTCAAATACAGATCACAAAAAATGCTATGAGGGGATTTATTATTTATTCATTTATTATTTAGTTATTTATTTTGGTCAGGGTCTCACTCTGTAGCCCTGGCTGGCTTGGGAGGAATTACATGAGAAATGAGGCTCTGCTCCTTTAACTTAGGGTTGCTGCGGTGCGTGATAACAGAATATGCCGAGGCTGACAGTGCAGAACCCGGGCTCCCTCCAGCAGCTGCCTTGGCCTTGCTGGCGAGATGTGCAGCATCTGTACTAGCAAGAAGAGAGAGGTTTGTAGGAAATACCAGCAAGCAGCAGGTGTAGGACTTCAGACCAGGAGTGTGTTTTTGTCTGTTAGTTGATTAGTATTGTGCATCCCTCGAGGCAGAGTTTTGTCCTTGGGGATGAACGTCGCCTGCTTGCCAAGACCTCGTAATCAGAGTGAAGGTTACAGAGAGCTGAAGATTCAAAGGTTCCTGTGAAGCAAGTGTGAGCTGCTGGTTTGTCAAAGGGCAGTCCTGGTTTCTTAGAAACTGCAGCGTGGATTCAAACCCAGACAGCATTTACCTCTGGTGAGATTTCCCAAAGGATAATACAGGGGTAGGTTTGGAATTAGGTGTTTGTATATTCCCACTGGGTTGATCGTCTCAAGGTGAGAGAGTAGGGTTTGCCATCTAGATACTGGTAGATGCTGATGCCAAGAACTCCCTGTTGACATGAAGTATTTCTACCCATTCATTTGTACAAGCATAGCCAGGGATTCACATATGTTTTAATTTAAAAAAGAGTAAAAAAAGAGTATCCCAGTGTGTATTTTACAGGAGAAGCACAAGGAGGTCAGAAGAAGGCACCATACCCTCCAGAGCTGAAGTTATGGGTGGTTGTGAGTGTACAGGTGCTGGAAACCAAAGCTTGGTCCTCTGCAAGAACAGTCAGTGCTTAGAACCCCTAAGCCATCCCTTCAACCCCATTAATCTTATGAGAAAATATTACTAAAATATCTTTCCTCTGCTTGTTTCTGATGTTTAAAAACTATTTAGCTCATGTCCACTTTACCTACTATGTTAGAATATGGTTTCATATAAAGTTGTTACTGCTTGTGGATAATGGCATTCAGTAACTGATGGAAGTGTGGGAAGAAGACACGGGCTCTGCCAGGAGCTTGGGTTGCAAAGCCATGTTTGTTTGTTTGTTTGTTTTTGTTTTTTCGAGATAGGGTTTCTCTATGTAGCTTTAGAACCTGCCCTGGAACTCACTCTGTAGACCAGGCTGGCCTCAAACTCACAGAGATCTACCTGCCTCTGCCTCCCAAGTGCTAGAATTGAAGGCATGCACTACCACCGCCCAGCGTAAAAGCCTTTTTAATGAATTATTTGTTAATATTTTTGTGTGTATGCATGAGCACACGCATTCATGATGCAGGGTGTGGTGTGCATGACACAGCTCACATGTGGAGGTCAGAGGACAACTGTGGAGTCACTTTTCTCCTGCCTTTCATGGGTTCTGTTATTCACCTTGACAGATCTCCAGGCTTGCTAAGCAAGTGCCTTTACCCACTGAGCAGTCTTGCCAGCCCAGTGACAGCCCTTTTGGAAATTACTTTATCAATTTAAATTAAAGGTCTTGAGAAAATAGTTCCAGCAACCATATCAGACATCTACCTTAAGAAAATAACAATACAGGCAAAGAATATTTTTTTAGAGTTTATTTATGTGGCCAGGCAGTGGTGGCGCACACCTTTAATCTCAGCACTCGGGAGACAGAAGCAAGCAAATCTCTGTGAGTTCGAGGCCAGTCTACAAGAGCTAGTTCCAAGACAGGCTCCAAAACCACAGCAAACCCTGTCTCAAAAAATCAAAAAAAAATATTTATGTATTTATGTGTATGTATGTGAGCCTGAGTGACATCCTGCACTATGTGTGTGCAGGAACCTATGAAGGGCAAAAGAGAGTGTCAGATCTCTGGGAACTTGAGTGTCAGACAGCTGTAAGAGGCCATGCTATGGCTGGTAACCAGACATGGGCCCTCTGCACGAGCAGTAAGTACTCATAACTGATTAGCCATCTTTCCAGTCTACAGGTAAAGAATTTTCATCATATGTATGTTAAAATATTCTGGCTTGTGGTAGCAGAACCTCAAAAAGCACTTAATAGCCTAAGAGAAAAACAATGCAAATGTGTAAAACATCTGCATAACAAGCACTAAATACTGTTGTGGAAGAATATTTAGTAGGCCAATGCTCAGAATATAATTTCCACCACACTTTTTCATAATTCATCACAATTATCCTATTATAATATAGTATATAGCCTAGTATATTACTGTAGTTCTCCTTTTGCTATGCTTGGTTTATAAATTAAACTTTATTGTAGTTGTGTTTGTATACAAACACAAAAATGCAGAGTATTTAGAGGGGAAAACATAATATTCAGAGTGTGTTGGTTGCAGATTTGAGCATGGAAAAGAGGGACTGCTGTACGTAAAGCATTCTCCCTCCCAAAGGTCAGAATGCAAACTCTTTGTAAGGCTTTAAGGAACATTCTAGGCCTTAAAAGAAGTTAGATTCATTTCCAGAGGTGGCACCCTAAAGCAACAGAGCTTTATTCTGTCACAGTTATGGATACCAGATGTCAGAAACCTTTGTTTTAAGCCAAGATTAAAACATAGATTAAAGACAGCTGGGTGGTGGTGGTGCACGCCTTTAATCCCAGCACTCGGGAGGCAGAGGCAGGCGGATCTCTGAGTTCGAGGCCAGCCTGGTCTACAAGAGCTAGCTCCAGGACAGGCTCTAGAAACTACAGGGAAACCCTGTCTTGAAAAACCACACACACACACACACAACATTAAAGGGAGAGTCTGTCCTTGCTGCTTCCTGTACTTGGTGGCCGACTTTCATCACTTGAATCTGCCTCCACGTTCACTTTGCTTCTGTTTCCTTGTCGTGCCTTCTGTTACGAGGACATATATGATTGCATTTCCAAGGTAGTCACAGAGTCTGTCATTCAATTACATCTGTAGAAACTACTTCCAAATCAAATAGCATTTATAAGTTCCAGGAACTGGGACATGAATATCTTTTGGGGCCTTTTGTTTTAGCTCATCACAAAGTATCCGTGAACATTAAATCTTAAAATAATACAAAGTATGGTTTTTCTGATAAAATGCTTAAATTTATACTGGATAAATAAGAAAAATTACACCTTTGGAAACTAAAATACAGACTTCTAAGTATTCATAAATCAAGTCACACTAAAAAATACCTCAAGCTGAATGAACATGGAGGCTCAACATTTCAGAACTTATAGGAAGCAGTAAATAACACTTAAGGAGAAATTTATGGATTTAAACTCTTGTATTTGCAAAGAATAAAGTTCTAATTTTTTACTTATTATTATTATTATTATTGCTATTCTCAAAACATAGCAAGAAAATTGGGTGTAGTGGCATACCTGTGACTCCAGGAGTATGATTTTACAGGAGCGTATGTACATGCTGTAGCCATGCATGTGCCATAGCCAGTGTGTGTCATAGACACCTATGTGTCATCACCACAACTTTCAATACAAAATACACATAAACATGCAAAAGAATATAAAAATTATCTATAGTGAAATTGCAATATTTCTATATTATTCCTACTTTTTTACACCTTCAATGTAGTCAGCAAAGGGTGTCATCATCTGGTCCAGAAATCACTTTTTAAAAGGCCTTTATATTTTTTATATATACATATATAGGGGATCATGTGTATGTTAGTGTAGTTGCCCATGAAACTCAAAAGAGGATGCCCTGTCTATGGTTGCATCCTACACACACACACAGACACACGCACACATACACACACACTCATGCTCGCATGTAAGCCCACTCACATGTGCACACACATGTACGCGGACACACACACCTCTTTTGTAATCAGCCCTTGGGGAGACTTAGCACATTTCTTGCCAGTGGCCGTTAGTGATAGATTTATACTGTCAGGTTCTCAGAGTCGTGATTGTGTGTGCACAAGGCAGCCTTTGTGGGCGCAGTGCAAGGCCAGGGGCAAAGTACTCTGGACAAGGTTCATGTTTTCCAGTTGCTCTGCTGGGAGAGCCGTGTCTCAGGCCACCCTCCTGGGTAAGTTTTCCCCTCCTGGCCTCTGGGTTCTGTAAATTCCTAGACTAGTAAGAAATACTAGTAGATTTTAATAGTGTTCCAGTCCTCCAGTCGCCGGCTAGGGTTGCTGTAGCAGCGCTGTAACAAACAGCGCAGCTGGGGGATGACCCCTACTGGCCCTCTAGGAACAAACGCCTTCCTAGTCGTACCCAGGTACTCCCGCGCTGCTGTCTGCGGCTGTGGTTCTCTGCAGAGCCTTCCAATTGTACTCTCCAGTAGACAAAGCTGCTATGTTTATCTTTAATTGTTTAGTCTTTAACCCTTAAAAAAATTAGACTGCTTGGGTTGTTTGTTTGGTTTAGCTGATTGTTTTGTTTTGCGCCAGTATCTGGCCATGTGTCCCCAGGCTGGTCTTGTCCTCTGCCTCCACCTACCGAGTGCCAGAGATTATAGGTGTGTTTGTGTACTATGATGCCTGCTTCCCTTCTGCCTTTAAAGTATATATGTATTTATTTGTGTGCATGTGTGTGTGTGTCCGTGTGAGCATATGTAATGTGTCTGGGCATGCACAGAAGACAGAGGACATCAGCTTCCTTGAAGAAGGAATTAGAGACATTTGGGGGAGGGGGGTGTCAGGCTTGTTACATTGATGTTGGGATCTGAACTCTGGTCTTCAATGCTTTTAACCACGGGGGGGGGGGGGGAATCTCACTCACCCCACCCCCACTACCCACCCTTCGTGCCTTTGTAATGAATGAAGAGCTCACACAAACTCTTCTTGGGTTGTCAGCTTCCGCATCACAGATAAAGGAAGTCATTCACTCTAATCTCTGAAATATAAATCATTTTCACATTTTTTTTTTCTAGCCATGATAGCGCTTACATGAAATTCAGTTTTATCCAAATTGCCAGAGTCCCAAGCCTGGGGATCAAGTTCTGGCTGGGGAAGGGGCAGATGCTGTGTGTGCCCACCGTGCCCTCTGCTTTTCAGTTGCGTTTCTTTCTTCCTCTCTTTCCTTTTCATAGGGTGGGGCTGTTTGTGGTACTGAGAAATCAAACCAAGGCCCCCATGCGCGCATCAGCTGGCCCTCAGCCACTGAACTGCGTCTCTAGCAGAGAGCTTTTCTACTGTGGCTTTTTTTGCCCCTGCCAGTTGCTATGGCTATCAGAGAGTGTTGGGGAATCTCTGTGTTGCCCAGGGTTAACTTTGAGTTTGGTGTCCTCCTGTGTCAGCATTGTGAGTAGCTTTCAGGGGAGTAATGCTTTATATTTTTTGTTGTTTTGTTTGTGTTTGTGTGGAATGTGTGTGTATGTGTGTGAAGTGTGTGTATTACACAATATGTGCAGGTGTGTCTTGTCTGTGTAGAGCACATATGTACACAGTATGTGTAAGTGTGTCTTGTTCGTGTAGAGCATGTATGTACACAGTATGTGTAGTGTGTCTTGTCCGTGTAGAGCAGGTATGTACACAGTATGTGTAGTGTGTCTTGTCTGTGTAGAGCACGTATGTACACAGTATGTGTAGGTGTGTCTTGTCCGTGTAGAGCACGTATGTACACAGTATGTGTAGTGTGTCTTGTCTGTGTAGAGCACGTATGTACACAGTATGTGTAGTGTGTCTTGTCTGTGTAGAGCACGTATGTCCACAGTATGTGTAGGCCTGTGCATACACATACAGAGGCAGAGGTTGGCCTCAGGTGTCGTCCACTGTCATCTCTCCATTTTACCGTTGAGAGACAAGAGAACCTGGCACTCACTGATGCGCTGGGCTGGCTGGCCAGCAGGCATGGCCCAGAACTGGAGTTACAGACATGGATGACTGTGGGTTTGGGGGTTTACACTGAGATCCTCACACTTGCACCCTAGGTATTTTGCCCAATAACCATCTCAACCCCCAGTTTTTGTTGGTTACTGTTCTAGAGAAGAAATAGGATTTTTTTGAGCTAGATCCATTCATGTAGATAAATGAAACTGTCCCTAAGCAATTGTTTGCTTTTCACTATACTTAAATATCCCAGAAATACAAGTTTCTGTGTCAGTATGTTCAAAAGAATGGAATTTTTAAAAATGAAATGTTTAGTGTTGTTATACATGTATATTTTCATTAAAACAGCATTATTTTTTCTAGTTAAAGTCACAATACACAAAAAACATATAAAATAAAAAGTAATACATTTTACTTAAAGTTCTATCTCGATGCTCTTTCTGAACATGCTTTCTCAGTGTTCTACATCTTGGCTATAGCCTGTGTTACCCCTGTGCTTCCCTGCAGTGTCTTAGCCCTGGGATTCCAGCTGCTCAGAAGGCTGAAGCAGGAGGACAAAGGGTCAGGGCCTGTGTAGGGTACGGAGTGACTCTGAAGCCGACTGTGGCAATGTAATGAGCTCCTGTCTCAGAATGTAAAAGTACAGGATTTTAAGTGGGTGCAGCCGACAGCCCGACCCTCCTTTACTATCTCTAGCCAGAGTTCTTTTGGCCACTGCTGTGCGGCAGACAATGGAGTTCTCAGTTTTCTAATGGAGTTTGGGTGTCTGTTGCTACACCTTGGATATTTTGCCAGTTTTCATTTTAGAAGTAAAATATCTGATGCTTGAGTCTTTAAAAATACATTGTCAGGGTGCTCTAAACATTTAAACCTTTATTTTGAACTGGGCAGGTTGAGGCAGGAGGGTCACAAGTTACAGGCCCTGCAGCTGGAGAGATAGATAAACAGACAGACAGTCTTAAATAGCCCATACTAACCTCAAACTCACTGCAAAGTGGGACATATCTTTACATCATACTCACATTGATAAATAATAACTGATTTTTAAGTATTTTAAGTAAGCTAAGTGTTTGGAAGAGTAGTGGCCACGTGTTTGCTCTCAGTCACATGACACCACACAGGCCATGAGAACACTAGGTTTCCTTCTGGGTCAGATGGGAATTGAAACTCTTTAGACAAAGCTGTTTCAGAAGCTTCCTGGCCAAGCTTTAACACTTTGATAAGATCTGGTGTAGTTCTTAATCTGTAGCAAATTCTTGTTTTGTTTTCTTTTTTTGAGACCTATGTAGTTGGGAACTTGATCTGTAGAGCGAGCTGGTCTCGAACTCAGAGATCTGCCAGCCTTTGCCTCCAGTGCCAGGATTAGAGTGTATCACCACACTTGGTCTAGAGCAGATTCTTAAAGCACATCTATCTATGGTGTTAGGTAGAGGTCATTTCAGATTGCTTTCTGTTGCTGCAAAAATACAACTTCAGCTGGGAGGTAGTGGTGGTGGTGTACAGCTTTAATCCTACTGCCTGGGAGGCAGAGGCAACTGGATCTCTGTGAGTTCAAGGCCGGGGCTACACAGAGAAACCCTGTCTTAAGAAAGAGAGAAAGAGAAAGAACGAAAGCTGGGTGGTGGTGGCGCACGCCTTTAATCCCAGCACTCAGGAGGCAGAGGCAGGCGGATCTCCATGAGTTCGAGACCAGCCTGGTCTACAAGAGCTAGTTCCAGAACAGGTACCAAAACCTACAGAGAAACTCTGTCTCAAAAATCAAAAAGAAAGAGAGAGAGAGAGAGAGAGAGAGAGAGAGAGAGAGAGAGAGAGAGAGAGAGAGAGAGAGAGGAAAGAAAGAAAAAGGAAAAAGAGGAAAACGCATTCAGAACGAACTTTGGGTAAGAAAATGTCTATTACATCATACATAAAGGGAGGATGTCAAGGAAGTGTGTATGGCTCAAGCAAGAACCTACAGAAATTGCCGGAGGTTCCCTCTTTCCAGGTTACTCCAGCTCAGTGGCTCTCACTCTGTAGGTCGTGACACCTTTGTGGGTCAAATGACGCTTTCATGAAGGTCACATGTCAGATATCCTGCATATCAGATATTTACATTACGATTCATAACATTAGCAAAATTACAGTTACTAGGTAGCAACAAAATAACTTTGTGGTTGGGGTCACCACAGCATGAGGAGCTGTATTAAAGGACCACGGCGTTAAGAAGGTTGAGAACCGCTGCTCTAGTTTGTGTCAGCTGATGAAAATGTAACCAGCCGGCAGGCATTGAGATTGCTAGTCTCTCTCCCAAGTTTATAAATGCATTTTCTTGTACATGTTGTTAATATAGTTGTCTGCAGCAGGTAATGTGTTAGGAAAGAAGCAGGTGTTGTCTGCCCACTTCTTAATGTATTAAATACTGTTGTAACTGGAGCGGCAGAAGCTGGTGGATCTCTGTGAGTTCGAGACCAGCCTGGTCTACATAGTGAAACCCTGTCCCCAAAACAAAGCAAAACAAAAACATTTTATAAGACTTAGAGTTTGAATTATAAAAGAATAGCATGTCTGTTCTTGGGGAGGGGTGCGTGCTAGTCACGCCCCAACTCACTATCTGTTCTGCAGTAAATTCCCAAGATGCCGAGGATAGGGAAGTGAAAGTAAAGGAGCTCTTGATCTCTGAGAGAGAGGACGCATCTTGGTGGGTTGTGTTACTCATACACTTTTGAAAAAGAAAACAAGCCGGGCGGTGGTGGCGCACGCCTTTAATCCCAGCACTCGGGAGGCAGAGGCAGGCGGATCTCTGTGAGTTCGAGAACAGCCTGGTCTACAAGAGCTAGTTCCAGGACAGGCTCCAAAGCCACAGAGAAACCCTGTCTCGAAAAAACCAAAAAAAAAAAAAAAAAAAAAAAAAAAAAAAAAAAAGAAAAAGAAAACAGACTTGAGCATGATACTGTATTTCTGAAATCCCACCCCATAATCCCAGCACTCGGAAAAATGAGGCAGAAAGATTGCTCTGAGCTCTTCCAGGCCAGCCTGGGGTGGACCCTAGAGGGGGAGGCGTCAGAAACTGCCCTACACAGGACACACAGGAGACGTCACAGAGACCCCTGGTGGACACTACACTTTGCAGACCCTCTGCAGAAGTCTTGGAGAGCTTTGTTTTGTCTTACTAAGGAGAGATTTTGTTTTATTAGGTGACCGGTAAAATTTTAGTGAATAAAAGGTAAGAGGGGATGTCCATCCTGTTCGCGGCAAGATACCATGGTGAATCTGTAGACCAGTAATGTGAATGGGTGGCTGAAAGCACATTTGCATGAGCTGTGACCTCCCCTGACCTTCCGTGGTATACAGTGGTAGCACATAATGTAGTCGAGGGCTTAGAACGAGAACAGCACACTCAGCCACGTCTCCACAGAAGATGTTTAGATACCAGTGTACCATGAAGTCATAGGAGCGGCTTTGGAAGTCTACTTTTCCTGTGGGAGACACTTTCTGAGGGATATTTGCATACATGAAGCCACAGTTTTGAAAAGTCTCTGGGGATTGTAAAGGTGGCTCAGGGATGAAGAGCACTTGCTGCTCTTCCAGAGAACCTGACTTTGGTTCCCAGCACCCATATCTGGCCGCTTGAGCTACAGCTACCTGAAACTCCAGCTCAGGGACTCTGGCGCCCTCTTCAGGCTTCTGTGGGTATCAGCACATGTGCAGCAGACACACACACACACACACACACACACACACACATAAAAAAATCTTTAGAAAAGAGAAAGAAAACAAACTCCTGGAAACATGAAACATGTTTCATGACTGTTCCTTAACTCATTTGGTGAAAGCGCAGGCTTTGCATTTGCTTGAGGTTGTTTAAGATTTCACTGCTTAATCTGAACATCCATTCATGTCATGTAGAAACATTAATATTTGTGGTTGCGGGGTGCTGCCCACACCTTCCCAGTTCTGCACAATGAAGGCCACCTGACTTTAGTGACATTTAGGTGATTTGTTTTATGTGTGCACAGAATGACAACTTTTGTCTTTGTTCTGTGGGCAAGAGTTAGAAATCATGCTTAGATTTTTTTATTATTTTAAGAAAAGCCGATCATTTTCATCATGATATGTATTTGTCCTGAGTCTGAAGAAAAAATGTTGACATGCTTTCAGCTTTGCTGAAGTGTTCCACGTAAGTGCCGAATGGTGTGGCTGTGGCACACGTTCAGATTTCAGAGTCTAATTGAGCTCTCAACAGAAGCACATCTATGTTGCTTGTGCAAAGTAAGCGTACTTGTTTCTGTCCACTGGGAACCTTGAGGTAACTGACCTTAGCTTGGAGCATTCAGTGGTGCAATAATACCTCCGCCTTCTTGGTCGCAGTCCCAGCCCCTTTCCCTGCTAATCTCTGTTAAATGACAGAATCCCAGGCCGCCTCCCTCTCAGTTACCCCTTGGGGAACCTTATTTTTAAAAGCACTTTCCTTTCTTGCCTGCATGACATTTTATCTTTCTTTTCCTTTCTTTTTGCCGTTTGCAAAGACTCTTGGGAGGATTTGACTGATTTGGTGGAACAAGTGCGTGATGATACAGAAGGTGCGTGCCTCACCAGCATCCTCAGCTTTTCTTGCTGTTGCCTTTCCCTTTGCTCCTTTTCTTTTTGTTTATCTTCTAACCTCCTTTTAATTGTCTTCCATAAGAAGGAGTGTCCAATTTGGGTTTTATGTACCATGGCAATAACTGAGAAGTCCCCGTGCTTCTTGCAAGTAGTACAGCGCTCTGTGCATTTACAGTTTTCCTTAGGATTTTTGTGAAAACATTTAGCAGGGGCATTATTTTTCTTAAGATAAAAAGGGTAATACTGTAAAATCACATCAAACTTTCCTGTGACTTGTTTTTAAATTTGCTTTTATATTTGTGAATTTCACAGCAGTCAAAAGTAACAGCAATTTCTGAAAAGTATTAAAAGTCCAGCCCACTTTTCAGAGTATTGGATCTCTGGTGTCTTTGTTTCGGTGGTCTGCATCGAGATGATACAAATCGTACATCACTGCCTCTTGAATCGCTCAGTTTTTTTCCCCAGTGTCAGCTTTATTGAGATGTAATTCTCACACCGGGTAAAGACCATTTTACAGTGTACAGAGTGATCATTAATGCATTCACAAAGCTGCGTGTTTCCATCACCACCATCCTGCTCTATAATGTTGTCATCTCCCGAAACAGGAGTTATCAACCGTTCTCTATTTCTCCCACCTGCCTGTCCATGCCAACCCTAGTCTCCTTCATCGCCTATTGTGGACATCCCATAGAAACACTGTCATGAAATCCGTGTCTTTTTGTTTGTGACTTCTCTCAGCATATTTTCAGGCCTTGTCCCTGTTATGTGCAGAAACATGCAGCTGTACGGACACACCATCGTTTGTCCAGCCATTATGTTGGTAGATACTAGACGGGTTTATAGTTAAATGTAAGGAATGTTTATGTGAAAACACACAATGGGTTCATAATGTTTCATATTGAGAAAATATCTTGAAGTGGAATTCTAGATACAATGGTATTTCAATAATTTATTTTATTTTATATGTATTGGTGTTTTACCTAGATATGTCTCTGCACCACAGGTGCACTTGGTACACACGGGGTCCAGAAGAGGGCATCATGAGACAGCTGTAAGCCACCATGTGGGTACTAGGGCTCTAACCCAGGGCCTCTGGAAGAACAGTCAGGGCTCTTAACCCACGAGCATGTCTTCAGCCTAGACGCTAACATTTTTAAGAAATGTCAGACTTGTCTAAAGCACCTGCACCATTTTACATATTCTTAACTAGTACTTTCTAGTTTCCTTTTTAAAAAAAAAAAACTTACTATTATGTGTGTGTGTTTCTATGTGGGAGTGGTTTGTCTGCATGTATATATGTGTACCATGTATGCACCGTGTGTGTGTGTGTGTGTGTGTGTGTGTGTGTGTGTCTGTCTGTCTGTCTGTCTGTCTGTCTGTGTCTGTGTCTGTGTCAGATGTGTGTGATGCCCTGGAACTGGAGTTACAGATGGTTGTGAGCTGCTGTGCAGTGCTAACGTCTGAGTCTCTCCAGCCCTCTTTCTTCCTTCCTTCTTTTTTGTTTTGTTTTTATTTATTTTTAAAGATTTATTTATTTATTATATATACAGTGTTCAGTTTGCATGTTTGCCTTCTCACCAGAAGAGGGCTTCAGACATCTTTATTATTGGTTGTGAGCCACCATGTGGATGCTGGGAATTGAACTCAGGATCATTGGAAGAGCAGTCAGTGCTCTTACTTTGAGCCATCTCTCCAGTCTCTTGTTTTCAGTATTTTACTGTATATTTTTGGCTGGCCTGGAGCTCTCAGTATAAACCAGGCTGGCCTTGAATTTAAAAGAGATCTGAGCACCTCTGCCTCCTGAGTGCTGGAATAAAGGAGTGTATCCTTTTGCTTTCTTGATTGTAGTCTTTGAAGCACAAATTTGGTGGGTTTTTGTTTGTACTGGGATTAAAGGCTAAAGGCATGCGCCACCACCGCCCAGAAGCACAAATGTTTTTTAATTATGTTGAAATATAGCTATTCTATTTTTTTCCATTTGTTGCATGGTCTTTGGATCTGATTTTTTTTAAAAAAAGATTTATTTATTATGTATACAGTGTTCTGCCAGCTTGTATGCCTGCAGGCCAGAAGAGGACACCAGACCCTATTACAGATGGTTGTGAGCCACCATGTGGTTGCTGGGAATTGAACTTGGGACCTCTGGAAAAGCGGCCAGTGCTCTTAACCTCTGAGCCATCATCTAACCCGGATCTGATCTTATGTATCTAAGAAAACACTTTGCCAAGCTTACAGAAATTTGGATCCCCGTTTTCTATGATGAGTTATATAGTTTTAACTCTTGAATTTTGGTCTCTGGTCCTGGTTATTTTGTGTGTGTGTCTGTGTGTCTGGATACACACATAAGTGCAGAGGTGTCAGATTCCCTGGAGCTGGAGCTGCAGGTGGTTGTGGGTACTTGTGTGTGTGCTGGGAATCGAACTTGGGCCCTCTGCACATTTAACCACTAAGACATCTCTCCAGCTCCTTTCTTTTTCAGAATTTATTTAGACTCATCTGGGTCTTTTGCATTCCTGTAGGTATTTTAGATAAGCTTGCCAATTCCTGTAAATAAGACAGCTGGGATTTTAATGGGGATTGCTTTGAATCTGTATTAACTCAAAGAGTATTGCCATCTTAGCATAATTAAGTCTTGAAATCCATTGACATTAGATTTCTGTTTATTTTGATGCTTTAAATTTTCATTTCCAGCTAGGCAGTGATGGCACATGCCTTTAATCCCAGCACTCGGAAGACACAGATAGGCGGATCTCTGTCAGTTTGAGGCCAGCCTGGTCTGCTGAGCAAGTTTCAGGACTGGCTCCAAGGGTGCAGAGAGAAACCCTGCCTCGACAAAAAAAAAAAAAAAAAAAAAAAAGTCCTTTCTCATCTACAAGTTGATTTTGAAACTGTAGTAATACTGAAAGCTGTATGCTTTTTCTATGTATACTTTTCAAGGAAAGCATTCAGTTTGTTATTAGGCAGGATTTGAGATTAACATTAGCTAATAAGCGATAACAATTATAATAACATTGTGTAGTAGGTTGATCGGACATGACCTCAGATACTCTATGGTGCAGAAGCATAGCCACAGCGTGTCTTTTCCCTGGTCAAGCTGAGAATGCCCATTTTCTCACTGGACAGAAACACTGTCCAGCAGACTGTCTCTTTGGCGTATCTAAGTTTCCAGCATCACTACTCTTGCATTTTCAAGCCATTATTAAATAGTGGCCATTAATGAGTAATAGACACGCTGTGATATTGTAACTAAGGCAGCTTCTGAGTGACTGACAGGCATATAGACAGCTTATATAGCATAGAGATGACCGGACAGAGAGGTGATTCATTTTCCACTCTGGGCAAGAAAGGAATACATTTCCATTACACTGCATAGAAAAGCATGCAATTTAAAACTTATTAGTTATGTCTGGAATTTTCCATTTAATATTTTTAGATCATGGTGACTTGCAGAAAGCAACATGCCAGAGAAGAGTCTGCTATCCAATTAAGTCTTGTATTGATCTTGTATCCTGTAGTCTTGCCAAATGCACTGATTAGCTAATACTTTCTGTTTGCTTATGGAATCTTTAAGTCTATAATAATATAATCTCCAAAACTATGATTTTACCCCTTCCTTCTCATCTAGATGCCTTTTGTTTTTCCTAATTGCCCTGACTAAACTCTCCTCTAGGGTGTTTTTAGAACTGGTGAGAATGACCGTGTGTATCCTGTTGCTGACCTCTAGCGAAGTCTTTTACCCTTAGATATTATTGTAGTAGATAGTTTTTCCTAGTTGTATTTTACCAGGTTAAAGAAATTGCCTTCTTAGCTAGTCAGTGGTGGCCCACGCCTTTAATCTCAGCACTGGGGAGGCAGAGGCAGGTGGATCTCAATAAGTCTACAGAGCAAGTTCCAGGACAGTCAGAGCTGTTACATAGAGAAACCACGTCTCAAAAAACCAAAAAGATACAGAAAGGAAATTTTTTCTTTTCCTAGTTTGTGATATATAAGTGTTTTTAGATATGTCAGCCTACATTTTGTCTACATCTATGTCTATTGAAATCACAACCTCTATTAACTTGTCGTATTGCATTGCTTGTCTTACTTACGCTGAATCCATGCAAACCTTCCATTCTGGCCTCCTCCTGCTTGGTTGTGTTATGATCTTCTGTGTATGTCCAGTATTTTGTTGAGGCTTTTTACATCTGCATTTGTAAAGAATATTACAGTGCAGGTCTCTCTTTTCTTTTTCTGTCGTAAGGAAATATTATTTTCTGGAATAGTTTGCAAAAGATTGATATTAATTCTAAATAACTAACTTCAACAGTGAGGTCATTTGTTTCTGGTTCTCTATCTGGGATTTAGGTTTTGCTTTGTTACCAATTCGTTATCTTTTCTTGTTACTTATTTGCTCATGTTTTCTGTTTCTTGTCAGTTTTAATTGATTTGTGTATTTCTAGAAAATCACCCACATGTTTTTCCTTTACAATTTCACTCATTGTTAGGCAGTGGTGGTGCACACCTTTAATCCCAGTACTTGGAAGGCAGAAGCAGGTGAATTTGTGTGAGTTCAAGGCCAGCCTGGTTTACAGAGCAAATTCTAGGAAGCCAAGGACACAGAGAAACCCTGTCTCAAAAAACAATTTTTTAAAAAATCTTCTTTTCACTTATTTCTGTAAGGCAAGTGAGCCCAGTGTCTCATCTTTCCTTTCTTTGGTTTTAGTCATTTGACTTTTGTGTTGGTCAGTGGGTAAATGTTTGCTAATGTTTTCTTCCTATTGTTGCTGTAGGGAAAGAAGGGATTGTTTGGGATTTTGCAGTGTAAGAAGGAGTGAAGCTCGTCAGGGCAGGGAAGGACGACAGCTAGGGTGGGAGGCGGTGGTCACATTACACGTGGAGTCATGAAGCCTATTGTTGTTGAGTCAGAACATTGCCAGGTAGCCCGGGCTGACCCCAGATCATGATCCTCTTGCTTCAGTCTCCTGGCTACTAGGATTACAGACATGGGTCAGTATTTCTGACTTCAATATTGCTGATCTTTATCAAAGATTCAGCTTTGAGTTTTGTTGATGTTTCTTAAGTTTTGGGTTTTGTTAGTTTGTTCTCCCCCACCACCACTACACACACACACTATTTAGTTATTTCTTTTCCTTTTAATTTCATTCATTGTGCCTCCTGGTGAGGTATTATTATTATATTATTATATATTATATTATTAAATTATATTATTAATATTATAATATTAAATTATATTATAATACCATATATTATTAAATTATATGTTATATTATTATATGTTATTTGCCTTTGTGGAGTCGTGAAGTTTTGACATACTGGAGACAAGAATCTTCTAAGTAAGTGTCTCACAAATATATAAGCAGATTGCTTGGAGTTTCAGACAAGATTCACTAGCCCCACTGCACCTGAGCTCTAACCCCCATGCCTTCCTGTGATCTGATGCTGATGCTCTGGGACCGTGGAGTTCATGGTACTTGGTGTAAGAGGAATTTGGTTGGGGGATTCTACATTCCGTGGAGAACCTGTGTCCCAGTGTGTCGTGAGAATGGTTGATATGAATGCATATTGTTTTCACAGCAAAACTAGACCCTCCCTCTCTCTCTCTCTCTCTCTCTCTCTCTCTCTCTCTCTCTCTCTCTCTCACCTCACTTCAGGGGAATTTGAGCCTCAATGTCACAAAATTCCATGTATAAAGTCAAATGTTAGTTTGCACAAGTAAATAGTTGATGCCAAAGATTTTAGAGTGGATATAAACTTTCTAAAAGAAACAAATTTCAGCAAAGCCCGTTTTGGATTATACCATTAACAAGAAAAGGCAGCAATAAAGATGAATTTATGTATAGTGAGACAATCTTGACCGGCTGCTTTAACAGTGTTCCTCAGAAAAGTGGTGCAGAAGTCAGCTTCCTCCACACTTCTGCCGAGTAGAAATGTGTGTGATGTCTGACATGGCTTATGGAGAGTGTGCAGATAGGACTGTGCACAATCAGGCTAGTGATGAAGACTACCGAATTCTCAGAAATAAGTTTTTCGCGTTAGTTAGGTGCTGTTTTATGATAAAGACCTTTTTAAGAGTTTTCAGGCCGGGCGGTGGTGGCGCACGCCTTTAATCCCAGCACTCGGGAGGCAGAGGCAGGCGGATCTCTGAGTTCGAGGCCAGCCTGGTCTACATAGCTAGTTCCAGGACAGCCAGGATTACATAGTGAGACTCTGTATGGGGGGGGGGGAGGATAATGCTTTTATTTTTTTCTCAGTACTAGAAATTAAACCTAGGTTCCGACAGATGCTAAGCAAGCTGTCTAGTCCTGAACTACATCCCAGGTCCATTTTTATTTTTTAAATTATTTGTTTTTATTTTGATATAAGGTCTTGATGACAAGTTACCCAGGCTGGCCTTGAATCCATTCTGTATCCCAGGCGGACCTTAAATTTAGCCTCCTGAGAATCTGGCATTACAGGCCACATGCCAGTTCACCAAGAGAAAACTTTGGTCTTCCAAATAATAAGGAAACCTTGAGGAATAACTGCTGCAAAAATACAAATTAGTTCAGCTTTAGTAGAAATTAGGTTTACCTTAACATACTACATAGTAATACAACATTAAGTATCTCTTGTATTTCCTATAGGCATCCATAATCAAGCTTTTATTGTATAGACATGTTATGTTACTACTCTCTAAGGGTCTTGTGAATTCTTGTCAGGTGTTTTGTCCTGCTGCGTTGAACTCACAAATCTGTTCTTTTGAGAGTTCATAGATATACAGATGCCCTTGAGTCCAATGGAGTAGGAGGACCAGCTCCCAAACTGGTGGTTCACAGGACTGAAGCATAGCAATGCTACTGACGGCAGGACTGCAGAGATCTGGTCTGTCTCCTGCCGTCTGTTGAGAGGGGTGAAGTCGGGCATCCAGTAGCTCTCTAAAATACTATCCCCATACCACCAGTGACTACAAGATGTTAGGAACACTGGATGATACATCCTGCTGCTAAGAAAATTAATATTTTTGGTATATTTTTCTGCTTTGAGAGGAAAAAGTTTTTTTTTTTTTTTTTTAGATTCTTTTTAATATTTATTTATTTATTTATTTATTATGTATACAATATTCTGAGGGCATCAGATCTCAGTTCAGATGGTTGTGAGCCACCATGTGGTTGCTGGGAATTGAACTCAGGACCTTTGGAAGAGCAGGCAATGCTCTTAACCGCTGAGCCATCTCTCCAGCCCGAGGAAAAAGTTTTTGTGACAGGGTTTCTCTGTAGCTTTGGAACCTGTTCTAGATCTCAGTCTGTAAGCCAGGCTGGCCTTGAACTCACAGAGATCCACCTGTCTCTGTCTCCCAAGTCCTGGCATTAAAGGTGCGCACCACTATCTCCCAGCGAGATGATAATTTTTTGTATATTTCACTGTTCCTGTTTAACTCTTTCCCTTGCCCCCCTCCCCAGTGCTGAGGGACACTAACCCAGGACCTCATATATCTAAGCAAGTATTCTGTTTTTTAAATTAGTATTAAACATGAATTATACATAAAGGCTTCATTGTGACATTTTCATGAATATACACAATATATTTTGATCATCTATACACACACCTAGTGCCAACATTCTTTCCCTTCTCTGAGTTTACCTGAGCCTTGGAGGGGGTAATATAGATATCTCATTGCTGAATCTAAAACCACTCACACACAGCACTGTGACCAGTCATGAGTTTCTGCAGTTAACTGCTGGCCTCTGCAAGAAGAAACTTCGGAGTCTGATCAAAGCCGGGCCCACGAATCTGTGGACATAAATACATGTGTAAGGCAGTTGGATGAACACACCATGTCTGCTCAGCAGAACAGCAGCAACAACCTCCCAGTAGACCTGTGACCAGGTTTGCAATTCCAGATGTGAATTCCTGCTTATGGAATAGGCTACAAATCCAATTAGCAAGTGACTGGTTACTCTTGTAACAGATCACACTATTGAGCAAATCAGCACTTCTTGCCTGGTGGTTGGTATTGTTGTGTTTCTCTACATCCAACACCCATGACATGTAGCATCTTTGTTAAGAAGGATCTCATTATCTCGATCTGGTAGGCATCCAAGGACAGTGGCATTTGTTGGTATTACTAGGGGGGAGGCTTGAAATTTTTGAACATGTTTACAATGAAATATGATTATTCCCCACTCCAGTTTTCTCTATATCCCCTCCAAAACATTTCACCCTCAACTTTTTAGGTTTTTAAATCATGATTTTTCTATGTAGCCCTGGCTGTCCTGGAACTCTGTAGACTAGGCTGGCCTTGAACTCAGAAATCTGCCTGCCTGAGTGCTGGGATTAAAAGCAAGTACCACTATGCCCAGTTTAACTTTTTTTTTTTCAGACAAGGTCTCACTAGTCTAAAATTTACTATGTAGACAAGAGTGGCCTTAGAGTCACCGAGATTTGCCTGCCTGTACCTCCTGAGTACTAAGATTAAAGGTATGTGCCACACAACACCTAGCCTGCTTCTGTCATTCTGTTACTATTTGTATAACCCTCTGAGAACAGTTAATGCTGCCCATATATGTGGGGTGTGGGACTATGCATTGGAATATGGGAATCCTACCAGTGGCCACATCTTCAGAAAGAATGTTTTCCATCCATCCCCAAAGCAATTATCAACTGCCAATAGTACCTCAGTAAGGGGTGGGAAGCTCACCTAGCCCATCTATATCATAATTTCATCTAGCTTTATGTGGTTCCGGTCTTGTGCAGGTACCGGCTGCTGTGAACTTGTGAGTCTAATAGCCATGTCATGTTCAGAAGACAGCACCCACACCACTCCTCTCTGTCCCCCATGCTCCATTGTTTCCACTTCCTCCTCCCAGACGTTCCGAGCCTTGGTGGTGATGCGTGGTGATATCCATTTATTTATTTTTATTAGTTTATCAAGTATCAGATTTCCTTATGACTTAAAAAATACATTGTTGGTTTTGGTTTAACGTCTCCCTCTCCTCCCTGTCCCTCAGCTCCCTGTACTCTTCCCCGCTTCAGCTTTTCTACCTCCACTACTCCCCCCCATATCACAGTGTTCTACTGCCCTCCCCAACTTAAATCATTTCCCCTTTGACTTAACAATCCCCTTTCTAGTTTCCTGATGCCTTCTCTCTCCCACATAAATGCATATGCATAGAAATTAATAGCTAAGATCTACATTTAAAAGAGAATATGTGTTTGTCTAATGAGCCTGACTTCTTCCCTTAATATTGTATTTTCTAGTTCCATTCCTTTTCCTGCGCATTTAATAACCTCATTTTCTCCATGTCTGAATAGAGTTACATTGTGTATATTGCTACATTTTCATTATCCTTCCTGAGTTGGTGGACATCTAGACTGGTTCCACTTCCTTGCCCTTGTGAACAGAGCAGCAGTGAACATAAACATGCAGGTGCCTGCCCTTGACAAGTTAGTGTAGAATGGACAAAGGGAGCTACATCTGAGGCTGGAGAGAAGATGGCTGAACTGCACAGAGCACTGACTTCTCCTCCAGCGGACCCAGGTTCAATTCCCAGAACCCACATGGCAACTCAGCCTTCTGTAACTCCAGTTCTAGGGGATTCCATGCCCTCTTCTGGTGTCTGTGGGCACCAGACATACATGTATATGTAGACATATATGCATGCAAAAACATCCCTGTACATAAAAAGGAGATGTCTGATGGTAGCCTTAAATGTGTTAGTGTGCAAGAAATAAGTAGTGGTAACATAGACCGGTTTGACTTTGATGTAAAGTGTTTCTCTAAAATGTTGCCTAAACTACATGAAAAGGTGTTCATCCTTTATTGTGACTGCTCAGGATGCTGAAGCATAAAGACTGTTAATTCAAGACTGGCCTGGGCTATGTAATGAGACATTACCTCTGAAAGGTAGTTAGCTGGGAAATTACAACAGTACCTATGAGAACACTACAACAAATAAGAATTTTTATAGTTGGGCTGTAAGTCTATTCGTCTGTAAAGTTCATGCAAATTAGTTTAGGATCTGGTCATTTTTGCTTTATTGACTTAGGTATGAAGGCAGAGATAAAGGAAAGCGTTGTGTGACAAAATAGCCTGTTTCTGTCTCGTTGTTTATCTGAATTATGAAAGTGTAGTTTTTTTAGCAGGACTTTGGACTTTCTGTGCAGAAGTAAAATGTTTCATAGAGGGGCTGGAGAGATGGCTCAGAGGTTAAGAGCATTGCCTGCTCTTCCAAAGGTCCTGAGTTCAATTCCCAGCAGCCACATGGTGGCTCACAACCATCTGTAATCGGGTCTGGTGCCCTCTTCTGGCCTGTAGGCATACACACAGAGAGAATGTTATATACATAATAAATAAATAAATATTTTTTTTAAAAAAATGTTTCATAGAGCACTGGGCAGCTTTTAGTTTATTTACACAAATTTGTTATTTGCTGATCCATGGAAGGGTTTGCACATACACAGTGTATTCCTATGTGATTTCTGTGTATATGCATGCATATAGCTTTCATGGTAAATCCAAGTCCAAATTCTTCCTCTGTGGATTGTGGAGCCTCAGCCCCAGCACTGTTCTGTCCCTGCTCTTTGGTGCCTTTCACAGCACTCGCTGCTCTCTTAGATTCTAGTCCCAGGATATGCATGGTGGCTCACAAGAACTACAGTTCCAGGTGATCTGGCTGTTCTCCTGGCCCCCACAGGCACTGCGTGGACACGGTGTACTAATATGCAGGCAAAGCACTCAGTCACGTAAGAATAAATAGATCTTTAAAGGAAGGAAAATACTTCAGCAGTAATAATGAGATACTGGGTACATAAGATAATTGTGCTAGGACTGGAGGATCAAAAGCATCTGTTCCCATCAGTTTGTAAGTAGATTGTGGTGGGGGAGGAGCACAGGCATTTGTTGGATTCGAGCAAAGGCATTCTGGACTCTGGTTCTGTCACTGGTCACTGTGCTATGGACCAGCTGCATAACTCATTACAAGAAACAGTTAAGACCACAATTGGGCTGGGCAGTGGTGGCGCACACTTTTAATTCAAACACTTGGGAGACAGAGGCAGGAGGATCTCTGTGTGTTCAAGGCCAGCCTGGTCTACAAGAGCTAGTTCCAGGACAGGCACCAAAAACTACAGAGAAACCCTGTCTCGAAAATCAAAAAAAGGCCACAATTGGATATATTTGGCGATACATGGATATGATCCCAGCGCTCTGGACTCTTGGGCTGAGGTTAAGGATTTTTATTAGTTCTAGTGAAACCTTGTCTCGGGGGGAAAAAAAAGGATCATAATTCTAAGAAGCACACAGTAGTACCTGGACCTTCTGTGTTCTGTAAATACAATAAGGTCCTGGTGCTGCTTTCCTCAAATAGGTTATTTCTGGTACTTAGGGACAGACACTGTGTACTGAGTATTGAAAACTTCTTGTACCATATTGTACCAATAGTTCATTAATACTATGAAGGAATTTAATAAGTAATGTCTTAGAGTTAATATCACTGTGATGAAACACCATTGGCCAAACCAGCTTGGGAAGGAAAGGGTTTATTTGCTTACAAAACCTGAATCACAGTTCACTGAGGGAAGCCAAACCTGAAGGCAGGAGCTCATGCAGAGGCTATGGAGGCGTGTTGGTTACTAGCTTGGTCCTCAGGGGTTTCTCAGCCTGCTTTCTTACAGCTAGTCCAGGAGTGACACAACTTCCAATGGGCTGGGCACTTCCCAATCAGTCACTAAGAAAATGCCCTACTGGACTGCCTACAGCCTGATCTTTTAGGGGCATTTTCTCAATAGAGGTTTCCCGAGTTGACTCCAGCTTGTGTTAAGTAGACATAAATCTAGCAAGTGAGCTGGGCATTGTGGCTCATGCCTTTAATCCCAGTAGCGATTGTTATTGATACGAATAAAGTATATGGTACACTTGTAGTAGCTTGTACAGCACTTTTCCCCCACCTTGGATCTCTTTAAGTGCGCCATGTCATGCGCTATCAGAGGGGTAGTGAGAATGGCAGCCCAGCCAGGTGTCAGGGTAGCAAAGTAGTATGCTGTGGAGGTGCCCAGATAGGTAGGTACCAGAGGTACCTTAAGTATTTAAGACTTAAGTTAAGCATTGATAAAGTTGTTCAGTTTTGCTTTTAAAAATGATTAAACAAGAAAACTAACATCTTTTTCTACAGCAAGTACATGGCCAGGTAGAATACAATGGGAAATAACTATTTGGTGCCACTTCCTTGGTTCAGGACAAATCGCCAGCAGTCTTGCTTACCGTTGCTTTTATGCCGTCAATGTAGACATCACTGTGATGAAATGGTACTGTTTCATGGTGTGCTTTCCCACTAAGTAAGCTCATTCCCTTTCCACAGATCCTAATTATCTCATGGCTAACGAACGCATGAACCTGATGAACATGGCAAAGCTGAGTATCAAGGGCCTGATTGAATCCGCTCTGAACCTGGGGCGAACCCTGGACTCGGACTATGCCCCCCTCCAGCAGTTCTTCGTGGTGATGGAGCACTGCTTGAAGCACGGCTTGAAAGGTGGGCTGCGGCCTCGGAATGCAGATGCGCAGCCGTCCTTAGCAGTGCCTACCCGGAAAGAAAGCCTTTCCATGGAGACAGAAACAGAAATCTTGGGTGAACAGTATTAATGGCCTTGGCATGGTGGCTCACGCCTTTACTTCCCAGCACTTAGGAGACAGAGGCAGGGAGATTTCTGTGTGTTCAGGACTAGCCCATCTATAGAGAAAGTTTCTTGCCAGCTAGGGCTACATAGTAAGAGACCCTGTCTTAAAAAAAAAATAGTAGAATGCAACCATTGTAGGAGCAGAATTTTAGTTGACTTAAAGAACTTACAGTACATAAAAGTACAATTCTCTTTGGATGTTAAAGTTGAGAGGGCTTTTGTAACTAAGCAAATAAAGATGGCTGCTCCATCAACTGACAGGAGAAGAGACCTGCGTAGCACTGATGAGTTACCAGCCCAGATCAAAAGTTGGGGCGGGGGCTGGAGAGATGGCTTAGCCGTTAAGAGCATTGCCTGCTCTTCCAGAGATCCTGAGTTCTCGGTAACCACATGGTGGCTCACAACCATCTGTATTGAGGTCTGGTGCCCTCTTCTGGCCTGCAGGCATACACGCAGACAGAATATTGTATACGTAATAAATAAATATTTTTTAAAAAAGTTGGGGTGGAACGGGTGCTGTAGTCAAGTTTCCTGCTCTTCTCACTTAAGCAGTTTTGGGGTTGGCCCTAGTCTAAGTCACCTAAGTTTCCTTCCTTCCTCCCTGTTTCCTGTTCAGTTTTTTCTCTCCAGCCCCATCACAAATTCAAAAAAAAAAAGAAGAAGAAGAAGAAGAAGAACTAAGTCTTAGAAGTACATAAATATTTTTATTTTTGTAAATTTTTATCTATTATGAAACCATAATTTTTACATGTGTTTCTGTGTGTGGTATACATATATCTGGGGCACACATCTATGGGAGAGAATCTTTCCTATTCTCAATTTTTATTTACCAGCAAAGGGTCTTAGGCAGTCTGGAGCTCACAAACTTTAGTGTAACTAGTCAGCTTGCCCTAGGATTCTCCGTCTCAGTCCTTCTTGTGCTGGGATTACAGGTCAGCCACCACGCCCACCTGGCTTTTACATGGGCCTTAGGGATCCAACCTCTGGCCAACTTGTGTGGCAAACACTTGCTTCACTGAGCCATCTCTCAACTTTAATGAAACATTTGAAACTAATAGTCTAGGATTGGATACCCAGAACGAATGCTGGAGAGAATGAGAGAATGTGAACGAGAATGCCAGCACAGATACGCAAGCACCTTTATATGTCTGTAGTAGAGGGGTATTTATTTTGTAAAGAATATTAAAATACTGTTTTGCTTTGTTTCCTTAGCCAAGAAAACTTTTCTTGGACAAAACAAATCCTTCTGGGGGCCTCTAGAGCTAGTAGAAAAGCTCGTTCCAGAAGCTGCAGAGATAACAGCAAGTGTTAAAGATCTCCCAGGACTTAAGTAAGTCTCTGGCTAAGTTTTCTTTCTCTCTATGAAGAATGGGGCTAATAATAATGTGTGCATTTTTATAACAACCCAAGTTTGTAATGTTGTTACCACTAGACACTGTTAGTGTCTCTTGAAGGGTACTTCCTGAAGAGAGGTTGTCTACATATAATAATACCAGACATCTCTGTTTGATTACAAAAATGCACATGAGAATTAGCAGGTCTTAAGAAATTTGACCTAGGAAGATGTTATGCCTGGCTGGATTTCGGGAAAACAACTGTGATCCATGGATTGTAGAGCCAAGATTAAGTGAGCCTCAGGAACATGAGACCTGCCTTCAAACTTGGGGGGAAAAAAGTAGAGATTAGCTTCCCACGGGAAACTGGTTTAATGTTAACCGAATGCAAGCACACTTTGCCTGTGTCCATCTGAGTATCCGGTTTCTTACATAACCCGCTCTAAACTTAGGGCTCATTACACACTAAACTGATGGGACATTTTCAGCTGTGCCAAACAGTGTTCTGGTCTTCAGACTACAGCACATTTACTTACTAATGCAAGTGCAAGATTATTTGTCCCAAACACCCAAACTCCCAATCCCACCCACAATTACATGTGCAAGAACAGGTGGGGGCCTCAAGCAGGGCCTTAGTTTACTACTGTAAGGCCATTGGAAGGAGCACGAGTCCTGTCCCACACTGGACCCGCCCTGGTGCCTTTCCTGTTCTTCTCAGTCACTTGGTTTCTGTGCTCTTGTAGGACACCAGTTGGCAGAGGAAGAGCCTGGCTTCGTTTGGCGTTAATGCAGAAGAAGCTGTCTGAGTACATGAAGGCCTTGATCAATAAGAAGGAACTTCTCAGGTATGAACACAAGTCACACTTTCTCCTTGACATGTTCTGCCAATATCATTCACAGTCAAGTCTTAGAAACTTGCTGATTGCGTAGGTCAGAAACATGTATACGTAACAGTTTGATCAGTTCTCTGTACCGCACCTCACATACTCACCCCTAGTCACTGTTTTATGCTGTGTATGTCCTCTGTAGCTGTGGCTCTCTATATGTGGTCCTTTGTAGGGCAGTTCAGAACTTTACAGCACCAGAAAACAAGGAAAGCTTATGGCCCACATCCTGTGCATAGACCCAATAGGACAACGGGTTGATAATCATTTCATATGTACCATTCACATAGATCATGTGTTGCCTAGGTTACATAGCAAATTTTTGTCACAAAAACAAATAGATACAACCATAATGTTAAAAATAAAAGGCAACCTTTAGAGTGAAGGAGATTTTTGTAATAATTATTATATAAATATATGCATATTCAACAAAGAATATATATAAAGAATTTGGCTGGCAGGCATAGTGGCACACGCCTTTAACTCCAACACTTGGGAGGCAGACACAGGGGGATCTTTGTGAGTTCAGGATCATCCTGGTGTAGAACGTAAACTCCAGGACACTCTGTCTCGATAATAATAATAATAATTCTACTAAAGTAAAGACAATACAAACATATGAACATGGACAGAAAATTTAAGCTTCAAAAAGGAAAAATTAACTGGGCTGTGGTGATGGATGCTTTTAATTCCAGCATTTGGGAGGCAGAGGTAAATGGATCGCTGTGAGCTCAAGGACAGCTAGGGCTATACAGAGAAATCCTGTCTCCAAAACAAATGAGTAGTAAACATAGAAAAAGATGTGTGACTTCACCGGCCATCATAAAAGTATATATTAAAACAAGATACAAGGGTCAGCAAAATGGCTTAGTGGGTAAAATCACTTCCCATAAGCCTGGTACCAAGAGTTTAAGCCCCAGACCCACATGGCAGAAGGAGAGGACCAATTCCTGCAAATTGTTTTCTGACTTTCATACACATACTATGGCACACACACACCCATACACAAACAAGTAAATAAATGCAATAAAACAAGGTGATACTGGCATTTACCCAAAATAACCAGAATGAAAGGGCAGTTGGTACCAACTATGGGTCAGGTATGATGGCACACACCTGTAATCCAACACCAGGACATAGGAAGAGTTGCTCCAAGTTCTAGGCCAAGTTCAGACTCCAAGTTCAGCCTTGCATCGTGAGACTTTGTCTCAATATATATACATTATATATATCATACACATGTATATATGTGTGTAATATTAGAAGGGATATGAAGTAACTTTCTGCTAATGCTGAATGGGGTCTGAAATATTAACACTTGTCCAGTAGAGCACAGAATAACTCTATTAACTCTTGTGAACTGGACGAAGAGGGTTTTGCTATAAATAACTTCATTTCATTCAACTCAACAGTTAAACTCCTATCTAACAAAACCGCATCTGTGGTGCTCGGTAGAGTGGCACATGGCTTTCATTCCACACTAGGGTGCAGAAGCAGGTGGATTTCCATGAGTGTGAGGGCAGCATCATCCACACAGTAAGTCCTAGGCCAATCATCAAGGCCACATAATGGGACTCTGTCTTAAAACAGAAAACAAAAGGCCATCTATGTGTACACCAAAAAAAAAAAAAAAATACACACAATAGTGTTCTGAGGAGCACCGTAACTTCCATGCACTGGACAGCCCAGGTGTCCACCACTGATAATAAACCAGGTGTGTGAGCAAACACCTGTGAGTCTAGCCAGTACTCAAGGCTCACGCAGAGCTCAAGGTCAGCCTGGACTACATAGTAAAGTCCAGTCCATCCTGTCCTAGATGCCAAAAATTCCTGTCATACAATGTAGTCCAACAATGAAAACAAACTACAACCTGTAAAATATTGCACAAAAATTCCAGATACAAAAAGAAAGTCAGGTTTGTATAACTCACTACAAAAGTTCACAAGTGGTTATATCAGTCTCTGATGGTAGAAAGCAGGGTACCTCGGGGATGGGAGGACAATGATGGAGAAAGAAGGGCTCTAAGATCCTCTCTCTGATTCAGTCAAAAATTGCACACATGGCTCCTCGGAAAATTCATACACTCATACATGTATGATTTACAAAAGGGTAGCCTTCTGTACCCATATTAAACTTCAAGTCAGAAAGTCATCTTGCTGGTAGTTTTGAAATGTGTGATGTTAGCATGCAGCCATGCTCAGCTCCCAAGCTCGTGAGTGGAAGATGTTGAAATTGAGGCTCTGAGACTCGGCTATTATAGAGCACTGATGGCCCCAGTTCTGCTGAGTCTCCTTCACGGGCTCTCAGGGAGCAGAACTGCACATGATTAATTGCTGAGAGAATCAGCAGACTTGCCAAAATTGTGCTGCAATGGTTTTGGTTTTGGTTTTGGGTTTTTGGGGGGTTTTTTTTTGGATAAAAAAATTTGCTAAAAATAATCAACATTTTTTATCATTTGCTAATATACCTTGTAGATCAAAGGAAAAACAAGAATCTAAATTCGGTGTCCTGCATTGATGGTTGCTAGAGATCGAGGGTGACCTTGGGTGAGGAGTCCCCAGTGGCTTATCGGATGCCAGTGGAGTGCAGTGTTTTTGAAAAGCTTGATGTCGAGGTGGTGAAAGTCGTATGGCATGTCTCTGGGTCTTTTTGTTGTTTGGCTTTAGCTTTGGGAGTTGGAGGTTAAGGACAAAAACTCAAACATGCTACACACCACACACATGGTTTGTCTTTTAGTTGCACGTCCAACCCCTTGGCACAAGGTTGCATTTGGCGTTTTTAGAGGGTTGCCTATGTAACCCAGACAGGACTTGGATTCAGAATCCTCCCAAATGCTGGTGTTATAGCCATGCATCACCAAGGATGGCTTCAAAAAGCTGTGCGTGTGTGCGTGCATCTGTTGAGACAAGGTCTCACGGCTACCTCAGTCTGACCTAGAATTTACCATGTAGTCTGGCCTTGCAAGTGTATTCTTCATGCTTGTGTCTCCCAAGTCCTAAGATTATAATTGTGAGATGCCATGCCTAAACCTGAAAACCTAGACAGGGTTTTACTGTGTCACCCTGTTGGCCTGGAGCTTGCTGTATAGACCAGGCCAACCTCTAAGACCGTTTCAGTAGACTCATTTTGGAGCAGTTATAGATTGATAGCTATAGAGTACAAGGTACAGAGAAAGAATTCCTATATCCTCTGCCCTACGAGTGCACATGCAGGTGCGCACATGCGCACACGGGTGTATCTTGGTCTTTTGGGGGGGGGTTCCCACTATCTTAGTTAGGTTTTTTTTCTCATTTTTTTTTATTAAAGATTTCCATCTCCTCCCCCTTCCCTCCCCTCCCTTCCACCCATACCCCCACTCCACCCCTCTCCAAGACAAAGAGCCATCAGGGTTCCCTTCACTATGTTAAGTCCAAGGTCCTCCCAGCTCCCCCTAAGTCACCTGAGCAACCAAACTGACAAGGTTCACAGTGAGCCCGTCCATGCTGTAGAGTTCATATTCATTGCCGTTGTCCTTGGTTTCTCAGTCCTCCTCCACCGTCAGCCACATTCAGAGAGTCCGGTTTGGTCCCCTGTTCCATCAGTCCCATTCCAACTGGACTTGGTGGTCTCCCGTTAGAATGAATGAAGAAAGTGTGGAATATATACATATTAGAGTACTACTCGGCGGTATCTTGGTCTTTTGAAGTTTGTAGTTTGTATTAGGGCTCACGCTTGTGCTATACATTCTGTGAATTCTGAAAGTGTCATTGCTGTAATCTTCTTGGGTTCTACCTGTTTATGCCTCTCTCATTCAACTTTAATTACTAATCATTTTCTGCCTCATTGGTATTGCCTTTTCCAAAATATCAGCTAGTTAGAATCATAAATATATAGTCTTTTCACTTAGTAATATACTCTGAGGGTGCTCCATGACTTTTCATGGCTCAGGAACTCATTTTTAGTGCTAAACAATAATACATTCCTTATATGTTTGTTTATCCATCTTAGTTGTTGCTGCTCACAGCACCCCTTGCAGCTCTCTGTGTGCACGTACGCTTCCAGCTTCTTTGAATGCTAAGAAACATAGTTGTTAGATCACACATCACTGTTTGGGTAGTGCAGGTATATTTAACTTTCTGTGGGTTTTGAAGACTCTCTACCCATTTATAATTTTCTAGAAACTTGGGTTTTTTTTTTTCCTTTTGCTTTTTTGTTTCTGGGCTCTGTGGTGGTAAAAGCTCATGCAGCCTGTTCCAGAGAGGAGCTGGCTAAAGAAAGGGAGTTTTCTAAATAATTAGGTAATACAGTGAGATACTGTAAAATCAATGTAAGGCCAGGTCGCAGTGGTGCACGCCTTTAATCCCAGCACTTGGGAAGCAGAGGCAAGTGGATCTCAGTGAGTTCAAGGCCAGCCTGGTCTACAAAGCAATTTTCAGTACAGCCAGGACTTAAGTTATATAGAGAAACCCTGTCTCAAAAAAAAAAAAAAAAGAAAGAAAGAAAGAAAGAAAAAGAAAAGAAAGCAATGTAAACAAAATTATAGGAAATTATTTTCTGAAATCATTTTTAAGCCAGAAATATTTTTAAGGAAAATTTTAAGCCAGAAACTATTTTCAAATTAATTATAATGGTATAATTGCTCTTTTGTTAATTATGACATACTTTCATATATGATATGGTATATAATAAATGCAAATGTATTTCATAAGTTATCAAGCATCTTAAATAATTGGTAGATGTAATTAAAAGGTTTTGTTTGGCTGGAATCTCCAGCTCACTCCTGCTTGATCTGGAAAGTCCCATTCTCTCTCTCTCTCTCTCTCTCTCTCTCTCTCTCTCTCTCTCTCTCTCTCCCTCCTCTCTCCTCTCCTCCCTCTCTCTCTCTCTCCTCTCTCTCTCTCTCTCTCTCTCTCTCTCTCTCTCTCTCTCTCTCTCTCTCTCTCTGTCTCTCTGTCTCTCCCCCCCCCTCCCCAAACCCCACCCACTTCAACAAAGAAAAGGTGCCAGAAAGTCTAGTTCCGCACTCCTGGCTGCTGCAGCAGCTCCTCCCCTGAAGTTGCCAGTGGCCCAAGACCCCTCCTAAAGCGGTCAGCTTTTGACCGTACTTGGGCACAAACCAAGCTTGTGGAGGACACGTCCTCACCCCATCGCTTGCAGGGTATAAAAGCTCCCTGCTTTAGTTCGGGTGTGTGACTTCTCTGGCCTTGATTTCTGGGGCTGGGGGACTCACCTAGGAATTGCTTTGCTCAAGTAAACCTGTTCTTTTACTTTTTCCGGCTTGATCTGACTTACTGCAGCAGCAGAGAAACCTGTTATCAGGAAACCTATTAGGTTTCACATGTGTTTCTTTTACTTTCATTTTTTAGTAATAAGAACTAATTTTACCTAAGTTATAAAGGAAATGATTCTTTAAAACTCTGAGATCATCTTCAGGGTATTTACAGTACATGTTATTGGGTAGGCAACTGTGGTGCTGGAGTGGGGCTTGGTGGTAGAAGACCTGCATAGTATTCAGAAAGATGGGGATTCAGTCTCTACCAGAGCCTCGTTTTCTAGCCATATACTTGTGAATATATAACCTTTTTTTGGTTTTTCGAGACAGGGTTTCTCTGTGTAACAGTCCTGGCTGTCCAGAAACTCACTTTGTAGACCAGGCTGGCCTCGAACTCACTGTGATCCACCTGACTCTGCCTTCCAAGTGCTGGGGTTAAAGGCATGTGCCGCCACTCTCCGGCAACAATTTGTGTTTTAAGATGTTTATTAAAGAAATGTGCTTTAAATATAATTATAAGAAAACATTTTTTAAAGATTTTATTTATTATGTATACAGTATTTTGCCTGCATGTCTGCCTGCAGGCCAGAAGAGGGCACCAGATCTCATTACAGATGGTTGTGGGCCACCATGTGGTTGCTGGGAATTGAACTCAGGATCTCTGGGAGAGCAGCCAATGCTCTCAACCGCTGAGCCACCTGTCCAGCCCAAGAAAACATTTTCTTTTTTAAAGAAAAGAGTGTTTTAAAGAGGTGCAAGGGAGCCTGCAGCATTGTCCCACAGTGCATCACGAGCGCAGAGCAGTCAGTCGAGGCATATATGAGTCAGCCACAGTAGCTCCCAGTGACTTTCTCAGCCCAGGTATCGAGTCCCTACAGGGTTTACTCATGTGCCTGTTAGCAGACATGTCTGCTCATGAAAGTGCTCTCAGAGATACCCATGCTCATGGATGAGATGGAGGTTTCACCTTGCCTGTTTCTCACTGGAGTGCCGAGGTCCTACTGTGCTCCCTGGTTTCTGTTGCAGTGAGTTCTATGAAGCCAATGCCCTCATGATGGAAGAGGAAGGAGCTATTATTGCTGGTCTCCTGGTGGGTCTGAATGTCATTGATGCCAATTTCTGCATGAAAGGAGAGGACCTGGACTCTCAGGTATGGGAAATTCTCCTGTAACCAATGGTGTCACTGTGTGTCCTGTCCTCTCATTGGTTAGATCACACCAACCAAGTTAGAAGGCATTGTGAGCATCAGAAACAGGATTTCCTTTCATTTTGTTGTTCCTATAGAGTTAATGTGCCTTTGAAGTAAGAAACCAATCTGCACACTTAGAGGACAGTAAAGGAAAAAGCTCTATTAGTTTGTGACTGGTTCTGGCTAGGCACAAAAGGGAGCCATCCTCAGATAGAAAATTTTACTAATTTACATATATAGGCCCCAGGCTCATGCAATTTACACATATTGTTTCGGCCCCAGGTTACACTTTGAACAATTTTAACAAGCTAGCTTGGACAGATGGGACATTTGCACAGCACGGACAGTGCCTGACTGCTTAAGTGCACCAGTGTTAATCTTTTCCTGCAGTTGTTACCCAGGGTTCTCCTGCCCACCTGTCAGAATTATGCTTTACCTAGTGAGAGCACTGGGGACTTAATGGAAGACCAGGGTTTAATGATGGCTGTGACCCCCTGATATTCCTGGAGGCAGTTCTTTGTTCTGGGTTGGGCCTCAGGGACTTTAAGTCAGGATTGTCTCCTTTTGTTGTGGAAATAGAGCCTCACTGGAGGTCAATCTTGGCAAACACACATTAGCAGAAACTTTCTCGGCAACTGCAAACTTCGGTTATGGAACAAAGAGTTCTTTCTCTCAGTTTCTAACAAGCCTGCTCAGTACATTTCTGTCTTTCAGTCATGCTGGAGGCAGCGTCAGCTAGAGAAATTCACATTCTATAGCTCAGTGTTTCCCAAGCAGGTTTATCGGTAAATCCTTCATAGCATCAGTCGCTCTGCTTCAAATTCCCCCTGTCTCAGTGTGAATAGGAAAAATTAGGTTTTTGTCTTTTTCAAATTCTGACCTTGGCTGTACTTCCTGAATATATATTAAAAACCAGGGCAGCAAGGGAGTGCAGTGAAGGCTCTAGGGTTCAACTGCTTAGTTTCAAAGTCTTATTTTCTAGCTGGATATATCTTCTAGTTGTTTTTGGCACTTTCCATTTCTTGATATGTACAGATAAAAAGAGTAGTTAATGGGGTTTTTATGAGCACAGTTCACCTTTGTAAATACAGTTCACCTTGATCAGGGTCATGCTTGAGTTAATTACCCAATAAAAAAGATGTTTCACTGAGACTATTTCTCACCCCTCACAATGTGGTGAGTTTGTTCCATTTTACTAGGGGGAATAGGAAAGATTGTGTTGTGAGATTTGGATTTTTAAAAAGGAAATAAGATGGTAATATAAAGTGGTAGATTTGAGAAGATGTTCCTCAGTGAAAGTTGAAACAGACACCAAAATGTTACCAGTGGTCGTTAGGGGCAGTGCGAAGGCTGTGGGTATTTTAAATCACTTTTCTTTTTCTGATCCTGTGAAACATAAACAAGGGGAATAGGTGTTGTTTCTGCATTATGACTATAGTGGTTTTATTTTTTTTTTACATTATAATGTATTTATATCATTTCTCTCTTCTCTTTCCTCCCTCTGGATCCTCTAATAACTTCCTCTTTAATCTCTTCCAGATTCATAGGCCCCCTTTTTAATTGTTGTTACCTGCATATGTTTATGTGTATACATATATATCCCTAGATATACCCTGCTCAATCTGTATACTGTTACTTGTGTGGGTGTTTTCAGGGCTGACCCTTTGGTATTGGATAAGCAGTTGTATGCTCTTCCCTGGAGGAGTCCTCCTTCCTACTGTCAGCATTCCTTGGTGGCCTATAGTTCTCTTTGTGTGCATGGTGCCTGACCGTCTCCTGTCCACTTTGGTGTGTCTTTTGTTGCTGTCCTTGTTCACCTCGGGTTTAGGTTATCATGCTGGTGACACTTTATGGGTGGAGCTTCTGACTATACAATTTCGAACTTTAAAACTAAATAGGAGACCACAAAGGGGGATGTGACCCTCTGACAAATATGGGAAGGTCAAAAGGTCACATGTGATATGAAAATGCAGAGTAAGCTACAGGGGTGAGGGGACAAGGAAGAAGGAACAGGCACTGAAGAGTATGTAATGAAACCCAATTCTTTGCAACATTGTAGAAATTAAGTTTAAAAAAAAACTTTTAAAGTAACTTTTATAAATAACTTTTTAAAAGCTTTTTCTAGAAGAAAATAAAGCCAGTAACAGAATGCCTGAAAAAGAGAAAGAAAATTTAAACCTTATTCTTTGTGCTAAGTATTCGTTGACTGTCATGAATTGTCTTCTCTTCCTTTCTCTTTTGTTATTTTTGGTGGGGGGGGGGGGTGTGTGCGTGCGCACCCGTGTGTGGGTGGGTGTGTGTGTTGCTGGGCATGGAAGTGAGTTTGTGCACAGTCGGCTGTACTGAGCCACACCCTCGCCCCTGTGACTCACTTTGGCTCTTCTAATTTCTCACTTTACATTACATTCATAGTAAAATGTTAAACGCTCTTCGTGGACTTCTGGTGGTGGTCGCGGTTATGCTATTTCTGAATGCCTAGAAAGCAACACATTGTTTTATGTGTCGGGAATAGTATCAAATTTTCTATTAACCTCTGAAAATTCTCTCTGTAGGTTGGAGTTATTGATTTTTCGATGTATCTCAAAGATGGAAACAGCAGTAAAGGTAGCGAGGGGTATGTATGATGAAGTTGCTTTTTTTCCCCTCAGATGTAGGGTTTTGTTTTTATTTTTTTTATTTATTTATTTATTTATTTTTTTTGAGACAGAATTTCTCTGAGTAGCTTTGGAGCCTATCCTGAAATTCAATCTGTGGACCAGCCTAGCCTCAAACTCACAAAGATCCACCTGCCTCTGCCGACCAAGTGCTGGGATTAAAGGCGTGCGCCACCACCTCCCAACTAGATGTAGCATATTTTTCCTTCTCTAGTTTATAACAATATTGTGTTAGCAGATTTAGTAGAAGAATTTTTGGTTATATAGCTTTAATAAAATCTTGACAAGCCGGGCGGTGGTGGCACACGCCTTTAATCCCAGCACTCGGGAGGCAGAGGCAGGCAGATCTCTGTGAGTTCGAGGCCAGCCTGGTCTACAAGAGCTAGTTCCAGGACAGGCTCTAAAAAAACTGCAGAGAAACCCTGTCTCGAAAAACCAAAAAAAGAAAAAAAATCTTGACAAAAATTATTGGGCCTATGATTAAAAGGATTTTTAGGTGAATGACTTTCCCGCTAGGTATTTCGGGGCAGACGTAATAAAAAGTCAATCCGATTCTCCATGGTGTTTGCTTTGTTTTTTTGATAGCCTCATGCTATAGCCCAGAATGGCCTAACGTTCCCCATGTGATCAAGCTGGCCTTGAACTCGGGCTTCCCTGCTGCCTCTGCTTCTCAGCATAGGATCTGGGCCCCATTCCCAGCACTCACAGAGTGGCTCACAACCATCGGTAACTCCAGTTCCAGGGGACCTGGGGGTACTGCACACATATTGTGCAGTCAAACACAAAGGCAAAACATGCAATCACAGAAAATAATTCTTAAAATATCTTGACCCTTATGAAAGCCGTATTAATGTAGATTGTTTTCCCACTTTTGAACCGCTGACTCTTCCTTGTTGACATGTCCACATAGTGGCATGTCAAGTATGAACTCTGGTTCAGTGTGTCTGTGGCCAGCAGTCTCGGGCTTTAGCAAAGCTGGGTGAAAGCTGTATCAGGTATTTCTGCCGCTTCTCTTACTTCTGTTTCCATTGTTTTTCCCTCCAGGGATGGTCAGATTACTGCAATTCTAGACCAGAAGAACTACGTGGAAGAACTCAACAGACATCTGAAGTAAAGACTGAATAGAATTCTTTCCTTGGGGGCTTGTAGAGAGAAAGGAATCATAAAATAGTGAGCAGTGAGGACCCGTTCGGTCACTGTGCAACAAATACACAGAAAACTCCATTTGCCAGTCACAGGACTAAGTACTGGATAAGTTAGGGGACTTTTAGCAGACGGCAATAAGAGGTTACCATGAGATTGTAACTTAGAGGTTAAGTAAGTTATTCAATAAGTATCATAAAACATGACACATATATCTTGGCCTTGGATAAAGCCACCTACTGCAGTACTAATCTTGGGTAAACCATCTCTCTTGTTCCCTGGCACGTCTCTCATACACACTAAATTGATATATTAACTTTCCCTCTCCTTGCTCACTACCACAAATTTATCACATACTCACCAGATATTTCACACTCTCCAGAATTACTCCGCCCTCTCTCCCTGGAGACAGGGTTTTACCTTGTAGCAAGGCTGGCCTGGAAATTGCTATATAGACCAAGCTGGTACCTGGCTTTGAACTAATGGAGATCACCTGCCCCGACTTCAAGGGCTGGGATTAAAGGTGTGTGCCACCATGCCGAGCATAAAAGGCATTATAACTGACTTATAATGTAGATATAAGTTTCTATAGTCACAGAGGCCGAGTACCCTTTGCAGGTCTCTGGTCTCATTATAGAATAAGTTTAAAATAGACGGGGGAGGGGCTGGAGAGATGGCTCAGTGGTTAAGAGCACTGACTACTCTTCCAGAGGTCCTGAGTTCAATTCCCAGCAACCACATCGTGGCTCACAGCCATCTATAATGAGACCTGGCGCCCCCTTCTGGCTTGCGGGCACACATGGAAGGAATGCTGTACACATAACAAATAAATAAATAAATAAATAAATAAATAAATAAATAAATAAATAAATAAATGGGCTGGGGACTTAAGAGATGGCTCAGCAGTTATGACCTCTGACTGTCCTTTAGGAGGATCCAGGTTCACTTCCCAGCACCCACATGAGGACTCACAACTGTCTGTAACTTCTGTGGGCACAGGCACACACATGGTACACAACATACATACAGCAAAACATCCATACACATGAAATAAAAATTAAAAAAGAACTCAGAAAGGATCTCAGAGGCAATTTATTGGAATTGAAGAGAAAGTCCCAAGCAGGCAAGTCACAGATCTTGACAGCTGCTAAGCTGAAGAAGGGGGGAAGTTAGTTACATCTTAACAGTAGACAAGTAAAAAGATACATCCTGAAGATTAAGTTTCTAAGAAGAAAAAGAGCTAGGTCCTAAGACACCTCCTTATCATTTTGTGGAAGGGTGCAGTATTGCACTTCTTCCAGAGTACCTGAGCGTGGTTGCAGAAGCAGGATTCTGTCCTGTAGGGCCAACCAAGGAAGAAATGTTCACTTCAGTTGCTTTATTTAGCCTCGGGGTCTCCTAAGAGTCGCTCTGGACAGCCCTACTGTGAGGATGTGTCTAAGGTGGAAGGGTAATAGCTAGCGACATTTCTGTCAGTTACGTTCTTCAGTCCTTAGCTCAGGGCTGGTGGGAACAGCCAACAGCAGCTGTTTCTGCCAGTTTATCCTTTGACTTCTGACTTTGGGCTAGTTAAAGCCAAAGCCCATGCCATTGGCGTATCTTTAACCTTGCAGTTTGTTTCAACTTTTAGATCTGTATGAACAGCATGGAAGGCCAGTGACGGTGGTTTATTCTTAATCTAGCTGGAAAGGCTAGCATTGAGAATGAGTTATGAGCGGCTTGGGATTTTCCACAGTAGTGCTTGATATTGGCCTCCTTTATATATTTATTTTTGGTTCTCTACCAAGATATTATGCCTGTAAATTTGTCTCAGAGGAAGCTGGCATATTGATATTCATATTTCAAATGGCACCTAAGGAAATGATAGTGACAAAGGATCCTTTATTTCCTTCTTTAATGCCTAGAATCTTCTATCAGTATCAATATAAATTTTGAATAGTCTTGGTTCAAGCTAGGAAATCCAGAAACAACTTAAGTATATTTTCTGTAAGGATTAAGAAGTAAGCATGACCATAATGATCTTTGACCATGCCAGCCACGCAAAGATGTGTTTGTATTTGATACCCAAACATATAGCCTTGATTCTTCCTTATCCTTGCTGTACCTCAGTTCTCTGTCTGAAGTCAGAGATACCCAACAAAAGCTGTTGAAGGAAGGAAGCAGTCGAGTGCGGTGAAACCATCACAAGAGTAGTTGGTGTGCATGTGGGCTGCTTTGTCTCCTGTAGCGAGTGCTCAGAATGTACCAGGTACTCGCTCTTTGATTTCACTCACTGAGCACTGCCTCCGTGCCAAGGACTGGCGCTCATGTATGCTGTCTCCGAGTATACCAGTCTGGCAGAAATTGTGTGCATTAAAGAAGGTATTGGGATATAGATATGATCAGAACATGTTGTATGCATGTATGAAAAATCACAAACTCATTCTGTGCAGTTACTGATCAGTTAAGCTTGTACAGAGTTGTTATAAACTGATAAATATGATGGGGTTAGGAAGGCAAGTGCAAGCTACTGTCCTGCTTTTCAAGAGACTGTTATGTTTTTTCTTGTCTTAATAGTGCTACTGTAAACAACCTTCAGGCAAAAGTAGATGCTTTAGAAAAATCCAACACTAAATTGACAGAGGAGGTAAGTGTTTGGGAGTCAATCATTTGACCTATAAATTTAATAATATAAATTAGTGAAACCGATCATTCCTATTGCCTTGGACATGATTTGACTTTTCAGGTAAGAACCACTGTAGGAAACAACTTCCTGCCCTGGCTGCGTCATCATTCATTTTCCCAGGGGGATTAGATAGAAGATAGAATACAGCCTGATACTCGGGATTCAGTAAGCATTTTGGCCAGTGTTGATGTGGTACAACTAGACAACCCCCTCCCTCATCTCTTTTAGACAGATTTCTGTGCAACACTGATGTGTGTTCCAAGCTGGCAAGCTCCTGAGCCCCACATCCTGTCTGTTCTTGAGTATGCCTGACCAAGCAGCTTTGGCCGGTGATCCCTGCCTCTTGTTATGCTTCTTATTGTCATGTGCTCCTGACTAAGATGATCACTTGACCTCTAAAGAAGTCCAGATTCCCCACTGGCAAATGGGGGTGCTTTTATTTCCTCTTTCAACTCCACAATGACTCTGGAGATTAGGCAAGAATATAAATGAGAATGCTCTTAGAAAAGCCCTTACAATAGGAAGGGGAAATTAACCTCAAGGCTGGCATCTGATTAGTAGGCTAAATCTGTAGCTTAGACTTTGTCTAATAGAAGTAGACGTTTTCATCAAGATCTTATGTGAACTAGCCAGAATGCAAGCTCATTTGCTCTTTCTAGTTGTCCTGTAGGCACAGTGAGATAAACTTGGTTTAAAGAAATTCAGTGCATTAAACAGGAGTATGCTGATTAGTTTTTCTTTAGAACATAGATGACAGATAGATGATAGACAAAGAGACAGATAGGCAGACAGACAGACAGACAGACAGACAGACAGATAGAAAGAAAGAATATGGTTTCTGTCTTTTTTGAAACACAGTCTTATTTAGCTCCCTCTGACTTTAAATCCTCCTGCCTTAGCCTCCTAAGTGCTGAATTACCTATAACAGGTCTTCTGGAGAGTTCCCAATGTAATTCCCATGACAGGAAGTGAATACTTGATTAAACCTTTGTTTAGACAGCGTTTCAAGATCTGTTCATTTGTTTTTGAGACAGGACCTCATCCTATGAACATTTTAGAAGCATTCTCACTAAATGTGTTTAGAATGTAGCCATGGAGATGCTCTTGAATTAAACAGCCTCATAGTAAAAAGGCAGCAGAACAAGGAAGGTGACCGAGTGGCTAATGTGCTCACTGTGCAAGCAGGAGGACCCGAGTTTGGATGCTTAGCACCCTATAAGAACTGGGTGTGTCTGCACATGTTTGCAGTCCAGCCCTAGGGGATGGTTGCAGGCAGATCCTGGGCCTCACTGGCCAGCCATTGTAGGTCAAAACTTGAGTGTCAGGGTCAGTGAGAGGCCTTGTCCAGACAGTAAGGGAAAGAATGCTAAAGGAAGACTCCCCATGCAAACCTGGGACCTCACATGTACACACTCATACCTGCACCCATGCCCACACATCCAAAATAAAAGTATTCACAATAGAGAAGCAATATCAGGTCATTTTCATTTTTATTTTACATACTTGAAAGATACTTCCCCTATGTTCCTCATTAGAATTTTTCTTTTCTGAGACTGGATCTCATTTGTAGTTGAAGCTAAGAGAATCTACTAGCCCCAGCCTCCAAAATGCTGGGATTACAGCATGTACCACATATCTGACTGATAAGAACAATTTTAGAGGGTGATAGACAACTTCCTTTAGCTATAGATTTCCTAAGAATGTTCAAGTCTGAAATCTATGCCTTAGCAGATAATAAAATATTCTAATAAAATAATGAAAATTTTTTTTTGTTTTTTTAATTTTGGTCAAAAGCTTGCCGTTGCCAACAACAGAATTATTACCTTACAAGAAGAAATGGAACGAGTTAAAGAAGAAAGCTCCTATCTACTGGAATCCAGTCGGAAGGTAAGTCCTAAGTGGGCTCTAAGACCTTCGTGAGGAGACACTGTGCATTGTGCCATCCCGTCCACAGGGAGGTGGCCAGTTCTGGGCACTGACGGATATCATGCATCCTCTTTACCTGGACTCTGTAACCGAGAACAGGGTACAGCTCTCCGAGGCTCGCGTCCTCTGCTCTGCCATGGCTCCAACAGGGTACAGTTCTCAAAGCTCGCATCATTGTTTACATTTGTTTAGAGACTTGGAAAGTCTAATTCAGGCTCTTGTTTGTATGAGCTAGTAACTTGTTCTGTGTTTAGTGGTTACAGTGTTTATAATGGAGCTAGAGAAATGGCTCCATTAAGAAAGTTATTGCTGGGCTGGAGAGGTGGCTTCCAAAGGTCCCGAGTTCAATTCCCAGCAACCACATGGTGGCTCACAACCATCTTTAATGAGGTCTGGTGCCCTCTTCTGGCCTGCAGGCATACATGTAGGCAGAACACTGTTTACATAAAAAATAAATATCTTTAAAAAAAAGAAAAAAGAAGAAAAAAAAAAAAGAAAAAAGAAAGAAAGTCATTGCTGTTCCTGGAGGACCTGGGCTCAGTTCTCAGCTCCTACACGGCGGCTCACAGCTATCTGCAGCTCCTGTTCTAGATGATCCAATTTCCTCTTCTGCCCTCTGGAATCACCAGGCACACAGGTGTGCACAGACATACATATAGGCAAAATATTCATATCTTAAAATAATTTATCTGATAATAATATACCATTATTTTTACACTGTGCTACTTCTTTAAAAGTGAGTAACCTAGTTATGTGTTGCCACTGGGTAAATTGGCATGAAAATGAATTTTCTACATATCAATATTTTCAAGGACCAAGCTTTTGTTTTGTTTTGTTTGGGGGGGGTTGTTTGTTGGTTTGAGACAGGGTTTCTCTTTATAGCCCTGACAGCCCTGGAACTCATTCTGTGAACCAGGCTGGCCTCGAACTCAGAGAGCCACCTGCTTCTGCCTTCCAAGTGCTGGGATTAAAGGTGTGCACCACCAGCTGCCCAACCAAGCACCAAGCTTTTTAGGTAGTGTAGTGTTGCAAGATATTTGATTACAATGTGGAAAATACATCACTCTGATTGGTTTAATAAAGAGCTGACTGGCCAAGTGCTAGGCAGAACTTACAGACAGAGAAGATGCTGGGAAGAAGCACAGAGTTGCCAGCCAGGCACAGAGGAAGCAGGAAGACTGCATGGGCAATACAGAGTAAAGGTAATAAAGCCATGAGACAGAAAATAAATTAATAGGAATGGGTTAATTTAAATGTAAGAGCTAGTTAGAAGCAAGCCCAAGTAAGCTAAGGTTGAGCATTCATAATTAATAAGAAGTCTCCATGTGGTTATTTGGGAGCTGTCTGGTGGGACAGAAAACTGCCTACAGTATAGATTTGCAAACCTATTTTATATTTTTCAGTTCTGTCTTTTTAATTTTCTTGTTGTTATCCTTTGAGACAGAGTTTTACTGTGTGACCCAGCTTGACCTCAGACTTTTGCCTCTGCCTACCAAGTGCTGGGCTTAGAAGTGAGCATACCTGTGTCCAGCCTTAGGGAACATAACATGATGCTTTCAGCCCTGATAATGGCTTGGTGCCGTTACTGTTATAATTTATGACAGAATTACATTAGGGGAACATTCTAATTGATAGATCTATCAACTGTGTGCAGAGTTGCTTGTTTGTTTATGACTTCATGGCATCCTTCCTGGCTACTGCTAGTGTTTCTAGAGGTATAATGGGATTAAAAACAGTTTCCTATGTAGAGTATTAGTATTTGACTTTGAGGCATGGATATCATTAAAACAACTGTAAATGCTCAGAAGAATTTCATTAGTGGCTTCCTTCCTTTTAGCCAAAATATTTGGACAGTGACGTGAATTCTCTGGGAAAATAATGTAGTACCACCCACACCTCTGAACCAATTCATATTTTGCAGTGAATCAGGATATTGGGGTTTTGTGTTTTGTTTTTGTTTTTGAGCCATGGTCCAGTGGGACCCAAGCTGGCCTAGAATTTGGTATATAACTAAGGATGACTTTGAACTCCTGATCCTCCTGCTTCCACCTCCCAAGTGCCAGGGTTAAAGATCTGAGCTGTTCCCAGTTTTAGGAGGTGCCAGGGGTTGAATGCAAGGCTCGTGCAGGCTGAGCAGCCACTCTGCCATCTGCACTATATCAGCCCCTTTGTTTGTTTGCTTGGATAGGTGGGTGGGTGGTTTTGTTGTGTGTGTGGTCTTTGTTTTTAGACAGTGTTTTAGTCTGTACTACAGGCTGGCCTCAGACTCCGAGCAGTCTTCTTGCCAGGCTCCACGTGCTCAGACTACGGGTGTTGGCAACCATACACAGCTATATCAGTGTTTTCCAGGACTGAGGGGGCAAATCTTTACCACCAGTTTTGGTAACTCACTTTTAGGGTTTTTAATAAAGAGACAACAGATTTCCAATCCAACATAACCTTATACTCAATGTGCATTTCTTTATTGTGTTTGCAAATTTGGTGTCAAGTCTTTTAGTCCTTAAATATGTACTCTTCTTTACCTTTTCAAGGGTCCTAAACAAGACAGAACTGCAGAAGGGCAAGCACTGAGTGAAGCAAGAAAGCATTTAAAGGAGGAGACACAGTTACGATTGGTAAACTTCCTTAACTTCTAGTAGCGAGAAGCTGCAGATGTCCCATCAAAGTTCCAACACTCAATAATGTGCCCGTTTTTACAAACCCTCTGAAACTGTTTCTTGCTCTGCCCACTCTGCAGTATCTCTAAAAATGTGGAAAGTTGGAAAATGAGAGATGCTTTAATGTGTGCTTAATAAGTTACTTCAAGTTAAGAGCACATGGCAGAGGGGGTTGGAAAGATGGCTCAGCGGTTAAGTGCTCTGGCTGCTCTTCCAGGTTCTGAGTTCAATTCCCAGCAACCACGTGGTGGCTCACAAGCATCTACAGTGGGATCTGATGCCCTCATCTGGCAAAAAATTGTTTGTGCAAACAGAGGACTCATGCATAAAATGAATAAATCTTTAAAAGAAAGAGTACATGGCAGAAATTCAGGTTTTCTGCAAATAAAATCTTCTTAATGCGCTTCAAATGACTAACATTTATTGTCTGTATGTTTGTAAATTAGGGATTAAAATGTTTTCCATTAAAAGTATCCTAGAAATAACATCAGCATGTGGCAGCATGATTCATTTTTACCGTAACTATTTAAAGAGGGAACACATGATACAGAACTTGAAAGTTGTCATATGCTCGTATCACATTAAGAGATATGAAACTAGGTAAGACGGTCCAAGGTGTGCCCTGGGCACAGCCTGAATGTGGAAGAAAACTTCAGTCTGTATCTTTGTTCTGCTAAAGAATGCTGCCATGACTATAGAAGAAACCAGAGTCTCATAGTAGTGATGAAATTTCACTCGGTCTTACTGGCCATTCCCTGAAACTGAACTGTTACCCCAGGTGTCTCAGCTGTATCAAGAACATCCCAGCAAATGTTCTTCTTCTTAACCCTAGTCGTTGTTATTATTATTTTGTTTTATTCTGAGACTGGGTTTCTCTGTGTAGCCTTGGCTGTCCTGGAACTCACTTTATAGACCAGACTGGCCGCTAGCCCGTATATCCACCTGCCTCTGCCTCCCAATTGCTGGATTAAACGTGTGTGGATTAAACTGCCACCCAGCTCCTAATAGTTACTGTTAGTGTCTTATTAATTATTAGTCATTAATGTTTCTTAAATACCTTCTGCCAAAATGCTCAGCACTAAAGGTGGCCATCCACCTTTCCTTGTGAAACCTTACGGCATTTATATAATGGAGTCAAGAGTGTAAGCAGTTCATCTGCTTTGCGGCAGGACGTGGAGAAGGAACTGGAGCTGCAGATCAGCATGAGACAGGAGATGGAACTGGCGATGAAGATGCTGGAGAAGGATGTCTGTGAGAAGCAGGATGCCCTGGTGTCCCTGCGGCAGCAACTGGATGATCTCCGGGCTCTCAAGCATGAGCTTGCCTTCAAGCTGCAGGTAAGGGAAGATGAGGAGTAGACTCCCTGGCGCTCTCTCCCTCTCTTGCATTCTCTCTCCCTCTCTCCCTCTCTCGCGTTTTCTCTCCCTCTCTCCCTCTCTCTCGCACCCGTGCTGGCTAGTTTTAGGTCAGTTTGACACAAGCTAGTGTAGTGTGTCCCGCCACCCAGCCGCCGGCTAGCTTTACACCCGAAATAATTACACGGAAACTGTATTCTTTTAAAACACTGCCTGGCCCATAGTTTCAGCCTCTTATTGGTTAATTCTCACATCTTCCTTTAACCCATATTTAGTAATCTGGGTAGCACCACGAGGTGTGGCTTACCAGGAGAGATCTTAACCTGCGTCCATCTCGGAGAGGAGCATCATGGAGACTCCCTATGGAGACTGCCTGAAGCGTCTCCCCCACTCTACTTCCTTGTTCCCACAATTCTGTTCTGTCTACTCCACCTGCCTAATTCTCTGTCTCTTAAAGGGCCAAGGCAGTTTTCTTTATTAATTAACCAATGAAAGAAACATAGACAGATAACTCTCCTCCATCAAGCTAGTGTCTTTCTGGAAGAGGGAACCTCAGTTGAGAAAATGCCCTCACCAGATTGGCCCATGGACAAACCTGTGGTACATTTTCTTGATTGATGATTGATATGGGAGGGCCCAGATCACTGTGGGTGGTGCCACCCTGGGCTAGGCTGTAAGAAAGCAGGCTAAGGAAGCCAGGAGGAACAAGCTGATAAGCAACCTTCCTTCATGGCCTCTGCTTCAGTTCCTGCCTCCAGGTTCCTGCCCTGACTTCTCTTGATGATGGACTGAGATCTGCAAGATGAAATAAACCCTTTCCTCCCCAACTTGCTCTTGACCATGGTATTTATCACAGTATTAGAAATAGACAGCATCAAAATATGGGTTTCTGCTGGACAGTAGTGGCACACATCTTTAATCCCAGCACTTGGGAGGCAGAGGCAAGTGGATCTCTGTGAGTTTGAGGCCAACCTGGGCTACAGAGCTAGTTTCAGGACAGGCTAAACAGAGAAACCCTGTCTCAAAAAACCAAAAAAAAGAAAAGCAACAACAACAAAAAGAAAAAACCTGTGGTTTTCTCTTTCTTTGAGATTTATTTTTCTTTTATGTCTATGTGGTCTGTGTACTCATGTTCTCAGCGTATCAGAGGTGTTAGATCCCCTAGAACAGGAACTAGGAACTGTCAAGGTTTATGAGCTGCTAAACTGGGTGCTGGGACCCAAATTCAGGTCCTCTGCAGGCACAGTATGTGCTCTTGTTCACTGAGTCATATCTGTAGCTCAGAAGAGGGGTTTCTTTTCTTTTTCTTTAAATACTCATTTTTATTTTCTGTATATGGTTGTTCTACCTGCATATCTGTCTGCATGCACCATATGGACGCCTGCCTGCTGCTCACAGAGATCAGAAGGTGTCAGATCCCACTGGAACTGGAGTTACAGGTGGTTGTGAGCCACCGTGTGGGTGCTGGGAGTTGAACCCTTGTCCTCTACAAGACCAGCAAATACTCTTAACTCTCAAGACAACTCTCCAGCCTGAAATTTTTTTGAAGATTTATTATGTACACAGTATCTGTCTGCATGTATTTTTACAGGCCAGAAGAAGGCACCAGATCTCATTACAGATGGTTGTGAGCCACAATGTGGTTGATGGGAATTGAACTCAGGACCTCTGACAGAACAGTCAGTGTTCTTAACCTCTGAGCCATCTCTCCAGCCCAAATAAGGGTTTCTTAATGAGATTTTTGTGCACATATTTATCATTGAACACCGTTCATATTCATCCTCAAGTCCCTTCCTTGTCTCACTCCCTCTTTTTACTGTTCCTTTCCTTTATATATTAAGCAAATAATGTGTATTTAAATCTAGGTTCCACACGAGAGGACATGTGATATCTGTCTTTTTCTTCTTTCCCATTACCCTCTGTCCTGTTGTCCCCCGTTCCGCCATGGGCTCTCCTTCTCCCCTTCTAGTTCTCCTTCTACCGTTATATTGTATTTTCCCTTCAGATCATATTATCAATATTAGTGAGTATATGGGCAACACAAATTAGATTTGGGGTATTTTTTCTTTTGGGGGGGAGGCAGAAGAGTGGAAAAGTGGAACCTGGAAAGAAAGGGAAGTGACTGATTGGGGTGCACTGTGTGAAATTCTCAATAATCAATGAAAATATTATGTTGGAAAAAAGTTACAAAGATTAGAATAATAATATAAATATTTGTATCCTATAATTTCTGCTCCACAGCTTAGCATGTCAGCTGAATTGTAAATTGCATTAGATCTTTAATGGACAGATAAATCAATGGGCCTTCTGATACTGTAATAAACTTCATTTAATAATATTTATTTTAGCAAAAATGCTCCTTGGCTTTCTTTTTCTACTTAGAAATTAACGATACACAAATGTAGAGCAGTTCCATTTACTTCCTGTTCGCCATTATGATTAAACAGATGTGTGCTGTAAATCTTTATAATTCTCTCTTACCAGAGTTCAGACCTAGGAGTGAAACAGAAGAGTGAGCTAAACAGCCGCTTGGAGGAGAAGACCAATCAGATGGCCGCCACCATTAAACAACTGGAGCAAAGGTAAAAGTGCTGTTTCTGCATCGGAAGTGCTGAGAGTGTTCAGAGAACAGAAAATAGAAGAGTTTATGCAACATAAATAAGATATGTTGGTTAAATTTTATCTGTGTGTGTTCCATGACGTTCCGAAATATTGTTAAGAGTGGTCTGTCTAATGAGCAGGCTAACATGGATTGAGTCTCATATCCCCGCAGCTCTAGGTAGAGAACTACAGGTGCCCAGAGCTGGGCATCCTGTACCAAGTGGTCAGTTGTAAAGTCATGCTCATGCAAGCAACACAAAATGGACTCAGCAGGTTGTATTCGTGTGTGTGTGTGTGTGTGTGTGTGTGTAAAGTAAGAAAAAAAGGCCATGTGTTGGAAGTAAGAGGGACACAGGAAAGGCTGGAAGGAGGAAGGCAACAAATTATGTACTTATATTTTAAGTTTTAAGGTTTTTTTCTAGTGGTCTGCAGATAGCGAGTTCCAGGTCAGATTGGGTTGAAGTGTGCGACCCCATCTAAGTGGACAGTGTTTGTAGTTGTGGGGTTTGTTTTTCACTGAGGTCTTTAGACATCTTCACGTTAGGTGAGGTGGGGATTCTGAAAGGCAGGTGTCCTCCAAGTATTGACTGTGACTTTCTCTCCCATCTTCAACTCCTTTCTCTAGTCTCTCATCTCCTCCTCTTTCTCCTGAGTACTTGTGTGGCTTTCGCTGACGCCTCCGCTGTCTCTCTCACCTCCACCTGTCGGTTGGGAGTTTCCCTCTTCCACTCAGTCCTTCCCACAAGTACTTGTCTTCCTGTGACATCACATCCTCTTTCTCCTTTTGTCTGAAGTCACCCCCTCCCCCGTACCTCTGTAGCAACAGAGAAATGTCTGACTTCACAGTTCAATGCATTGTAGCACCCACGATCATCAGCCATTTCTTCCGCTAACCCCTGCTCATCACCTTGTTATGCCTGAGCAAACCTGAGCCCTGTAGGCCGTGCTTTCTGCTTTCTCATCCCTCTTGTTCTGATAGTTCCACCAGTTCTGCGTGGTCCCTCCCCACTCCCTTCTTCAGGTCCATTTTTCACATGAAGGTTCAAACACCACCTCCTGATATTGGCTTCCTCTGGTACCTCTTTCCAGCTAGGACTGGGGCTTTGTATCCACCAATCCCATCCTGCCTGGCATCTCTCGCTGTGCACCTCACCTTGTAGTCTCAGGTCTTCTCAGAGTGTGAGCTCTTTGCAGTTAGTTAACTAATCGTTCCAGTCCTGTCGCAGATCTGTCACAGTTCTTGAATGTATATGGCATAAGCTGATGTATGAATGAATGGATGGGTGAATGGGATGGGTGACTTCCTTCAGCTGAGTCTTCGCCAGGGAGGCGAGGCCTGAAGAGCAGAGCATGTTAGTGTTAACACTGAAGCTAATTGCACACTTACAAATGAGGCCGAAACTTTGGCATGGTTGGTCCTGCTATCACTGATAGATGAAAATAAATCCATTTCTATGGCAGATTATCCAAGTGCTTGCTCATAAGCACTGATATTTTATGATTTAATAAATTGATGTCCATAAGTTGTACTTTTGTAATGTTTGAAACTATTTCTCAGTGATTTTGACTTGGCAGTTAAGGCCAACAGATTGATGACTCATCTGACTGATTTTCTTGCTGTCTTTGTTTCCTGTTTATCCATTTTCTCATTACCCTTCCAACTCATTTTTTATTTTTATTTTATTAAGTGAAAAAGATTTGGTGAAACAGGCAAAGACCTTAAATAGTGCCGCAAATAAACTGATCCCAAAACATCACTAGACACTTCATAGATGGTCGCCTCTCAAGTCTGATGTTACAAAATAACTAACTATAAGAGGAAGAAGTCGGAAATTCCTACATTTAAGTTCTGATTCTATATAAAAAAAAAAGTCACCAAAAGTTGACCTTGAATTTGTTGGACTTAAAAAAAATTAGTTCGATACATAAGTTGGGTTTTATTGTTGTTGTTGCTGCTATTATTTTCTCCCCCAGAGTTAGAAATTTTGGTATGGGTTCCTCATTAAATACCAAATAAACTTTGAGAAATATTTCTGAGTTGAACAATAAATCAAAAGACCCATTTTCAGGAAGCCTGGGGAACAGAAGCATTGTACATGTTTCCTTGATAGTGATCAGACTCTGTAGGTGGCCCATGTCCACATCAGTGAGCCTGTTCTCTGCCGTGTAATGCGGGCAGGTGTCACCTGGGGACCTTGGGCCTAAAGTAGCTCTGTCTCTTAGACTGTAACTCCTCTTCTCTTGCCTTGTGTAGGTTTAATCCCCAGCCCAAGAAAAGTACTTAGGATTTCATTACACTTCTATTCTCAGTAACCAAGACTGCTTGCAGTTTCTTCTTCCCTTAGTGATTTTGGACAAAAAACAGCATCCTTGCATTTCTTTAAAGTACTTAGAAGCAAAGTAGTAATTAGGTAGCTCTAAACGTCATAGTGCGGAAGCTGGGAAACCCCTCTTGACACGCGTCACCTCTACCTCTGCCCTTCTCTGTCATCCTCCGTACTACTTAGGTAGCTCAGAGAGAACACTTTAATACAAATACGATTTTCAAATCTACCCTGCTTTTTTTCTCCTGGGATAGAGAGGCCACAGTGCGGTCACGACTTCCGACCTGCTGTCCTTGCCTGGAACACTGGCCCAAGAGCTTCTATCACCTTTTTTGTGATAGATATTTGCTAAAGGTTCTAGTTACTAAAAACAAATAACTTTAGATGAGAAATAAATAATGCACTGGCATTGGTTAGTATCAAAGCAAAGATCCTCAGTAGATAGCCACAGCAATACTAGCAGGGCTTTTTTTTTTTTTTTTTAAGTGACTGCAGAGCTAACCCTTTCTAGGCTCTACATTGTAAATAATTCTATAAATACTTTGATTTAGAAAAAAACTATTTTTGATTTGGGGAGGCAGGCTTTTATATACATGAGCCTTTACTCCATCCAGTGGGTTTGGCACAGTGCCTGGGGTTTTGTTCCATGTTTTCTGTCCCTCCTTTTGGCATGCTATGTAGCATTGCCCCTGCTAAGAGAGAAGCAAAGATAATTCCTTTGCTTCAATTTTTTTTTTACCTTCTTGGCAAACCATAATTAAGAGTGTAACCGAGTGTGTGTGCTTTTATAGGTCCTCAAAGGGCCGGTGTTAGAGCCAACTTAATGGAGGATCCTTAAACTCATTTTAATTCTTCTAATTTTGCACCTATATAAAAAGCCTCCTATTGCGATCTGCTGCTCATCAGCCTTTTATGGTGATGAGTTGCTTTTTACATACACATTGAAAGAGAATAATCAAACCAATAAAAGACTACATATAGCATGCCTATAAATTCTATTACAGAAAGCCTCAAATATTCCACCGTATAAAAATGATCCTTTATAGGTGCAAAGTTATAAGACATTTAGAAGAAAGCATCCATAAGAAGCTTCCAGAGAGTATGGTCAGGAGTCTTAGGAACCCCAATGCTGAGTGTTTTACTGCATGGTCACAAACCCTGTGATAGAAGTGGAAAGGGCAGACACAGCCAGACTTTCAGAGAGGCTTGTCCTTGTGGAATCGTGAGAAGCTTGGGTAAGGGTTGCTAGAGATTGCCCTCCAGCTTCGTGTGGTCAGGGAAGGGTCAGGAAATTGTGATAACCCCACATGAGAAGGCAGCTACGCCTGCACCTTCAGCTGTATGTGGAAGGCAGAAGGATAACGTCCCAGCCTGTTAGGAAAGAAAGACAGTGGCTTCGACATAATTGACTGTGTACTTGAGGGTGGCTCTGGATATGGATTTCCAAAAAGCGATGTCTTCTTGTTGATCACCTAATGGCTGTAAACTGTAGTACTAGAATAAAAAAAAATAGAAAATCAGCTTTCCCTCTGCCTGGTTCACCTTCATCTTGCTTTTCTTTAGAATTTGTTTCTTCTCCATCTTTTTCCCCATCATAATTTCTTCCTGTGTCCTACATTTTTTTCTCCCTCTGTCTCCCCATACTTTATCCCTTGGGTTGTTTTATTTTGTGTTTGTGAACTTGGTCTTCCTCCCCACCGTGGCTTTTGTTTTTATCACAAGTTCATATGGCTCACATTCAGATTGCGCCAGGCTGAGCGAGGCCGCCAGTCTGCCGAGTTGGACAACCGGCTCTTCAAACAGGACTTCGGAGAAAAGATCAACAGTCTGCAGCTGGAAGTGGAGGCACTCACCAGGCAGCGGTGAACAGGGGCAGCTTGACCAGCAGGGTGGTGGTGGGTACTGCACAGGAGGGTGGTGGTGGGTACTGCACAGGAGGGAGGCTCAGCAGCAAAGAGAAAGTCAGGTTTTGAGCCACCTAGGCTTGATCTCTCCAGTGTCCTTCACAAACAGTGGGAACTCAGAAAGCGTCACATGGCTGAACAGTTCCAAAATCCACTCAACATTATTTTATCAAAGTTTCGAACTGACTGCTAGACATGGTGGCACAGGCCTGAAATCTCAGCCGAGACAAGAGCCCAAAGCCAAGTTGGGCTGCACATAGTGACACTCTTGTCTTCAAAAACTAAAATAAAAAGAGAATTTGAGACCAAGTTCCCAAATATATAGTAATTGATATCTAATCTGATTTTAGTGATAATGGTTAACATCTTCTGAATTTCTACAGTGTCTTGTATATGTTTCATAACACTTCTTATTGCCCCTGAGATGGAGTGACAGCTTAGAGGGGTGTAGTGTGCCCAGTTGACACTAGTAAGCTAGTAAGTGACTACAGTATCCCTTTAAAAACCTGTTTCTCTGACTAAACCCTAAGTATTCTCTCATGCCACCTGTCACGTTGGATGCACTTTGGTGCTGAAGCCACTGACTGCAAACGAGGGAGTCTGGTGGCTGAAAAATAGAAAGCGACCAGGGGTGCTCTGGGGACGGGGTGTGTGGAACTGAGTAGAGAACTATAGAGACCAGCAAACAGCTCTCGCTCAGTTGTGGTATTAGTACATTGTCATCCAGATAGCTGCAGCTCTTCATTAAGCATTAGTGTGAAATGACTGACCGCTAAAACTGGCCACTCCTAACTTGCATTCTGAATTGCCAGAAAAAGAGTAGACGTGTAAGCATTACTAGCTTCACTGTGTTCTGCTGTTTTACCGCTTGGTTGTCCATATATTTCTGGTAACTTTATCAGACATTAAAACTTAATTGCTGAACTTTAAGGGAAAGTCTGGTATTCTTTAGAATATATGAATATAGAAATCAGAATTTTCATCCTTTGTTCTCTCACCTGACTAGGACTCAGCTGGAATTAGAACTGAAGCAAGAAAAGGAGAAGAGGTCACAAAACAGGGGCACCCCAGGAAAGGGGGCCCAGAAGCCGGAGCCCCACCCAGTGAGTGCGTTTTTTATTCAGGTGCTCATTCCACCTACATCTTACGGCCTAGCCTCATGGGTCCAGCGGGTCTTTCACTGCCCACACGCTTAGTTCCTCAGGTGCACAGCAGGCAGACATGCTTAGTTCCTGTGGGAAATAGTATGTGGATATACTTTGTTCCTGTGGGCCACAGTGTGCAGACATGCTTAGTTCCTGTGGGCCACAGTGTGCAGACATGCTTAGTTCCTGTGGGACACAGTGTGCAGACATGCTTAGTTCCTGTGGGCCACAGTGTGCAGACATGCTTAGTTCCTGTGGGCCACAGTGTGCAGACATGCTTAGTTCCTGTGGGACACAGTGTGCAGACATGCTTAGTTCCTGTGGGCCACAGTGTGCAGACATGCTTAGTTCCTGTGGGCCACAGAATGTAGACGTGCTTAGTTCGTGTGGGCCACAGTGTGCAGGCAGCAAAGTGAGCTTTTCAGATCAGAGGAAACTGTGATCCTGAGCTGACCTCTAAGATGATCTTGGACTTGCTCTGCTCGAAAAGAAAATGACTCTTTTCCTTTGAATTGTTTAGTAAAACTATTCTGGTATCATCGTAAATGTGTTGACAGAGGTTTCTGTCCCGCCTGGTCCTGCAACCATTCATCCCAAAGAAACACACAAAGACCCACATTAAGTATAAACTGGTTGGCCTATTAGTTCAGGCTTCTTATTAATTAACTCTCACATCTTACATTAACCCATAATTCTTGTCTGTGTTAGCCACGTGGCTTGGTACCTTTTATTAGTGAGGTATTCTCATCTTATGTTCTCTGCATCTGGGTGACAATTGCAGACTGAGCCTTTTCTCTTCCCAGAATTCTTCTGTTCTGGTCACACCGCCTATACTTCCTGCCTGGCTACTGGCCAATCAGCATTTTATCAAACTAATACAAGTGACAGGTCTTTACAGGGTACAAGACCATTGTCCCACAGCATAAATGTGTTTCTTGGAGTCCTAATTAATACTGTTTAATATGGTATAATAGCCCCTCCTAACCCCAAGTTTCCCTTCAACAGAATTTCCTCAGCTCTAGGTTTGTTTCTTGGGACCCTCAGTGTCATATGGATTTCAGTGGGAATATACACAAGGAGCTTCTTTTAGAAGGAGAAGAAAGTAGAATTACAGAATAACATGTAGAATGGTTAAAGAACAGAATGGAGCTTTCTGTGTAACAGTCTTGAAAGTCGCTAGCACCTACAGGAGTGAGGAGCCACACAATCATCTCTGGGACCAGGAACAGGGCCAGCCTCTGGAAATGATGCAACTTAAAAAGCATGAGACATTCCTGTTCTATTCAGGAGCAAGCACCTTTGTGTGTATTAGCACATACAGCATAGGGCATGCAGTATAATTTCTAGAGAACTAACTGCTAATTTGCTGCAGAGCCCAAAGGAATGGTAAATAGAACTGTGTTATCTAGTGCACACTGCTATTTGAAATGTGCAGAAGCACCACTCAGTGTGTTCTTCACTACTTTGAGTGCAGGTAAATCTGAAGGCCTAAGGAGGTCTGCCGATCTTGCTTTACTTTCCCAAGAAGACTGTAAGTTTTTGCCTTGAATTAATTGCTGTGAAGAAAGCTTCTTGGAAGGTAAAGGCTGCACTGACCTCTCTTGCCTGATGCTTTGGTGGTCTAAGAACTTAATCTGCTTTTGGAAGCAGATGGACTGCAGTTCAGAGCACATACACATATTTATAGATATAGATATATACCACTGCCTGCTCTGATAGATAGATAGATAGATAGATAGATAGATAGATAGATAGATAGATAGATAGATAGATAGATACCTCACAGAAGTTGATCTAGAAACTACCCAGGCAGCCTTGCCAGCCTGGGTTCATTGCCCTTCAGAGCAGAAAACTCACCTGTGTGCAGGTTGGAGTCATTGGCAGTGGAGCACCTACGTGAGTGTCCAGGGCTAGACTTGTGCTGGGTTTGCCCTGTTTTTCAAAGAAAAGTCAGGAAAGAGCCGGGCGGTGGTGGCGCACGCCTTTAATCCCAGCACTCGGGAGGCAGAGGCAGGCGGATCTCTGTGAGTTCGAGGCCAGCCTGGTCTACAAGAGCTAGTTCCAGGACAGGCTCTAAAAATGCTTCAGAGAAACCCTGTCTCGAAAAACCAAAAAAAAAAAAAAAGTTGTATAAAAGAAAAGTCAGGAAAGAAGATACATTTCACAAGTACCAGCTTACCTTGAACCCATTAAAGAGGCCATTTCTTTTAGATTGTATTTGAATTCCAGGAAACAAAATACTCCAAAAGTAACTACTTCTAAATTCTATCAGAATGTTTTAATAACTTTTGGAGTAGAGTATGAGGAAGCTGGTTTGAAAGTTAAGTCCTTTCTCTAAGTACAGAAGGAAGAAAGGGGAGAGACGGGGGTGGGGGGGGTTCTCTTTGTACCCAAGCTGAGACGGTACAGAAGAAGCCTCGGGTACCATCACCATTTAGGGTCCTGAATAATGCTGTTTTCTTTTGGCAGGATGGGAAGCGCAGATTTCAAGAGGAAAATGTTAAACAGAAAAAGCCGCTGGAAGAAAGCCACAGGTGTTTATAATGCATATTAAGCTATAATAAAGTCATTTTGTGTTGGTGGGAAGGGGGCTCCTGAGAGAAGGGTACGGACACGGCGCTGTGAGCAGAAAGACAGTTAAAGGGAAAGCTAGTAGATAATAAACCAGATAACTTGTTAACCAAGTCCCCTAACCAGCCTGTCCCTGACTGTTCCTTAACTTCTGTTATCATTTTAAAAGATTATTTCTCAACTGAGTATAGTTCCTCATACCAGTAGTCCCAGCCCTTGGGAGGGTAAATCAGGATGTGAATTCAGTGCCAACATGGTTTATACTGCTGTGCTACCCTGTTCAAAAAGAAAAAAAAAAATATATATATATATATATATATATATATATATATATATTTCCCTGATTATTACTGAATCAAAATCTCAGGAGAATGAAGCACCAGTAGTTATTAGATTTCTAAGTGAGCGTTAGTATTTTTTTCCACTCACCTGCCAAGCTTGAGATAAACATTCTCATTCTCTTATGTCAGTGCTTTGTTTGTTTGTTTGTTTGTTTGTTTGTTTGTTTTATTTGTTTGTGTGAGACAGGGTTTCCCTTTGTAGCGTGGCTGTTTGGGAACTCAGTCTGTAGACCAGGCTGGCCTCAACTCAATCCACCTGCCTCTGCCTCCTGAGTGCTGGGATTAGTGTGTGCCACCACTCCCAGCTCCTGTCTGCTATTTTTAATTGCTTTATCTCTGGGACACTGTGGCAAATTCTAGGACCTATTTCAGCCAGAATGGCAACCACAGAACACAGGACAGTTAACAGGACATTCGGAGGCTCATTCACCATAGGTGTTTGTCTCTCCTCTGCTTCTCAACTGAGGAGCACAGGAACCGTTGTAGCTGTGCTGCATTTTACCCAGTAGGAGTGGGCTCTTCCTACGCTGCTGGACGAGTGTTCAGCCTGTGTGATACGGGTTTTTATCCGCAGTCTCAGGACAGTCTGATTCACGTGATGAGTTTCCTAAAGCTTCCAATGTAAGAGTATTTGAGGAAGGAAGATGAATATATGGCATATGATAATGGGTAGATTATAAATGTCAGATATAATAAAACTTTAAAATATATGGTTAATGAGCCATTGGAATTTTACATGATATACCAAATGCTATTTTCTAGGTAGTAAAAAGGAAAGATAAAATAAACTCAATATATGTTTGTAAATCAGATCTGTGATGTCTATCAGGGGTCAGTCTCATAAAAGATTTAACCAAATTGTCCAGAATTCTGGATGTCAAAATTAATGACATTTTCCCCAGCAGTATAAAGGGAGGGCAGCATCGCTTGTTCAATGAGTATTGTCCTGTGCATTTCTTCAGGTTCCATAATGGAAATACAGTAAGTCATATTTGACATTTGTTACCTTCTTTATTTCCCCACTATAGGCTGCTGACTCACTCTGCAGACGAATGGGTAAGACTCCTGTTTTAAAATGTCTTGCACACGATTACAACATCTGTGTGCCATGGCTAGCCAGGAAACAAGATAACATGGGAGGAGGACAGGTGGACACAGTCCTCGGTGTAGCATTTTCTTAACAATCTTTTTTTTAAAATATTTATTTATTATGTATACAATATTCTGTCTGCATGTATGCCTGCAGGCCAGAAGAGGGCACCAGATCTCATTACAGATGGTTGTGAGCCACCATGTGCTTGCTGGGAATTGAAATCAGGATCTTTGGAAAAGCAGGCAGTGCTCTTAACCACTGAGCCACCTCTCCAGCCCCCTTAACAATCTTTTTTTTTTAATTTATTTATTTACAGTTTATTTTTCGAGACAAGGTTTCTCTGTGTATCCTTGGCTGTCCTGGAACTAGCTCTGTAGACCAGGGTGGCCTCAAACTCAACAGAGATCTGCCTGCCTCTGCCTCTGCCTCCCGAGTGCTGGGATTAAAGGCGTGAGCCACCACTGCCTGGCTAGCTCCTTGATACTCTAATGTGTTGGAAACAGAACTGCAAAGTGTAACGTTTGTCAGTGGGAATCATGTGACTGGGAGTCAGTGGTGTAGCTCGGAGCGTTGGACATTTGGCCAACAGCAATTCTTATTTCCTACATGATGTGACGTCTGAGGAACAGCACCTAAGAACTGCTTCTCTCAGTTTTCCTTACTTAAAATGGAGAGGAAAAGTTTTTTGTTTTTTTTTGTTTTTTTTGTTTGTTTGTTTGTTTTTGTTTTTTTTTTTTGGTTACTAGTAAAAGGTTTTTGTTGTTATTTTACTTTAGAATGTATTGATAATCTGCCTAAATGTATGGACGTGGTACCCACGGAGGCTAGAAGAGGGTGTGGATCCCCTAGAACTGAAGTTAGAGACAGTTGTGAGCTACCGTGTGAGTGCTGGGACTCGAACTGAGTTTCTCCAGAAGAGCAGCCAGTGCTCTTAACTGCTGAGCATTCTCTCCAGCCCCTTTTTGATCACTTTTGAACATTTTAAAAATTTCTTTCTTTTAATCGATTCTCTCATATGTTACATCCCAACAACACCTTCCCCTCCCATCTCCCCTCCTCTGTTTCCCTTCAGCAGAACAGGGCAGGCCTCCGCCTCCCAGGGATATCTCAACCAAACTTAGAATATCAAGTTGCAATAATACTGGGTACCTCCCTTACATTAAGGCTGGACAAGGCAGCCCAATAGGAGGAAAGGAGACCCAAAAGCAGGCAAAAGAGTCAGAGACAACCCCCACCCCCACCCTACTCCCACTGTTAGGAGTCCCACAAGACCAAACTACACAACTGTAACATATATGCAGAGGTCATAGGTCAGACCTGTATATGTTCTCTGATTATTGGTCCAGTCTCTGAGCCCCTATGAGCCCTGATTTTGTGAGCTTTCGTGTTGTGTTCTTGACCCCTCTCACTCCTACAATCCTCTTCCCCCCTTTCAGCTGGATTCCCCAAGCTCTGCCTGATGTTTGGCTGTGGGTCTCTGCACCTGCCCCAGTAGTTGCTGGATGAAGCCTCTCTGATGACTATAATGCTAGGCTCCTGTCTACAAGCATAGCAGCGTCTCATTAGGAGTTGTTTCATTGGCTTTGTTTGGTTCTATCCTAGGTCCCTGGGCTGTCCGTCCTCTGGGTCCTGGGCATTCCAGGCAGTGTCAGGGGTGAGCTCCCGCTCGTGGCGTGGTCTCAGACAGACCAGTCATTGGTGATCACTCCCACAGTTTCTGTGGCACCTCTACTCCAGCATATCTTGCAGGCAGGACTAATTGTAGGATGAAGGTTTTGTGGCTGGATTGGAATCCCAACCCCTCCACTGGAAGTCTTGCCTGGTTACAGGAGATGGTGGTTTAGGCAATTATAAAACTGCTTGAAAATACAGTACGGCAACCCCATGAGACAGACATGTGCTGCTGCTGTGCCTGAGGCACCTACTCACCTTACCAGATTTAAAAGGAAGCCAGTGTTCTCATGCTCAGTACAGTAATGAGGCCGTGAATGCTTGAGTTTTCCTGTTAGAAACAGAATTACGAGCTAAGATGATAGAACACTTGAAAATATGTAATTTGTGTCTTTCCCCATCAGTGTCTGGCTTTAGGAGCCAAGAACGTTACGACAGTCTCATGTTCTTGTGCTCAGGAGTTAACTGGTTTACTGTGTCTTAGGGTCAGCCCGAGCTCTCTGAAAAGCCACAGGTGTGCCAGCTGTGCCAGCACGACGTCAACCTGAGGAAGGTGAGCGCTTCTCACAGACACACGCGCTGTGCCAGCTCCTTGCCAAGAGCAATCTGCACTTCGCTGTGCATAACACAGCATGCCTCTCGTGCCAGGGGGGAACCAGAAAGCCAAGGCGAGGAACTTACTCTTAAACAGAAATACAAACAAGAACATACTTAATTTGAAACAAATAAGGAAGTACTAATTTATAAAGTACACTATTTGGTGAGCACCCAGTTTTGTTGTTACTTTTTATTTATTATAACTGAGTGAGAGAGGGGTGGGGAGGGAGGGACGTTACTCGTGGTGCCCATGCAGAGGTCAGAGGACAACTTTGAAGGGTCTGTTCCCTTCTCCAACATGGGTTCTAAGTTCTCAGTCTTTCACAGTAAGCCTTTTACCTGCAGAGCCATCTCACTGGTCTGCTGTGTAGTCCACATGGCCTGCAGCTGGCTGTAGTAACCTCAAGAGCTGAAGTTGCGGTGTATGCCTGCAACTAAGTCTGTGTTTCATTTTCTGTTGATGGAATCCAGCCCCCCCTGGTGTACCCTAGGCAAGTGCTCTACACTGAGCCACACCCAGCTCCATACTACACAGCACATTATCCCAGCTCGATGGCTGGAGACTGCTAACGCAGGACATTCTGAACTCCCACACCCTAGTCTTTGGTTCATGTTTCTCTCAGGCTGTTGCGTGCTCAGAAGAACAGAGGCACACTCCCCACCAGGCCCCTTTCCATGTGCTTTTACCAGTTTGCCATCAGAGAGTAGTTAAAGTCTAGATCAGAAAGATCCAACAACATCCTCAGTTGGCTTGGGACTGGCTAAATCCCTCAGCATCAATATGGTACCCAGAGAAGCTCAAGAGGTGTTATGTTCAAAGGGATATAACATGTAGGTGCTTGAAGAATTATAAGAAATGTGCCCAAATTCTGGATTACATCATGCTGAATCTTAACAAAATTACAGTGTGGTATAGCCATAGATTAGCAGAACCATTGCTATATGGTTGGAAATTCTTAAGTATTACAAAACAGAAGAAACTGCTAACTTAATTCAATTTTTCACCTCCTATGTCCCACTAACAAACTTGCAATAAAAATGACAAGCTTATGCCAACAAGATTGAGGCCGAAGGGTTCCAAGTTCAAGCTTAAATCCTTGTCTTAAAAAAAAAAAACAGCCAGGTATGATAGTGTACACCTTTCATCCCAGCACTCCTAGAGGCAGGCCGGTTTCTGCTAATTCAAGGCCAGCTAAGGCTACACAGGGAGACCCTGCCTCAAAAACAAAAGGAACCCCCACCTTATTCCATGCACTCTTCAGATGGTGTCTCTGGAGCCTTCTATGAAGTGCTGTCTGTGTGACCCTGTTGCGGCTGCCCTGGTGGCACTGCTGTGGCAACACATTGTTTGGCTACCAAAGGTTCAGAATGTGTATGGAGACTAGCATCCCTACAGACAAGATGCAGGTAGCAGGATAGGGGCATCAGAGAGTAGCATTAAGCTTACCAGTGCTCTGGTAACTTTGAGGTGATGTTGAGCACACTTTAGCTTCTCCAAACCATTTCAGGGTGCTTAGATACTGGCTAGAACTTAGAATTAGCCTACCCAACAGTGACTGGGGAGATCAAAAGTGTGAAGTGTGCTCCAGAGACTGAATATACTCTTGTCTCTCTTGATTCTGTGGTATCCATGCTAAATAACGAGGTCTAATAGCTGACTTCATGTTCCTTAGGAACATGTCTGGTCAGGGTCGTTTGGCACACAGCGGCCACACTGTACTTTATTATGCACTGAGCAATGACGCATTTGACCCTGTCTATCCCACCCCCAATCTTGCAGAGCATATGTACGAACTGCAGAGGAACCTTCTGTAACGCCTGCATGGCAGAGGAACTGCCTCTTCCTTCAAGCATCAAGCCAGAACGAGTGTGTAATCCCTGTCACAAGCAGCTGATGAAGCAGTATTCCACCAGCCCATCCTAAGACCGAGACCAAGACCCAGGCCAGAGTGTTAACGCTGGGCCTCTCCCTCCACGTGTTAGATGCAGGATGTCCTGGAAGCAGTCCTTAGAACCAACCGTAGTTGGTAGCAAAGATAGAAGTAAACCAGGTCTATTGGGCAAGGCAGCAATTGGAGGTGCTCGAACCTTTGCTCATCTTCTCTAATGAGTGTATAAATAAAAGTTGCTGAGCCTTTCTCAACACCTAAACAAGCCCACGTTGGAGGGTCTAGAGGCACAGTCTTTGGGCTGTTTTTCTATCTATGAGGTGATAAGACTGGGCTGTAGCTGAGTGGAAAAGCACTGCCTAGCAAGTGAGACCCTAACCGCAGCATCACTGCCAAAAGAAGATGGAAGGAAACATTACATTTCCATTCTCAGGGGGTAACATGATGTTGCCAGGCAGTGGTGATGCACATCTTTAATCCCAGCACTCGGGAAGCAGAGGCAGGCAAATCTCAGTGTTCTAGGCCAGCCTGGTTATCAGTGAGTTTCAGGACAGCCAGGACTGTTACACAGAGAAACCCTGTCTTGAGAGAAATAAAAACAAAAAACAATTGTTGCCCAGGTGCTGCTGGACAGTTTCCTCTCACCTCCCACTATCTACCTCTTTAATCTACCAAACTGTGAACCCAATCTCAGGGAAAGAAATTAAGAGTAATATAAATTTTGAATGTAATACTGTAATGCATTATAATTTCAGGACCAGATTTTCTTTCTGGGGTGGGGGAGACACCCATGAGGATTTTGTGTGAACAAGAACATCTGGTTTTTTTCCACGTAATGGCCCCAGAAGAATCTGCTGTTAGGATCCCTCCCACAGCAAGTCATCTCTTACCCCAGCCCCTCCCTCTTGCGAGTAGATTAAAGTAAAGCTAAGCCAGGTACTCATGATTTGTCAATGGCTGAGGACAGGAACTCAAACATTTAACTGTTCACTTGATACGAAGTCCTTAACTACAGATAAGAACCCGTAGGCAGGGTTCTTGGAAAGATAATATTCAAACATCTCTTCATAATAAACCCTCTGTAGAAGAGTGGGCACGGGGCACACTGAAAAAAGACTGAAAGAAATGGTTTCATTGCTGATTATGTTGTATGTTTGGATTGTTTGACTCCAGTTATGACTCAGAAGACATGATTCTATGCATGCATGGAATTCCGGGCTAAATGATGAATACTGACAAATCTGTCTCCTAGAAAGGGGGAAAGCCCGGAAAGTCGTTATTTCAGAAGTTCGCCTGCAGGTGAAACTGAAGTTTAAGAATATTAGGAGGAAATAAAATTAGCAATTCTAATTTATTGTGTTGGTTGCCTCTTTTTAAATGTCTTTATGTGAATGAGTGTTCTGCCTCTATGTGTGTTTGTCCAGGAGGCCAGTTTCCCTAGAACCATAGAGACAGCTGGGAAATTCCTGTGAATGTTGAAAACTGAACCCCAGTCCTCTGAAAGAGCAGCCAGTGCTCTTAACCACTGAGCCATGTCTCTAGCCCCTGCCTTTTTTTTTGTTTTACAAAATACTTTTTTGGGGGGTAGGTGTCTTGAGACAGGGTTTCTCTGTGTAGCCCTATCTAGGAACTAGCTTTGTAAACCAGGCTGGCCTCGAACTCTGCCTCCTGAGTGCTAGAATTAAAGGCATGTGCTACCACTGCCTGGCATGTAATTTTTTCTTTTGGATTTTTTTGTTCATATTGTTTTTGGTGACAGAAGTCAGCAGTTTTCGGGACTATATATGAGGGGCAGGTCTAATTAGCTTTGAATTAAGGAGCCAGCTGCTTAGCATGGAATATAAGAAAGAATATACACAAAGATTTGAGGCTGTTATTTTGTGCGACCATCCCAAAAGCAAAAACAAGGAGCCAAGTCATGAATACTCAAATATAATTATCCCTAGGGAATCTTCCTTAAAAATTGTTTCCTAACACTGAGCAACAGCATCAACCAAGTAAAAGTGAAATTAGCTAGAACTCACACAGTAAAAACTACAGAATGTTCCACATGAAATTAACTGACACTATGTTCATAGACTAGAAAACATTACCATACAAACACTGCAGGAGCCTAGGCAAAGGGATCACAAATTTAGGGCCTGACCTACATGGGAAGATCCTTTGGTGGGGGAAGGGTATCCCCATACCATCCAAATTTTCTGCAAAAATGGGGGGGGGGGGATCTTTCCTAAGATTTTATTCATACAATTTCAAGGAACTTCCTAGTCAACTCCATAAAGTATGAATTCAGAGGCCATATAATTAATGTCAACACTTACAACTACAGTAACTACGTCAAAATGATGCTGGCATCAAGCACAGGCAGCCTAGAAATAAACCTGTTAAGTATAAATCTCTGACAAGGGTGCCAAGACCAAGAAAACTGGACACCCATGTGCACAGAAATGAAGTTGGACTTCTGTAGCATACAAAAGACAAAGTTGACCAGAACTTAAGTGTAAGAGCTAAACTTCTGAAAAAGCTTCATGACATTGAATTTAGTGATGACGTTCTAGATACAACATAAAAGCACAGGCAACAAAGGAAAACCCTGCAGAAATAAAAGTCTGTCTAGTTGAGCTTGTGCAGGACTATAGTCCCACCAACTCAGCAGGTAAAGGTACTACAGACTCAAAAGCTGAAAATTTCTGCAACTTATCCAGTTTACTGGCGTTTTCTGTCAGTTTGACACATCTGCTCCCAGCAGCACCAATTACTTCAAAGACTTTGGACTTCCAAAGAAACTCCATATGGAGTTTGCTTTATGTCAAAAGCTAGCTACGCAGGCAAAGAAAATGCCCTTGCCTCAATTGCTACCAGTCACAGTTCAAACTGGACCAGCAGGATACAAGAAAGGCAACTGCCAAACTTTGCTCAGACAGGTAAAATGGTTCTTCAGAATTCCCTGCTTCACAGGAACGTTGGTCAGGTATGCTAAGCCTGTAGACCAAAGATAGATGCCACAACGTTACAGAGGAACTTTGGGTGACTGTCCAGACAGCTTGAGATTAGGTCATTCTGTAACATTTCATCCCTTCTGGGTCCTTGATGGAGTTGAAGACTAGATAGTTATAGCTTTTTTCCATTATAATAAAAGATAAGTTAGGTACAAGACTTTGGACTTCCGTAGTAAGTTTTTTCTCTAACTTTGTCAAATACAAATAGACTAAATATTGTAACTGTAATCCTTACTTGACAACTTTTTGCTATTTATGATCTTACTATGTAAGAGTTAAAACCTTTTTAATTATGATAAAAAGGAGAAAATGCTGTGGAATAATCATCTTGTACACTGTAAAGATTTGTCACTTGTATTGGTTTAATAAAATGCTAATTGACCAGTAGCCAGGCAGAAAGTACAGGTGGGGCAACCAAACTAAGGATGTTGGAAGGAGAAGGGTGGGGTCAGGAGTCACCAGCCAGATACAGAAGGAGCAGGAGATGAATGTGCCATGCTAATAAAGGTACCATGTGACAGAGCATAAATATGGAATATGGGTTAACTTAAAATGTAAGAGCTATTTAGTAATAAGCCTGAACTATCAGCCAAACATTTACAAGCAATAATAAGTCTCTGAGTGGTTATTTGTAAACTGACAGGCAGGAGAAATGTCCGACTACAGTGGGAACAGTAGATTCAAGTGCAGCTGCGCACCAGTGATAAAACTTCAGGATTTGGATTTGGAAACCTCAAACTAGGGATTACCAGATTCCTCAAACAAGAACATCACACTCACACACACACACACAGAGAGAGGAGAGAGAGAATGAGAATTATCTGTTGGTGGCAGCTGTCACCCCAAAAACAAGGTAAAGAAAATATACAGGACTTTGATTGTTTTACACAGGTATACATAAAGTTAAGTTTATTAATGACTATTTTTGAAGCCAGCCATTTTGTCCAATATTTAAATAACAAGCTATTTAGTATTAAAGCAGAAGGTACTGCCACAATGTGACAGAAATACAGCTTTATTCATAAACCCTCACACAATTATATATTAAATGCTAGTTTTATTTAAGCAAGGCACCCCTACTTGTTCTAAAATATGGGGTGGCTACCCCACTGGAAAAGCAAATGAGGAGAGTCGGATTGTTTTATTTCCAACTAGACCTGGTTTAATTCAAGTGAAGCTATGAATGTCCTTACAGTCTGGACTGCTTTGATGTCACTTTATGATTTCAAACCTAACAAACAGCCTTATGATTTGTCCAAAACCAAACCAAAACAAAAAAGATAAAGAAGGAAAGAAAGAAAAAAGGTAAAGGAAAGGGAGACTCAGGGAAATTTTAAATTAGCCTAAACTTCTCGATACAGACAGGTGCCAAAGTTAAAAGCCTTTATAGGTCAAGGCCTAGGGAGGCAGAGTGAGTCTAGTGTTTCTACAGACAAATTGCCAAGTGACCACTTATGCTCAATAACCTGTGGTTTGTATTTTTTTTTAAAATTTCTACTCCTAGGCAATCAAATACAGACAAATTTAAACACTACTTGACCAAATCACACTGCCTTATTAAAGTTCTGAAACCTTCCCTTGCTTTGGTGAGTGTCTAGTATAAATACACCACTATTTTATTTCATGAGAAATTTTACATCAGAGCTCTCAGTCATAGGCAAAAACAAGCAGGAATAAGGTTCTAAAGAGCAGCACTGAATGGAAACATCATCTTACAGCTGCAGTATATCCTCTATGACAGAAACTAAGTTACAGAAACCAGACTTTCCCAATCAGACCCAGGACTGTTTAAATGGAATTTTAAATTTGTAGCTTATTTCATAATCCTAAACTGAATCTTTCTCAATCTAAACACTCCACTGTGAATTTTCCTTCGGAGCACTGTCATCAGACGCCCAGATCCTTTCTCTAGCGGTCACAGTCTATCAACTGGATCTTTGTATCCCATGTTCAAGAGAGATGTGCAAAGGATATGCTTCCTGCTTCATCCTGAAGATAAAAATAAATAAAAAATAATTATGTATTCATAATAAAAGATGTTTACATGTTTTCCTACATTACTTAAAGTGACAAATTCAGGTTCACCCCACTAAAATAGTGCAAATTATCCAACAAATCAATTAATATAGATAAGGAAAATTAGACATTAGTATATATACAGAGCCTAGAATCCAGAAGTGAACATAAAATATATTTTGTGGAGAACCGAGCTAATACATGTGTTTAACAGTTACAATGTTGATGCTTTATGTCCAAAAATATATTACCTGTGTTTTCAAAAGACGGTTAAGTTCCTTAAAGAATCCATCACCACATTCAGAAAACAACTAAAGTGCAATATATTGAATACATGTAAACATTTAAGGAAAAAGGGCACTTCATACTCATTACTCAAACCCTTTCTAAAAAGCCAAAACAAAACAGAAAGATCAAACAGAGCCAAATTCACTGATAGGAATGTCAAGTAGAGCACTCACCCTTCATCAGAGAAAAACTATTACAGGGACCCAAAACAGGCAACATGCAAAGAATGACTTTGCCAGCCCCACCAACACATGTACTACACAAGCCCACCCCTAGGGCTCAGGGAAAATCTCATGGGGCAGGGTGGAAAGGATGAGAGCTAGACACTCAGCACGCCTGCAGGAGCAGCATCTTCTAGACTTGAGAGAAGGCTGCACAGTGAAATCTCAAGAGTATGGCTGCCTGTAAGACCTACATAATGACACCATCAGTTGACATGTCAACATGGATGGAGGAAATTTCACAAGGCTGCACCTTAGATCAAGAACTATAGGCAATCAGCTGAGCGGTGATGGTGCATGCCTTTAATCCCATCATTCAGGAGGTAGACACAGGCAGATCTCTGAGGTCGAGGCCAGCCTGGTCTACAGAGGGTAATATACAGAAACCTTGTCTGATATCCCCCCCCAAAAAGCTATAGGCAATTCCGTAGGCAAAACCTGAAATAGGGTATCCAATCCTAAGTGCTCAGCTCAAAATAAACACACAGACAACACTAAATGGACCCAGTAGGGGAAGTGTATGTGTGCATATAAAATAATCAATGCAGTGGTCATTAATTTGAGAGGATGGAGGGAGGCATGGGAGGAACTGGACGGGAGAAGGGTAGAAAAGATGTAAATACAGCATTCAAGTATGAAATTCTAAAAAGAAATTTGTGTGTGCTGTGTGTGTGTGAGACAAATGAGGAAATGTACTTAAGTTTTAAAGGGATAAGAAGATAATATAAAATACATTTTCTGTGTTATGATTACAGCTATTAAAACTGTAGAATTAGTTTAAGCATACAGCATTATGTGAGGAATTATGCAAAAAGAATCTATACAAAGATGATGCTTAAAGCCACCACACAAATTTAAAAAATTTTTATACTGATGCTTCACAATTAATTAGATCCTTAGTAAAAATTGTTTCTGCCATATTATCAATTAGTGAGTCTATTATTAATTAGTGTAAGTTTTTTCACAGTTGTAGCTTAATTACCTTATCATCTGGGGTTCTGTTCAACTCTTATTTTCCTTTAGGACATGAATTTAGGAACAGCTCGATATACCTATGTTCTGAATATATGAAAAAAAAGTTAGTTTTGCAAGACTAAAAGACTTAACACCCTTTTTATCCTACTTCAGAGAGCAACACAAATCCTTTACCCTTTCCCTAATTAGACACAAACAAAGCTAAGTGTGGTGACATACACCTCTATCCCCAACTACTTGGAAGCTGGAGTGGAAGATCACTGGAGTCCCTTGAGTTTGAGATCATAGGTTCAGTAGGTTAGTCTGGATAACAGTGAGCTTCCCATCTCAAAATGATAATAATAACTGGGTATGCTAGCCTGTATCTTTAACCCTGGGACATAGGAACCTGAGGAAAGACAACCGTGAGTCTGACACTGGTCTAGTCTACAAAGAAAGACGCTGTCTCAAACTAAATATACACAAGCACAAAATTAAAAAAACAAAAACAGACATCAAGGAAAACTAAATCTAAACAGAAATAAGTAAAATAATCAGTTTGGTAGTACTAAAGGAATACAATTTGAAAAGGAAAACTTCTAGGCACTTGACAGGAAAACAATGGGTCATACTCACGAACATGGGACCGGTCCTTGAGCATAGCTGCTACAGCGTCCTCATGGGTCTTAAAGTGCACGTCAGCTTCTCCAGTGGCCTTCCCACTAGAGCTGTACTCCATGGTGATCCTCACAGGCTTCAATGGAGCAAAGAACTGAGCAAGGCCAACAACAACAACAAAAATTATGAATTCTACTCTTCCAGCAAGATGGCTCAGCAAGTAAAGGCCCTTAGCTACCAAGCCCTATACCTGAGGTTCAATTCCAGGACCCACATGGCGGAAAGAGAAGTCTGACTCTGAGGAAAATGCAATAGGTGCAGCCAAGTCTAAGCACCTAAACTAAAAGTAAATGAACTGAATCAACTTCCTCAAAAAAACCACCTCTCCTATTCCGATGATTAACCCTACACCTTATTTGTCTCTATAAAATCCTGATTTTTCCTCCTTAAATTATAATTGCTTTTTTGAAGTGATAGGGTCAAGGATGGCCAAGCTGGCCCCAAACTCCTGGGACCACGTCCTATGTCAGTCCCACACTTCAGCTACAGAGGATGGGACAGCCTCTGCTGGGGTGGGATGGAGGCTAACAAAGGCCTTGCCAGAAACACTGCTTTCCCCCAGCCTGCTCCAAATTAACACAAGTCCAACCTTGGATGCGCAACCCTGAGACTTGCTGGCACACACATTTATAATGTCTCCGAGGCTTACTGGCACACACATTTATAATGTCTTGGGCATTCGCTTGGAAAGGCAAGCCCCGCATGTGGACAAAATGGAGTGAAGGTGCAGATCCAAAGTCGACGGCCTCTGGAGGTTTCTCTGACGTCTCCTTAGGCAGTTCTGAGGAAGAAAAAAATACAAGGACACAAAGCTTCCAGAGCTGTTAGCAGATAGTTAGATATGACCTTTAAGTCAAAATCCTCAATTCATCTTGACCCAGAGTGCATGGACTTTAAAGCCAAAAACCTGAAATTTCTGCTACTTTAGATCACTTAGGAACTCAAACCACTCCCAAATGAAGAATTTATCACATGTGATAAGATAAAGGGGCATTAATTAAACTGTAAAGTGGGCACTAAGAACAGAAAGACAGCAAATACAGTGACAGGACGATCCCAGAGCACTGGATCTGTATGCACTTCCAAATTTCAAAAGACCCCAACCCAGAGGCCAAAAGAGTCCTTAGTCAACATCCCACTCTATCCACATCATTCCCCCCATGCCGGGCGGTGGAGACGCACACCTTTAGTCCCAGCACTCGGGAGGCAGAGGCAGGCGGATCTCTGTGAGTTCAAGGCCAGCCTGGTCTACAAGAGCTAGCTCCAGGACAGGCTCCAAAGTTACAGAGAGACCCTGTCTTGAAAAATCCAATCAATCAATCAATCAATAAAAGAAACAAATCATTTCCCACTTTAGCTTAAATGCTGGCATTTTGCCTTGGTCTGTTACTCCATTTGCACTGCACCCAGCTTTGAGCACCTACGAAATGACAGTGTAGACAAACAGGTGGCACCTGCGCGAAAGCCTGATGGTCCAGAGCCACAGCACCACAGCGGCACACAGCCATGCAATACACAAACAGCCACACACAAAAAATAAATATAATAATAAAAACTAATAAAGGACTGAAGCTTCTCTAGCAGAGGACCTGAGTTCAGTGCCCAGACCGTATCAGGCAACTCTCAACTGCTTTTAACTCCAGCTCTAGAAATGCCCTTTGGCTTCCCTGGTACTATCACATGGACATGGACACACATACGCTAATTAAAAATAATAATGTTTAAAACTAACAGTAGCTGCCAGCCAAGTTCAGGCAGTAATGGCGCCCACCACCAACCCTGACAACCTAAGTTCTATTCCTGGGCCCCCTAGCGGAGAGACCCAACTCTGGAAGTTGTCCTCTGACCCCCACACATGTGCATGCCCACCTGGATTCATATAGGTATACATGCAAAATACATGCAAATTTTTATTTAAAAACATAATTTGTGCATCTAGACTAAGTACATTCTACACTCATATTCAATCTTTAACTCAACACCCCTATTCTGAATCTCATAATTTCATATAAGCTGACCATAAAAACAGCTCAAGAAAATCTAAACATACATACAAGACAATCCTCAGAAAAGGCAGGACCTTACCTATCTCTTTATCACTTTCAAAAGCTGTCACAGGCTGAATATCTTCATTTACTTCATGTTCCTCAAATACTACCTCTGGCTCAGTTATATATTTAGCAGAAGGAGACGACGATACCACTTTCTTTCCCTTATGAGCTCCAACATGTGTTCGAACTTCATTTCTTCTGCTTGGGAATATTTCTATGTATCTATATACAACAAAGCAAAATGAAAAGGCACAAATTAACTTTAAAAAATAATAATTAGAAAAAAAAATAATAATAATAATAATTAGGTATGTGTGGCTGGAGAGAAGGCTCAGCAGCTAAGAGCACTTGCTGCTCTTCCAGAAGATCCTTGTTCAGTTCCCAGCACCCACATGGAGCAGCTCACAACCATCTGCAACCCCAGCACAAGGGACTCTGACATCCTCTTCTGGCATCTTGGGGCACTTGCATACACAATATACCAATTTTTAAAAAAATTAAAATAACCAAGTTATATATATTCCAACAGCTTATAAAACATGGATATCCAAAGACAACAGCAGGAATAAAAAGCCCACCTACATATTAATTCATGACAAGTGCTTTTGACAGAGTAGGTCAACATGATAATTTTGGTAATATTGTTGCCAAAATATCAGGCTCATTACTGTATGTTTATGCATATGGTACTTTTTAATTAGGTAGTTTTAAATGTATGTTTTTTGAAAGAGATTACTATTATTATTACTTGGCTTCTCAAAAATAGGTTTTCTATGTATAACAGCCCTGGTTGTCCTAGAACTCAACTCTGTAGAACAGGCTGGCCTCGAACTCAAGAGGTTCACTTACCTCTGCCTCCCAAGTGCTGGGATTAAAGGCATATGCCACCACTGTCCAGCACTTGGGAGGTAGAGGCAGGTGGATCTCTGTGAGTTCAAGGCCAGCCTGGTCTACAGAGAAAGTTCTAGGACACAGAGAAACCCTGTCTCAAAAAACCGAGAGAGAGAGAGAGAACTGGGAGATACTGTTCAGCGTTTAAGAGATAAGACACAGGGGGAGATGTTTTCTGCACTGACTGGAAAGTTCTCAGGCCACTAGAAAACTATTACATAAATCTGACCATACATAACCTCAGTCATCTTAAAGCTTCCTTCTCCAGCCGGGCGGTGGTGGCGCACGCCTTTAATCCCAGCACTCGGGAGGCAGAGGCAGGCGGATCTCTGTGAGTTCGAGACCAGCCTGGTCTACAAGAGCTAGTTCCAGGACAGGCTCTAAAGCTGCAGAGAAACCCTGTCTCGAAAAAACAAACAAACAAAAAAAAACAAAACAAAGCTTCCTTCTCCAAAATGTATTTTTAATTTTATTATTATTGTGCAAATTACTGCAGAATATTTGATCATACTGAACCCCAAAATTACATTATTTATTAGAAAAACCAGTTTCTAGTTGTGATATGGCCTAGGACACACCTTTAATCCAAGAGCTTTCTGCTTGAATATTGTAAACAGGATTAAATAAAGTCAAATATAGATCAAGAGGCAGAGAAAGTAACTAGTCAACAGGAAGTGAACACAAGATTATTAAGAAAAAAAACAGAGTAAGGGGGAGTCAGGAGGACAGATGGAGGCACACATAGGAAGTAGAAGGGAGGGACATTCAGTTTGGGCCAGCTGGGTGCTTGCTTCCTCTGTTTTCACCCCAGCATGCAGTTCCCAAATCTTTATTGGTAAAAATCGAAAGATTTTTTTTGTTAAAAACAGTACATGTGCAAGTATTGAGTGTTTGTGTGGAAGACAAAGAACAGCGTTGTGGAGTCTGTTTCTCCTTCAGCCCTGACGTGGGTCTGGGGTTCAGCTCAGGTCATTGGGCTAGGGAGTAGGCACTTTAACCTGCTAAGCCACCCTCCCAGCCCACGATCTATTATTTGTTTATTCACACACTAACCACTCTTGGCTATTCAGAATAAAGGTTTTGAGGGGCTGGACTCCAAAACCCCACCACGCTGGACTTTTAAGCATCTAAAACTTGAAACAAAATAAGCACATTCTTTTGTAAAGTCAGCATACCCTAAAAATTTCTTATAATAATGAAAACAGACAATTTTTTTTTGTTGGAGCCAGGTGGTAGTGGCACACACCCAGCACTTGGGAGGCAGAGGCAGGTGGATCTCTACAAAAGCTACTTCCAGGACAGGCTCCAAAGCTACAGAGAAACCCTGTCTCAATAAATAAATTTTTTTGTTCTTTTTCTTTCCACAGCTAACAATCTCAAGGGCTTACAGGTCGATTTTGCATAGTTAATTCTATATAAAACACTAAAAGCTATAAAGAAATTCTCCAGAACTTCACTAAGCACCTAACGAGAAATTCAAGAATTATCCTAATACCATCAGGCGCAGTGGCACACACCTTTAATCCCAGCATTAGGGGTGGAAACAGGAAGCTCAAAGTTTTAGGCCAGCATACGATACAAATCAAGCTGGGGAGCCAGCGAGATAGCTCAGTGGGCAATGGCGCTGCTACCAAGCCTAACGATGTAATTTTGATCTCCAGAACACATGCGATGGAATGATGTCCAAGTTGTCCTCTGACTCCAAAGACAAGCTTTGGCACAAGTGTGCACTCATATGTACACATGCGCATAAATAGAAAAGTTTTAAGTGAATGCAAATTTAAGATCAGCCTGGGTTCCAGGATAGATAAATGAGCACTGTTCACTGATAAAGCACCTCACTTAGCATACACAAAGCCCTAGGTTCCGTCCTTAAGCCCCAGGAAGGACAACTAAGAAGACCAAATGAACACCATTTCTTTGAATAACAGCAGCGGTGACACACACATTAATATTCAGGAGGGAGAGGCTGGAGTATGGCAAGTCTGAGCCAGTCTGGTCCATTTTGTAAATTTCAGGCTAGTCTAGGCTACAAGAAAGACCGTGTGCCAGTAGATAAGAGCACTTGCTCTTTTCGAGGAGCCAGGTTCAATTCCTATCATCCATATGGTGGCGCACACCATCACTAACACCAGTTCCACCAGATCCAACAAGAGGCATGCATGTGGTACACATATATGCATGAACGCAAACCAGTCACATATAAACAAAAATAAATCAATCTCTTTAAAAAAAAAAGTCCTTGTACCCTCCAGAAGAACTCAAGAACTCTGATCAGTTCAAGAGGATCCTGAAATACACAAGCTTTGAAAAGCTTCTTCTCCTTTTAATTTTAAAAGGAGCTAAGTAAAAGGCAACAAAACAGCCCGGAGTTGGCTCAGCAGTTAAGAGCACTTATTCTTACAGATAACTCTGGCTCAATTACCAGCACCGAAATGGTCGAAATGGTGGCTCACAATCATCCTAACTCCAGTTCCAGGGGATCTAACACCCTCTTCTGACATTCCTGGGTATTAGGCATGCATGTAGTGCCCAGATAATCCATGTGAACAAAATATAAGTAAATCTAAAAAAATTTCTAAAGAACATTGCAAAACAGTGATTTTAAAAGTACGCAATTTTATTAATCTCCAAAAATGAAGATTAGCATATATCTCTCCTACCTCATTTTTATTATATTCTAATATGATCAGAACATGAAACACTAAACAAGACAACTGACTTCAAGAAGCCGATCACTGTATTTTTAAAAGAGGAGGGATGGATGGGCTAAGGAGAAGGCTCAGATGCTTGCTACATGTGCATGAGGCTGAGTTCAGATCCCCAGTATCAACGTAAAAGCTGAGTGTGGTAACCTATCTTTGACCTCAGAGCTGGAGGGGAGGAGGGCAGAGCCAGATGATCCCAGGGACTTGCTGGCCAACAGTCTGGCTAATCAAGCCCCAGGTTCAGTGGAGCTGAATAAGTAAGGTGGAAAGAAATTGAAGAAGATACAATATTAACTTCTGGCCTCCAGCATCATCATGTGCATGCACACCCACCACATGCACACACAGTAATACACCACAAACACATAAAATGGAGAGGGACTGCTGGCAGTGGTGGCTCACGCCTTTAATCCTTTAATGCCAGCACTCAGAAGGCAGAGGCAGTCCACTCTATGAGTTTGAGGCTAGCCTGATCTTCAGAGTGAGTTCTAGGATAATCAGGGCTACACAGAGAAACTGTCTTGAAAAAAAAAATAAACAAGAAAACAAAGGATAAAACAAAATAAAGCAGAGGGACTGGAAAAAAATGTGGATGTGCTCTAGTTTCCTAAAATTGGTGGTATTTGTGCTACAACACATGGACGATCTGAAGGGCTTAGATCCTGGCTCACAAGTCAACTATAAAAATATTCTTGTTACAAATGGGAAAATGTGATTGACTGTGGGCAGCTATGAGCAATATTTTAATAGGTGCTAATGTTGTTAAATGTTACAATATTGTGATTATGAAAGAAAACCTCATTAAAAGCACCTATTAAAAACAACAAAGAAAGTTTTTGCTTGGCAGTGGTGGCACAAGTCTTTATCCCAGCAGCTGGGAGACAGAAGCAGGTGGATCTCTGAATTTGAGGCCAGCCTGTTCTACAAAGCTAGTTCTAGAACAGCCAACACTATACAAAGAAATCCTGGATTGAAATACAAAAACAAACGGAGCATAGAACACAGCTGCACTCGGATTTTAGGACTACCTGTCACTTAGATTCAAAGAAATTTCAAAATTTCAATTAAATTGAATTGAATTAAATTCAAATTCATTTCAAAGAAATGAATCTGATGAACATTTAGTGGTTCACTGTGGCATACCCTAGTTTTCTATGTCTGGATAACTTGACATCAACACACTCATCAAAATGACCTGGCTAACAGCTGCTCCACTCACCTGTTCCCAATCTCCTCCCTGTGCTTTAGAAGCGCTTGGCTGGCCATTTCTGGTTCTTCAAACTGTACATAGGCTTCCCCTGTTTTTCTTCTTCCTCTATAGTCCATCACAAAAGTAATGTCTACTATGTTTAGTCCTAGAATACAAAAAAATTTACAAATCAGTGCTGCCAACAGCACTTTCTTCATTAGAGTTAACAATTTTATTCATGCACTAATAAAATTTAGGTACTATTTGCCAACTTCAAAGCTGCACACCCACAAGGACAAACAGTTATTATGTAACCCAAACCTAAGAACTTATCAGGCAAAGGCAGGAAGATACAAAAGCAAGGTCAGACTTGAAGCCTGAAGAATGTTACAAATAAACACTCCTCTCCCTCCCTCTCTCCTCCCCCCTCTCAAAGTTTTTCCTCAGCCCTCCACCACCGCCCCCTTGGGTTTTACCTTAGGACACAAGCAAAGTTACTGACATGCACATTTTGCAGTTAGAAGTTAGATGATGCTTTTCTTCCTCCTCCTCCTACGGTGTTGGGATTATAGGTGTGCACTGCCATACCCAGTTTAGGTGGCACTGGGATCTGACTCAGGGCTTTGCGAATGCTAGGCAAGCAGTCTACTAACTGAGCTACATCTTCCAGCCCAGATGCTTTTAAGTCATATAAATTATTATTGTCTCAGACAAAAATGACCACTATTTTAAGAAAATAGTTTCTTCATAGTTAAACAAATGTCATGGAACAACTCTGTAAGTTGACATGACCCAAAGATCTGCCTGAAAGGCCAAAACATCTCAGAGGTACAAAAGGAAGAACAGCACTGGGAAAGAGAACATCAGTCCAAACACGCTATAACTGCCAAGCACCTGCAAAGAAGTCGACAATGTCTTTCTCATTGCAGCTATAAGGAAGTCCTCTCAAGCGAACCACACCATCATTTACCACAGGAGAAGACTTGACCTGCAGGTTCTTCATTAAGGCATCTACATCTTCATTGTTTATCTCATACACTACAGAAAAAAGCACAAAAATGGATTCGAAACTTATATAACAAAGGAAACTCAACTTTAAAAAAACATCAATTACACTGCTACTTAAATTCAAACATTAATAGTTTTAATCCTTATGAATTTCTGTCAAGAATGTATTAAGTAACATTTATTGGATATTTACTGTGTTCCAGTAATACCTTATCTAATGCTCACAGTTTTAAGCTAAACTTACGCAATACTTTACATCAACAACCGAGACTGGGGCAAGGAGACTGCTCAGTGTCCCAAGGACACGAGAAACCATAAAATGGAAGGAGAGAATCATCGTCTTAGAATTGTTCTGTGGTATTACTTTGTGGACCCTACCACACAAATAATCAGAAAAACTATCTTTAAAAATCAAAACAAAGCAGAGCTGAAGAGACAGCTCAGCAGCTAAGGGCATGTAATTTTTTTCAGAGAAGACCCAGTCTGGTTCCCAGCAACGATATCAGGTAGTAGTTCAAAACAGTCTGCTAACTCCAGCTGCAAGGGATCTGACACCTGTCACCCTCAGGGCACCAGCATTCACTTGAACATTCCACAGACACACACACACACACAGACAGACAGACACACGCTTCACTTTCACAAGCTGTAGAATTAACATTTTATTTGAAAAATGCTATTGAAACCTAATTCTTAGTAAGCTAATAAAATCTGTTTGATGTGTAGCATTTAAGTATGCACCATTAACAATGGATCACATGACAACTGCCTTGAAAAGTTTAAAGTCTGAACTAGAGCCTACACACCTTCCACATAGCGCTGCCCCATGTACATCCGGTGCTTTTCTAAGGCCTTCTGCACGTCCTGCTCGGACTCCATCTCAATTAAGGCATCACCCCTCCGTTTCCCATCTCTATTTAAGAGGAAATGGATTCCATTTTCACTGTTGCGGATTCTGCAGTCTAAAAATATGATTAAAGTCACTTAAAAATAGAAATCAAAGTTTTGTCTCAGCTTTACACATCACTACAATGCAACTTTCTAACAATGCAGGAACCAAAACTGCCCATCAAATCTTTTCATCTTTTTCATGGACAATATATTTTTATCATATTTCCCCTCCTCCAACCACTCTCCCAGATTCTTTACTTAAACCATTCAAATACTAATGAAGGTGGTGGTAGAGTCTAAAAATGTTCCAAGTAAAAAAGATATGTGGTGCATGCCTTTAATCCCAGCACTTGGGAGGCAGAGGCAGGCAGATCTCTTGAGTTTGAAGCCAGCCTGGTCTACACAGGGAGACCCTGGGAGGGGCAGTGGCATTAAAAAAAGCAAACCAAGCACAGAAAGCACAGAAGCTCATCACTCACTGTCCAACCATTAAATGACTTGTTTAATCCTAATTGGCTTCCTTTAAAAACATATCCATAAAGTACTTGCTACAAAAATAATCACTACAATAATCTAACCTTGCCCCCTTTCCTGACACCAAAAGACAACTTTATACTGCCCATTTCTTATCATGGAAACCCAAGACATAAGCAGTCAGGGGCTTACAGAACATCAGACCCACACACCATCGAGTTTACAGTGGCTGATACATTCAGTTTAAGAGGAAAATATAAAATCACAGTCAGAGGAGTAATAAAAACTAACCACACACTAGGAAATCTCCCAAACGTAATAACAGGAGGACTCAGTGCAACTTATCTAAGTGTATGACAAGAGCAGCTTCTACAGATTCCCATGGCCATAGTCAAACACATAGGAAAACAAGTGTCAACTGATCTCACACTCTGTCATGTTAACATGACTTATTTGTGCTAAATCCAGTCTTTAAGGATGTACTACATATAGCACCCACAGTGCTATGGTATGAAGAACTAACCCGTCCTCACCCTGAGAGAGAGCTGCCTTCAGAGCATCTAGACTTGGATTTTTGTAGGACTACCTTCCACTCACACAAAGCTACTTCCTTAAAACACATGTAAGACATACCTGAGAAAAAGTTAAGAACATCCTCCACAGTGCAGGACCAAGGCAGTCCCTGAGCTCGAATGAGATAGACATCATCCACCTCCTGAGCTAACTTGGATGGGCTCAGTTCGTACTCAGGTAGCGGTGGGAGGTCTTCCAGGTAGGTAGTTTTGGACTCCTTTCAAGAAAAAAGAATTGTAAAAACATTTCTTGGACAACTTCTTTAGAAAATGCTTACATCTACAAACAGATGCACACGAGATTATTTCAGGTAGAAAGCACACTTCTCCAACCTCTGGTTCTGTTTCGGTTTGAAAGTGTGTCTCTCCATGTGGCCCAGGCTGCCCCAACCTCACCATAATCCTCCTGCCTCAGCCTCCAGAGTGCTGGCTATATACAGTCTTACTACGTACCAGCGTGGCTTTGTTTGGGGTTTATATTTGATATCCTAAGACAACATACAAGTTTGTTCAGGTGGTAGTACATGCACTGAAGGCACTGCTGCCTTTCCATCGCTGGCAGTTAGAGTGCCTCCATTAAAATCGGTGCAACAGCTCCTTCAATTGACTATACTTAAGGGCCCCATACACACAAATCACACCAGGCCATCTTAAATAAAGCACTGACTGTCTAGAACAAGGTTAGATACAGAACAAGATGCCTTAAGTGTTATAATTAAAATACAAAGTACCGTAAATTTCAAAAAATACAGAAAAAAAGAACAAACACACAAGATGGCCTTACAAGAGTTATAAAAGATACCACTTTCCGATTTGAGAGGCATGGGGGGAAGTAGTAACATTTGAAAAAATGGCTATCTCATTTGTCTAAACCGGACAGTAGAAGAAAGAGTCAGACTCTGGCTAGCAAAGAGAACCCAGGGCCACACAATAGCCGTCGATGGCCTTGAGTGTTGGACTCCATGAAGGATACTGAACTCTGTAGGCAAAGGAAGTTAATAAAAAGACACTGAGATATGGATGAAAGATTAACGTGAGAACAAGAGGATGCTGGAAAGAACATCGAAGGCCACCAAGCAATAGCCTGAGACACTGCTACTTTCCCGAGTTTTCCCAGAATTCCATAAACATCAGGCTTTTGCAGAAAAGGGCAGCAGAAAGTATTGGGCCAGGATTCAAATCAATTAGCTCAGCTACTGGCACACATGAGCCATGCAGATTAACCTCCCAAATATCATAAATTCAAGCAGACGCAAAACTGAATTAAGATAAACATGGCCCGTGGCATCAGGGGGTAGGAAGACCAAAAGCGTGCGGGCACTTCCCCAATGCCACCTAAGACGCGAAAGCGAAACGCTTCACATACAGAGGACAAAATAGTTGCAATATGAATTTTTTAAACGTCTTTCTTAAGAGACGGGAAACGATAAAGAATGAGAGCGCAGGTTCACAGATGTGGCCCCTAAACCCTCACCCACGGTCGCCCCCGCCCAACACTCGTTGCTCCCCCAACTTCCCACGGTCTCCCCTGAGCTCCCCGCGTCCGCGGACACCCGCGGCCCGAAAGGCCCTTCTGTCAAGACAAGTGGACTTGCAGAGGTGACCTTCAGTCAGGTGGACGGCCGCCGGCTGCCCGCGGACGCGGGAGAGCGGCGCGCGGGGTCCGTTCCCAGGTTAGCCCACGCTCCCGTGCGCGCGGGACTGCGCGTCGGTGGCCGGCCGAGGAGGCCCGAGCCGCCCGGCCTACCGCTCCCACCGCACGGCCGGCCCCGACCCTCCGCGGGCTCCGGCCTCTCAGCTTTCCCTCCGGCGGGCAGAAGGCTAAGGGGGGGACGCGGGATGGGGGGCGTCGGGCGGCCCCCCCAAAACCTACCATGGGCCCGGCGGGAAACAAGGCCTCAACATTCACCCCAGCCACACTTACACTGCCCAACCGCCCAACCGTCGGAGGGAACAAAACAAGGAGAAAAGCCGGGGCCGGGAGAGCGTCCCTTGTTCCCGTGCCCAATAGGAGGACGGAGCGGGAGGGAGGCGGGGGTGCGGCGCGTGCCGCGGATCCCCGGGCGCGCACGCGAGGCGCACGCGGACGGCGCGGATGGGCACGGGCGCGCGGCCGCCACCTACCTGGCTGTAACCCCGCGCCGGGCCCGCGGCGGCCGCCAGCGACGGCGGGAGCAGCGGGGCGCGCAGGGCCGAGTAGGAGGCTGCGGCGGCCGCGGCGGCGGAGGGTCGGGCGGGCACGGGACCCGCCAGTCTCCCGGCGGCCGCGGGCCCGAGCTGCAGGCCGCGCGTCTGCGAGGCGGCGGCCGCGGCGGCCCCGAGCAGCAGCAGCAGGCGGCGGCGGCCTGAGACGCCCGACGGGAAGGTGCCGGCGGCCGAGTAGAAGGGCAGGCAGTCGGCGCCGGTGCGCCGGCAGCTGCTGCAGTTGCAGCCGCAGCCCCGGAGCAACGCCCCTAGCACCCAGCGCGTCCCGGCCATGGGATCCGGAGGCGGTGCGGGGCCCGGTGGTGGCCGCTGTGGCGCGAGCCGAGGGAAAGCGGAATCCAGGGCGGGGGAGGGGGGGCTCCGCGCACATGCGCCGCGCGCACCGGAGGCTGAGACCGAGGCTGGGAGGTGAGCGAGCGGCTCCGCCTGGGCTCCGCCCTGGGGGCGGAGCTGCCTGGCCGGTAGGGGTGCGGACGGGGTGACTTGAGAGCTTCGGTCCAGGTCACGGTAGAGCTGAGAGGTTTCTGGAAGGAATGTGATATCTAAAACGTGTTGGGACGATGCTGAGGGGCCGTTGGTACCCTCAACCTTGAGATAGGTACAGAAGGCCAACTCTGGTGGGAACTGAAGAACTGGTTTTAAATTGTGTGTGGATAATTTATGTTATATGTAGTATCTATGTATAATATATAGAGTATGAAGCCTTCCTTAAGACAGCAAAATCACAAGTGTATTATGAAGTCTTTCTTAGTAAGACAGCATAATCGCAAGTGGACATGCAGAGAGTTCACATAAATAAATGATGAGTGGTTGTGCAGTTTTCCTCCTGTGGCCAGGACTTGTCAAAGGCAAAAAAGATAAAGACAATGAGAGTTCTTAGATTTTAAAAAATGGAGAGGCTGGTAGTGTGGGAGAAATCTCTGTGTGGGGGGTGTAGCTTGGTGGCAGGGTAATAACCTAGATTGCCCCTACCTTATCGTAGGGGTGTGGATACAAACAAATAAACAAACAAACAAAAAACCTTCACTCTGTAGACCTGGCTGGCCTCGAACTCAGAGAGCTCCACCTGCCTCTACCTCTTGAGTGCTGGGATTAAAGGAGTGCACCACCACTGCCTACCCAGGAAAAAAAAAAGAAAGAAAAAGCTTTCTATCATGAAAATTTTCAGCACATTTTCAAAATTCAACTTTTTTAATTTCTAGAAATAAAGAAATCGTCTGGATTTTTTATTTTGCCCCACTGCTAGCTAGCTCTAAAACATTTTCTCCTAAGGTAAAATGTGTAATGGTCAACGTAGGGTATTCATCTTAAACCAATACAGACTTTTTAAGTGTTTTTATCTAAATGTGTGTGTGCCTATGGACCCCAGACAAGGACATTGGATCCCCTGGCACTGGAGTGAGAAAAGCTTGGTTGTAATCCATCTTGTGGGTGTTGGGGATTGAACCTGGATCCTAGGAAAGAGCAAACAACGACCTTGAACACTAAGTGTCTCCAGTCCCATAAAGTAACATTATGACCTTTAGACTCTTAGATATTCAAGATTATTTTATTTAAACTTTAGCTTGTTTGCCCTGGGCTACTTGAAATAAGGAAAGCTAAGTGTTTCCTAGATAAAAAACCTTTCTCTGCCCAAGAAGAAAGAATAGGAAACCTGACTGGTTTGTGCTTTTTGTACCTGAACTGTCAAAGAGAAGAGGCTTTTTCTCATTTCATCTGTGAGACAGAAATCCTAGCTCAGTGGTTCTTAACATTCCTAAGACTGCAACCCTTTAATACAGGTCCTCATGTTGTGGTGACTCCCAACCCTAAAATTATGTTTTTTTCCACCACTATACTAACGAGGACCTAAAATTATTTTTATTGATATTTATAACTGTAATTTTGCCACTGTTATGAATTGTAATGTATAAATATCTGTGTTTTCCGATGTTCTTAGGTCACCCCTGGGAAAGGGTCATTTGACAGTCTCGGGGCCATGACCCACAGGAGGTTTGTCTGCCTTCTCTCTCTCCTTTCCAGTTCTCAGGGTGGGGCCTAGAGATGCCTCCCAAACCCTAGGTAAGAAATTGTCCTCTGAGTTATATATTCCCAGCCAGATCCTATTAAATGTTTCCTTTTTATTGCGTCCATCTGTTGATTGTGTATGGGGAGGGTTGCAGGTGCCATGGCATCTGTGTGGTGGTCAGAAGATAGCTAGGGAGTCAGTCCCCTCCTTCCATGTGGGTCATCGGGATGGAACTCTGGTAGTCGGGCTTGGCAGCAAGGGCTTTATCCACTGAGCCATCTCTCCAGCCCCCTAAATTTTTCTTTCAAGAAAGAAGATGGATTATCCCTTCATTGCAGATTATCATCCTAAAGTGAGATCTACTTCTAGTCCTCTTCCCTTTTTGTATATATGTGTGTGCTCGTGGAGGCCAGCGGGCGACCTCAGCTGTCATTCTGTCACTCTCGACCTAACTTTTTAGCCATGGTCTCTCACTGGCCCTGGAGCTCCCGGCTTCCACTGACATGACGGTGTCTCTCTATCTCCGTGCCCTGGGGTCATGGATGTAGACTGCTGTGCCTGGCTGTGCTCTGGGGTCATGGATGTACACTGCTGTGCCTGGCTGTGCTCTGGGGTCATGGATGTACACTGCTGTGCCTGGCTGTGCCCTGGGGTCATGGATGTACACTGCTGTGCCTGGCTGTGCCCTGGGGTCATGGATGTACACTGCTGTGCCTGGCTGTGCTCTGGGATCATGGATGTACACTGCTGTGCCTGGCTGTGCTCTGGGGTCATGGATGTACACTGCTGTGCCTGGCTGTGCTCTGGGGTCATGGATGTACACTGCTGTGCCTGGCTGTGCCCTGGGGTCATGGATGTACACTGCTGTGCCTGGCTGTGCCCTGGGGTCATGGATGTACACTGCTGTGCCTGGCTGTGCCCTGGGGTCATGGATGTACACTGCTGTGCCTGGCTGTGCCCTGGGGTCATGGATGTACACTGCTGTGCCTGGCTGTGCTCTGGGATCATGGATGTACACTGCTGTGCCTGGCTGTGCTCTGGGGTCATGGATGTACACTGCTGTGCCTGGCTGTGCTCTGGGGTCATGGATGTACACTGCTGTGCCTGGCTGTGCTCTGGGGTCATGGATGTACACTGCTGTGCCTGGCTGTGCTCTGGGGTTAGGGGTCCAAACCCAGGTCCCCATCATCACATAGCACTTTACCCTCTGCCCTCTGACCTATTTCAAGACGGGGTTTCTCTGTGTAACAGCCCTGGCTGTCCTGGAAGTTTCTTTGTAGACCAGACTAGCCTTGAACTCACAGAGGTCCATCTGCTTCTGCTTCTGCTTCTGCTTTTCTGAGTGTCACTACCACCTAATATTTCTCTCTTTTTTTAAATAGGTGCAGCAATCATCCAAAATGTATTAATCAAAATTACCAAAACCCAAAATGCATAGAAGGATAACTTATAGCTTTTTTTTGTATGTTTGTTTTTGAGACAATGTCTTACTGTGTAGCCCTGGCTGTCCTGGAATTCACTATGTAGACCAGTCTACCCTTGAACTCAGAGATCTGCCTCTACCTCCCGGGTGCTGGGGTTAATGATCTATACTAACACGCCCAGCTTTTAATCAGGAATAAAACCAAGGATTCAAATAAAAAAACTCCTTTTTACTTACAGGAAGTTGGGAGAATTCTAAAGGAGAAAAGAAGCCAGAGATTTATTCAGTTGTCTAACAAACATACACTGTTCGTTTTCTGTTCCACCTACAGTGCTATGTGTGCCTTGTGCATCCAGAGATGTCACAGGCTTACAGGTGAACTATAAAGTGATATTTACGTGGGTGTATGTCTGGATTTACAGAGGAAATGGTAGTTTTGTAAATTAAAACTAAGAACGTTTTGGGACATTGTAGCACTGCTGGGCATGGTGGCACATACTTTTAATCCCAGCACTGGGGAGGCAGAAGCAGGAGATCTCTGTGAGCTGGAGGACAGCCAAGACTACTTAGCAAATTGTGAGTCAGCCAGGGCTGCCACAGAACAATACTGTTTCAAAACAAAGAAACATTTGTTTAAAACTCCACTATTAGTGGTCCTCGTGTGCTGGCGTGGGCGTGTGTGGGTGCAGCTACAGCAAGCAGTCAATCCCTGGAGCATCTCTCCAGCCACCGTGTGTGCGTGTGCGTGTGTGTGTGTGTGCGTGTGTGTGTGCAGCTACAGCAAGCACTCGATCCCTGGAGCATCTCTCCAGCCCATGGTACTCTTTTTCATAATAGTTTGTAATATGATCACAGAAAGCAGAAGGCAGAAGAGATGGAAAAATAAAAATGAAAGCCCCCCCAAGAGGTTATTTGGAGGTGAAGAAAGGGGTAAGACACTCCAGGAAGTAAGGTCAAAAAGTTGAGTTCTGTTTGGATTAAATTTGATGCTATCAAAGTGTTGTCGAAGGGTTTGGCTGATGGACTAAGTAACAGGAGAAGCCAGGCAGGCTTGCTATATGGTGAGTTCTAAGGAAGGCAAAAAAGCTCAGGTACAGAAATAACTTCAGAGAGCAGATACCACTGCCATTTTCATCTGTAAGTTAGTCATAAAACACTGTTTTCTGGTTCTGTTATAGCAGTTTCTTAGGCATAGAGCTGGCCTATCAAAACAACTTCCTTAACCTCTTTGCAGGTAAAGCTGGTCTGCATTGTTGGAAACACTAGCTGGGGAAAGGAAGGAGCACATTTCTATGACCTGGGGACTGGGGGAGGGGAGAGGAGAGAGAGTTCTGGTTGCTAATAAAGGAAGAGTTCATTTTATTGTCTTTGCCCTTCCATTGTGAGAGGTGAGCACGCTCTTCCTCTGATGTGTAATGAAGCTGAATTCAGCTCAAAGGACCCCCACCCCACCCCGCCATACACAACCCTCTTTGCATTTGAAAGGAACTAGAAATCCTGAGCCACACTTGGCAACAGGCCTGGGGTGGCAGAAGGAATTGAAGTCAAACACTCTAAAGACATGGCACCCATTTGTGTAACCTTGGGTTGAGGTGCTACTCAACATCCAAGATTAAAGGAAGTTTATTAGGCTGAATGGCTGCAAAAGAGCTATAAGAATTGAGGCTACCAGTTATTTCCAGGAAAAGTCAAAGAAATAGCGTTGTCACCGCCATCAGGCCCTCATCCTTTGGAGAGAGCACCTGGTACAGTGATGTGCGTCTTAGTTCAGCTTTATCAGTTGGCTTACGTTCGCTAGAAACAAATCTACACTAAACAGTTTTTGTCTCCCATAGATCCCCTCTGCGAAGGAATAAAAGACACTTATTTCTGATTGACAGCTGACAAACGCTGCCACATCTCTGGTTAAAATTGCACCAGGCCTCTGGGAAAGACAGAAATTGGTTACTTAATTGAATGAAATGTTCTGTCAAGAAAGAATAATTTCAATATAAAGTGAAATGGGTATTTTATATTATTTTTAATTTCATCTTGTTAATTTTGCAGGGCTGGGGCAGGAGGACAGCTTGCCAGAATTGGTTCTCTTTCTTCACCATATGGGTCTCAGGGATCAGGTTGTCCGATTTGGCAGCAAGCACCTTTGCTAACCCATATTTTTTCTTCTTGACACTGAGACTTGCTGAGTCAGCACCACTGTAAGAAGAGCAGTCTGGGGATACTTAGAAAATGAACTGATGGGGTATGGCATCTTTACCCTTGTTCATGAAGGCAGGGTGGAAAAGGTGTTTGCTGTTCGGCTGCCGAGCAGTCATGTCTCCTGTTTCTCCTAGAATGGCAAACAATAGTCTATAGCCGGCTAGCCCCAGCTACAAAATATAAAGGAACTATGAGCTCTTGCTCAATAGGCACCATCCTCAATAATCACTTCTACACAGATAAGACATAAACGGTAAAAAAAACAAAACAGTGAAACTGCAAGAGTGTATCTGCACACAAGCAAAGTGTGTGTGTGCCCTGTTTGCCTCTACCCTCAGTTTAGTGCAAAAATACAAGTGTGTGCGCACAGTGTTTACTTCTACCCTCAGCTTACTCTAGTGCAAAAATGTATCTGCACACATACTAGTGTGTGTGTGTGCATTGTGTTTGCTTCTACCCTCAGCTTGCTCTAGAGCAAGAGCGTATCTGCACACATACAAGCGTGTGCACACTGCTTCTACCCTCAGCTTGCTCTAGAGAAAGCGTATCTGTACACATACAAGCGTGTGCACACTGCTTCTACCCTCAGCTTGCTCTAGAGAAAGAGCGTATCTACACACATACAAGCATGTGCACACTGCTTCTACCCGCAGCTTGTTCTAGAGCAAGAGCGTATCTGCACACATACAAGCATGTGCACACTGCTTCTACCCTCAGCTTGCTCTGGAGTCATCCAGCCCTCAAGGCAGATGTTCCCACTTTTTTGTGAATTCCTTTCCGGATGGTCCTGCAGTGTGTTTTCATGTCGATTTGATGACTCCTCTGTACCTGGGGTTCCAGACAAGTTTTGCACCTGCCTGCTAAGCTGTGGTGCTCCCACATTGAGAGAAGAATGAGAAGTACACACAGTAGGTGAGAGAGCTTGTATTACAAGGAGCAGAGGACACTGAGGAAAGGCACAGATGAAAGAAAGCCAGCAGTGAATCCGTGAGGACATCGGAAAGAATGCCCTCCTCCTACAGAGACTTAAATTCATTTTCCTTGGCAAAGAAGCTGCCCTACATCATCTTATACCAAGCTAAATGATAAATATCCCAGCAGAGTTGGAGGGAAGAAACATACAAATAAAACACAAGACTTTAAAACTAGGCTGGCGGTGTTGGCACACACCTTTAATCCCAGCACTTGGGAGATGGGGCAGGCCAATCTGTGTGAGTTCGAGGACAGTCTGGCTACAAAGTGAGATCTAGGACAGCCAGGGCTACACAGAGAAACCCGATCTAAAAAAAAAAAAAAAAAAAAAAAAAAAAAAAATGAAAACAAAAGCAAAAGACTTTAAGACATTTTCATATGGCTGTATCACATCTTCCTTTGTGACTTTGATCAAGGAATTAATTTCTCTGAACTTGGTTTCCTAATTATAAATGCTAGCTGCTAAATTATAATGCTAACTGTCCCATAGTGTGATGAGGTACCTCACATATAAGAAGACCTGGAAACTGGTAACTATCATTGTTATTTTGTTAGTTATTGTTAAAATAGTAATGGTAGTAGTATTTTGTCTCTTCCTTCCAATCCCTTCTCAGTGTTTACTTGTTGATAATCTGTCTTGATTCCCAAAGGGTATAAGGCAGCTAACATCAAAAGAAAACAAATTTTCTTTTAAACAAAGTCTATAAAAAAAGGAACTGTCAAGCTTAAGTTATGCTTCAAGAGGCCTGTTTAGCATATCCAGCATGTGGGACAGGAATATGCCCAGCTGGACAGCAGCACATGGGAGGGATGTGGGTTTGGATTGACTTCGTTTGGTTTTTTGGGGGACAGGATTTCACTCTTGCCCATAGTGGCCTGAGAACTTGCTAGGTAGTCCAGGATGGTCTTGAACTTGAAGGGAACATCCCACTTCAGTTTCCTGAGAGCTGTGATTATATATCTGCACCATGGTTTATTTGTAACATCTCTAGCCAAAAAACTGCAAACAGCCAATGTAAATTAGATTCTTATTAATTCTGAATTAGATCAGACTTTTTATTCTAATGAACATAGAAACATATATATTTAAATTTTTTTTATTTTGTTTTGTTTTTCAAGAGAGGGTTTCTCAGTAACTATGGAGCCTGTCCTGGAACTAGCTCTGTAGACCAGGCTGACTTCGAACTCACAGAGAGCCACCTAATTCTGCCTCTTGAATGCTGGGATTAAAGGCATGCGCCACCACCACCCGACACATTTTAAAACTTTTATTCATGTGCATAGGTGCCTGTGTACATGTATGCCATGCTCTCAGAGGCCAGAGAGGCATCATGTCTCCGGGAGCTGGAGCTACAGTCAGCTGTGACCTGTCTGACATGGGTGCTAGACACTTGGGTCCCCTTCAAGAGCAGCAAGCACTCTCAGCCACTGAGCCATCTATCTCTTCAGCCCAGATACTTAAGCTTTTGGACAATCTTCCTGTGTGGTTTTAATTGCATTTGTAGGCTCCTTTTATAACCAACACGAGAAGCAGGAGGGGGTACCCTCACAGTCATTTATATTGTCATTTAAACAAAGTCTATGTAGGATGGCATGGGAAATAATTCCACTGGTGTATAGCTCTACTCTGCTCGGCTGTAGTCATTTACATGTCAGTTCATTGTTCTCTCTGCTGCATTAGGGAGAGTGGAGCTGCCACCATGGGCGCTACTGTGGGGCTTAACTCAGGGCAGATGCAAGGCAAATGCTCACCACAGAGCTACACAGCAGCCCCCTCCACCTACCACAATAACCATAATTTGATCTAGATTTCAGGATGGGACCAATTGGAATTAACAGATTTGGTTTGGTCTTGTTATTGTTTCTATGTGGTTTTAGTTGGTAGCCCTGGCTGGTCTGAAACTAGCTCAGTGTAGACCAGGCAGGTCTCAGAATTCTCAATGTAGATCAGGTTGGCCTTCATGTCAGAGACACTTGCCTCTGCCTTCCAAATGCCGGGATTAAAGACGTGTGCTACCACACCAGGGTTGGTAGGATTTTGTTTGTTTTGTTTCTATGAACATAAATTAGTTGAGAACCTAAGTTATCAAAAGAACTGTCCCTAGAAATTTCCAAGAAAGCTAATTGCACCCCCTCCCACTGCCACCATCTATGATACTCCTAATACTCTGTGGGCATCGCCTAAAGTTCTTATCTCTCTCCATTAAGTGTGTCTACTGATGGTATTTTAGTACTGTACCCACCCGTGCTAGAATCTGGCAGCACTCCCACAAGGGTCTGTCATTTTGCCACTCACTGGAACTCTGTTACAGGTGGTGACTGACCAATCCTCTTCAATGACATAGGGTCGGGAGTTATCTATTCTGAGATGCTTCCTTGCAGAAATGAAAATGCACGCTTTTTGTACTACGGAAATTTGTGAATGAATACAAGCCTTTCTTTCAAGGTTCTCCCAGTCGCACAGCGTGGCAAACAGGTAGAGTATGGAAGCAAACTGTAGCGGAATTAGCAATTAGTTGCTGTAATAAAGTTTCCTTAGGATGCCATTGGACTTCAAAGGAAGGGCATTTCACACGCTTATGGAATGGAAGATGACAAGAGTTGACATCAAAGTTGGATTGTAAAGAAATAAAGATTAACAAAATAAAAGAGAGACTTGCTATCCAAAGCCCAGGGGAACCCCCCCCCCCCCAAGAGAACCTGGAGAAGTCAGTGAATTTCAAATGGTTTATAGCAGGGATTTGGGGCTGGCTGGTGGAGGTAGGAACAGTATGTGTGTGTTTTCTTTGTAGTGTTGGGCTCACACCCAAGGCCTTGGTCACGCTGGGTAAGAGCTCACCACAGAAGGTCATCTTTAGCCTGTATGTTTGAAGCACTTGGACACTATCTGGAAGAAGATGGAAGGGTTGCATATTGAGGTAGGAAGTGAAGAAAAGCAGATTTTAGAAATGCGGTGGATTCGAGGATGGACAGTAGAAAGATGAGCAGCCAGAGGTAGACAGAGGGCTGACACGGGAACTCAGAGGAAAGCAGGCCTAGCGTACGAGAGCGATGGCAAAAGCGGCATGGGCTGTCCCTGAAGAATCATACCCTGAGAGAGCTTTTTCTAAGTCCTCCAGCAACCTGGGAAAGGCTGCCAGGAAAAGCAGCCAGCGGCGGTGTTAGTGGGAAAAGCTCTAATCCTCCTTGTCCTAAAGGGGAAAAATAAATGGGCTCCTCAGGCTATGCCAGAGGATAATAAAATCTTTGGGAAGAAAAAAGTATTAAAGATTATTGAAAGATTCTAATTCAGCTTAATCCCCTTTACAGTATCCTCTGCCCAGTAGTGACTCCATCTATGGTGAACAATCCCAACAGTAAAGTAACAAGCCTGTATGCCCTAGGAAAAACATGAGGTTTTCTGGCAAGAAGGAGGGGGCGGAGTGGAGGAGGGAGAGGAGCCCGAGGGAGAATGGAGGGCTGTCCAATAAGACTCGCAAGTCCCGCTCCCAGGTGCTGCCTGGATTTTTCCATTGATGGCATCTCACTCTCAGCACGGAATTCATCTGTGATTTGAGGACAGATTTTACAATGGGGAAAGGAAGCGATTCCCTAAGGCACTTGTGGGGCCAGGAAGCAAAGCTTTTCTTCTCTCAGCCCCTCCCTACCCTAACATATCATAGGGTCTCAAATCTACCATTAGCATTTCTGAAGACATTAAGTCACATTAAGGTGTTAATGACCTATCAGACAGCCTTCATCCTGGCATAGGGACCCTAGGAATTACAGAACAACCGGCAAACGGTCCCTTGAAGAGATGCCCGGATTCCTAGCAATTGTCCCAGGGGGCTTAACTAAATGCATTGAGACCTAGAGTTTGTTCAAAATACTATTTCCAGAATTCCCTCTTGTATTATTTTGTCTCAGTGAATCCATTTTGGATTTCTGGGAGATTTTTGATATGTCGCTAAATTCAAGGACTGTTAACTGTGCTGCCTCATCGGCAGACCGCAAAACTCCTGTTTCACACAAACACAGGAAAGCAGTGTCTTCAGGCTGCACACAGCCGTCTTTGCTCATGTAGAGCACTCTCATGCTAACATCTCTGAGAGAGGTGCTACGGTTTTAAAAATTGGCACATCAGATGCCTGATGCAATGTGTGCTGACACGCAAAGATTCTTGAATACTTGTGCATGTAATGGAGTGTGTGTACTTGTTAGTGTGTATATGCAGGTGCCCCTTTGTACCTGTGTGTGGACGTCAGCTGCAGGGGAGGCAACGTGTGTGTATACCCTTAAAAAAGTCCGAGGAGTAGGCAGTGGCTTTTGAACCTGTTGCCAAGTAGTGCAAGGTTCAAAATGCTCAAGATGAGTTTAAGGGATGAACAGAAATTTTAAATGAATAAAACAAAAGATCTTTAGGGGCTGGAGAGATGGCTCAGTAGATAAGAGCAATGGCTGCTTATGCAGAGGACCTGAGTTCAATTCCGAGGACCCAAATGGTGGTTCACAGCTGCCTCTAACTCCAACTGCAAGGGACCCAGTGACCTTTCTGACCTCCAGGGTCACCAGGCACACACACTGCACACAGACAGACACGCAGGCAAAGCACCTGTGCATATAAAATAAGATATTTATTTGGCTGTTTTGTTTGGAGACAAAGTTTTACTATGTAGCCTTGGGTGGCCTAGAATTCACTATACAAATCAAACTAGCCCTGAATTCACAGAGCTCTGCCTGCTTCTACCACTGGATTGCTTAGATTAAGGATGTGGGCCACCGTGCCCATCAAATTACTTTTTAATTAAGTAATAAGTACTTGTTAATAATTCAGCATCTGCAGAACTTGCTAATTGGCTGCTTATTTAAAATACTATTACATTTTGTATATTTGGTATTATCCAACTTATAAAATGCTTAATGTAAGAGTTCAGATATGAATTCAAGAAAATGATCATGACATGTTATTGTCATCTTTCTCCAAGATCCCGACTAGCTAATTGATGGAGGAGAGTTATCTGTCTATGTTACTTTCATTGGTTAATTAATAAAGAAAACTGCTTTGGCCCTTTAAGAGAACAGAAAATTAGGTAGGCGGAGTAGACAGAACAGAATGCTGGGTAGCAGGAGTGGGGAGACGCTTCAGGCAGTCGCCATGCTTCTCCTCTCCAAGATGGATGTAGGTTAAGATCTCTCCTGGTAAGCCACACCTCGTGGTGCTACACAGATTACTAAATATGGGTTAAAGGAAGATGTGAGAATTAGCCAATAAGAGGCTGAAACAATGGGCCAGGCAGTATTTAAAAGAATACAGTTTCCGTGTAATTATTTTGGGTAAAGCTAGCCGGGTGGCGGGACACAGCCCCGCCGTTGTTTCTTCAACAGCTAGTGACTTGTATAGCATCATGTCTTCTGGTCTTCAGAGTAAGCTCGGCCGTGCCTTAGCTGCAGCCCTTTCCTACCACATAAATATGCATTCTTTTCATACTTTCATGCTCTGTGTTTATATGTTTATAGTCAGGATTACAAAGGTCTATTCAGTCCAGTCCTCAATCTTGTCATCACTAATAGAACAAGATAATGTACTTCCTCCTGTGCCCAAGATAATTTATAGTATCATTAGTCACATTCTAAGCAGGTTGTGTATCTTGAATCAGTATAAGCCTTTTAATTTTTTTTTACATTTGTTTATTGTGGGGGACACATTAAGAGGACAGCTTATAGGACTTCCTTCTCTTCTTCCACTGTGTTTGTCCTGGAGATTGAACTCAGGTCATCAGGCTTGGGTGTTGTTCCTTTGCCTGCTGAGCTTAGCCTTTATATTGGACTTTCAGTTTACAGGAAACACTGGGGTAGAAGAACAAGCTAACCGACCTGATGGGAAGCCACTGGACAAATTCCGAATGGGTATATTTTGTACAATATTTGGTCTCTTCAACAGATCCCCGTCAGGAAAGAGTACTGGAGGCAGGAGGACAATGTAGATTTAAAGAATGCCCAAATACCACTCCTTCACTGTTTCCTTGTGGTCTTTGGTAACTTGTTCTCACTCAGAACAATGGTGGGGGGAGTGCTGTGGTGAGCAGCCACCAGCACCTACATGAACACCGGCTCATGTGGGTCCCACCCTCCAGCAGTTGATCTTAGGTGTGCGCTTTGGAACCTGTCTTCTGTTCGGATCTCCCAAGACATGAAGAAGCTGAATGCTCATGCCCAGAAAAATAGCCATGTTCATGGTAAAAAAAAATCTTTGGGGGCTGGAGAGATGGCTCTGAGGTTAAGAGCACTGGCTGATCTTCCGGAGGTCCTGAGTTCAATTCCCAGCAACCACATGGTGGCTCACAACCATCTATAATGAGATCTGGTGCCCTCTTCTGGCCTGCAGGCATACAAGGAGACTGAACAGATGAACACTGTGTACACAATAAATAAATATTAAAAAAAAAAATCTTTGGTCAAAGGAGGTTGCCGGTGGATAAATTCTTCATGGGCTTCCCTAAAACTCATTTATTAGTTCTCTCAGCCTCCCAGAAGATGGCCCCAGAGGACCAAGCACTCAGTCATCCGTGACAGGAGTAGCATGTTCACAGTGGCCCCAAGCTCTGCACATTGGCACAAAGTGTAAAGGTGGAGGCCAAGACCCCACGCCCTGGAGGCTCTGAGTTGTCCAAAGATAAATGCATTTGAAAAACTTTCTCTAAACCAAGAGCATGGGGATGGTGTGCTTGAACACCATCAGCTAAGAAAGAGGTCTTCCTGGTTCCAGCTGTGCCATCACGGGAGGTGCTGCGCTCACGGTCCAAAGCTACCACCTACACCTTGGGCCTACAACAGAACCTGGCGTTGTCCACATGGCACTGGTTTTGAAGGAGTGGCAGGATCACTGAGGCTTTCAACAAGATTTTTAAGAAAAATCACAGAAGCCTGACTGTGGCAGGGTCAGAGACTCCCTTGAAGGACCGCCTGAACAACCTGTGTGACACAGTGTAGCCTAATATGCCCTGAGGACCCCGGAACGTTGAAGAGACCTCGTGTGTGTGCTGAGAAAAGCTACAGATGCTAAATGGGAGAGGCTGTCAGTGCTGCAGGTGGCAGTATGGCGGGCACAGGGCGGTGGCAGAACAGCAGGCACAGGACGGTGGCAGTACGGCGGGCACGGGGCGGTACCCATCCATTAAACACTTACAGGGTGACATCATGTACCTCTGATGCAAGATGTAAGCTTTAAATTCCAGTGTTTGCCATGCTGGGTTTTGGTCTCACCGTGGCCTAGTCTTTTCTGGCTTTTCTCCTGTTCCTCTCTTGAGAAAGGGAATGTTTGCCCTGTGCCATTGTGTATGGGGAGTATGTAACTTGCTTCTTGTTTGTATAGGGTAGCGTGGTTAAGATTTTGCCTTGAGTTTTAGAAGTGACTTTGAACCGTTTGGGCACAGCTAAGACTCTGCACTGCCCCTTAAGCCTTGTTTTTAAGTGCGGGTCCGTGTATGTGTGCACACGTGAGTACGGGTGCCCAGGAGTCTAGAAGAGGGCACGGGAGCTCCTAGAGCAGATTGCAAGTGGTTGTGAGTCACCTGAGACAGGTGTTGGAAACAGCTCAGGTACTCAGCAAGAGCAACACACGCCCTTGACAATTTAGCCATCTCTCTAGCTCACAGATTTTGCTAGAGAGAGAGAGAGAGAGAGAGAGAGAGAGAGAGAGAGAGAGAGAGAGAGAGATTCACTAATGACTGTCAAGCAGTAACTAACCTAGTTAAATAGAATCAAGATAAACTACCTAAAAATACATCTGTTTAGCTTTCCAAAATTTCTTATTAAGTCAATCCAAAGTTAATTAGAAAGTTAGTGAGGTGTGATCCTAGTATGAAATATGAAACTAAATTTGTATGAAAGAAATACCACTTTAACTTTTCTTCTTTTTTTACATTTACTATTTCATTTTATTTTTATGTGCATTGGTGTTTTGCCTATGTATATATGAGGATGTCAGATCCTGGAACTGGAGTTACAGCAGCTGTGAGCTGCCATGTGGGTGCTGGGAATTGAACCCAGGTCCTTTAGAAGTCAGTGCTGTTAACCACTGAGCCATCTCTCCAGCCCCTAACTTCTCTTCTTAAAGGGAATAGCATACTTAGTGAAGTCAAGAAAGCTTGCACAAAGCATTCATTGTCCTGATGGAGCACATCAATGTTATTATAACTCAGATTTCAGCCTCCCTTCAAGTCCGGACAAACAAAGCCAAATTTCAAATAGAAACATAGCCTTTCTGAAAAAACCAATTCAGCAGCCACGTGACAAAGAAGGATGGAGTGGGATGGGGCCAGGCATTGAAACAGAGTGGCAGGTAGTGGGGTTCTCTAGTCTTTGCATGATCTGATAGTGATTCTTACTTTAATTTCCAATCACTGACCTTGAAGAAGATAGTGAAGGAATGAGTGATTTAGCAGACATTTTCTGGAGATGGTTCTCTCTTTGCCAGGGATCCTTGGGAAGCTGGTCTCTTCAACTCTGAACTGTCTCTCTGAGATGAGAAATATACATGGAATCAGCCCAAGTTACAAAACTAATACAATGTTTTGAACAGGAATTAGGCCCAACGATCCTTTGATGTGTGGCTGCTTCTGTGCTCCTCAATGATATGTGATATGATATCAGGTGTAAATGCTGGCCTGGCTGATCTCAGACGTCACAGGTCTTCATACGTAAACAAAAAACTTTCAGAGAAAGCAAGCGAGGCAGGCAAAGAAAGTCATCTGATCATGTGGGTTCACTCTTAATATTTTGTGTACATGGTAATTATTATGCAGGATAAACTTGCCATAACAATTTTTTTAAAAATTACAGTGACTTAAACCGGGCATGGTGGCACATGCCTTTGATCTTCAGCACTGGGAGTGGGGACTGGGGGGGGGCAGAGGCAGGTGGTTCTCTGTGAGTTGGAGGTCAGCCAAGTCTACAAAGAGAGAGTTCCAGGATGGCCAAGGCTGTTACACAAAGAAACCCTGTCTTGAAAAACCAAAACTAAAAATAAATAAATAAAGTAAAATGCCATGACTTAACCGGGAGAGACATCTCATTGAATAGTTCAGAGATGGATGGTTCTGGGCTGGTAGGGAGTTTCCACCATATTCAACATATGGTTCTGGTCTCTGGGCCCAGGCTAGGTTTGCTTTGGCATCCCACTCAGAGCACAGGAAAAAAATGAGTAAATGACAGCCCAGATTTTGAGGGTCTTATTTCGGGTTGTTTGCTTGTTTTTTGAGACAGAGTATCCTTGTGTAGTTCATGCTAAAGCTAATTTCTTTAATGGTGTGGGAAGTCCACTTGTCTATGTGTTGCTTTTATTGGTTAATGAATAAAGAAACTGTCATGGGCCTGCACAGGGCAGACTAAAGGTAGTAGGGGAAAACTAAATTGAATGCTGGGAGAAAGAAGGCAGAATCAGAGAGAAGCCATGGAGTCCCACCAGAGACAGACACTGGATAGAACCTTGCCAGTAAGCCACAGCCATGTGGCAATACACAGATTAATGGAGATGGGCTAGTTTAGCATGTAAGAGCTAGCCAATAAGAAGCTAGAGCTAATAGGCCAAGCAGTGATTTAGTTAATACAGTTTCTGTATGGTTATTTCAGGTCTGGGAAGCTGGAAACAAACAAGCAGCCTCATACTACACTAGAAGGAAAATATCTAATGGTGACAGAAATCATTTCTGCTCCTATTCCATTGGCCAGAACTTAAGACAGATGGCCCCAGAAAGCTGTAGTAGTCTGGTTAGGTGGCACAGCAAAAATTACAGTGCTGTTATGAAAAGACTGAACTATCATTAGTCTGGGTGTCTGAAAGTTAGATGTACACAAAAGTGATAATCAGAGCTGGGACGGGGGTGGGGTAGGGAGAGCTTAGACGTAGGGTATTTGAACAGCATACACATGGCCCTAGGTTTGATCTCCAGCACACAATAAAAATTCATTCATGTTATCTTGCATATTAATTACATTTGCAGCCTACAGTTTCCCAGTCTTGATGACTCCTACTATGGAAGGCGGTGTAGTTTATAGTAATGAGACAATGTGATAGAGATTCTTCACATGGCAGTGGGACAGAAAGAATGTGCTAGAATCAGGGGCCAGGCCTAATATCCTGGAGCTGCAGATGGTTCAGGGTTAAGAGCTTGTGCTGCTCTTCCAGAGGACACAGGTTCGATCCTGAGCACCCATGTCAAATGGCTTAAAATGATATGAACAACCCCCCCCCAACTCATATACACGTAATTTAAAAGCTTTTTGTTTGTTTGTTCGTTTGTTTGTTTTTCGTATTAAACAAAACTGAACCAGTGAGATGGAAAAGTACTTGCAGACCAACATAAAAACCCGAGGACCTGAGTTCAAGTCCCAGAAATCATCTGGTGTAAGGAGAGTACTGTTATCCCCAGGTCCTGACCTTTACAGTCATGGGGTACACCCCTTCGCACAATGAAGAAACATAAAGATTTTTTTAAAAAGAAAAACTAGCATACTAAGATATTTATGACAAAATACATTCTCCAGAAAGATAATAGAATTCTATATAACGTGTTTATTTGCATATCAGTATTTTGGGCTGTTACACAGAGAAACCCTGTCTCAAAAAAGATAAACAAAACAATTTAAAAAAATCTTTAGATAACACAGAATCACACTCTCAGATCCTGTGGGAGGTACTGATAGTTGTTAACTCAATGGCTGTGGGGACAAATGGCAGACCCAAAATTAAAGGGGGGGTACGTGTGTAGAAATTAAGATGGACCTCTAACTGTTTCTAAGAACAAAGCTCCCCAGTTTCCCTGTCCCCGTGCTCTATGTGGCAACCTTGGGGACATGTGTCCTCTGTCACAGTTACTGTCACGGGATTGGTTTGCTTGCTATTTACCTAAATCTTCTCTGGGTCATCTCCATCCCTCTTGGGGCCAAGGGCTGGTTCCTCCCCGGAGGACTGTGTGGTTACTGTGGATAGGCCTGAAAGCTGCCTTGTTCCCTGTGATATCCTGGGGTCAACTGTCACTGTTTTGGCCACAGCTGCTCAAAGAGAGCTTACATAATCACGGAAGCACATGGCAGTATGGACTAAGATTGGAAAGAGACCCCAGGCTTCAGGAAAAGAAATGAACTAATATATATATGTTTTTCTGCCCTGCATGTAACTTCTGCCAATACTCTGGCAAGGCTCTCCATATCATTTAATTCTCACTACAACTCTGTAACTCAGATGATATTGTTCTGGTTTTATGATAAAAAAAATGTTAGCCCCTCTGATATACCACCTAGTAAGAAGCAATCTGAGTCCAGCTCTGTTCAGCTCACATGAAATCAGTCTGTCCCAGAGCATTTTATTATTGAAGAAGTTGGCTTTTAAGTGAAAAAAAAAAAAGCATCATATGACATTAACTCACATATTAAGAAAATGCCTTTTAAATTTACCTTATTAAATGGGATATTGCTCATCACTCCCCCTCCCCCCCAGGGCTCATGGACCTTCATGGAAGGGGCAGTAGAAAGTCAGAGCCAGTGGGTGGGGAGGTGTCTAAGCTATTTTTCTGTTTCTGTGGTGAAATACCACGATCAAGACAACCTACAGGAGAGAGGGTTTAGTCAGCAGCATCTCTCATCTCTAACCAACAGGCGCACATGTCTCTCATCCCTCAATTATAATAAAACAAAAATATTCCTAGACATTGCCAATGTCTCCAGGAGGCAAAAAAAAATCACCTTTTGGAGATATTTTAAAGGAAAACTTCAGATGAAAATCCCACTTTGAGATTTCAAATACCTAAAATTATTGTGGGAAAACCTGTCTGGAGAAACAAATAAACAAAAAACAAAAAAAAAAAAAAAAAGAAGGAAATGTTGGTAAGGATGCGAGAGAAAGGAACTCTTACACACTGCTGGTGGGGAAAAAAACTGATATAGCCGCTATGGAAATCAGTGTGGATGTTTTTCAAAAAACTAAAAATAGAACCCAGCTGTACACTCCTTTGTATATCTCCACAGGGCCCACTCAACACACCACAGAGATACGTGTGTCTCAGTGCTTACTGCTGCACTGATCACAGTAGCCAGGAAACGGAGGCCACCTGGATGCCCATCAACAGATGAGTATGTAAAGAAAATGTGGGCTTAGACACCATCGAATTTTATGGCAGGATGAAAAAAAAATGAAATGTTGACATTTGCAAAAACGTGGATGAAACTAGAGATCATTATATTAAGCAAAATAAACCGAACTTGGGACAACAAACACCACCTGTTTCCTCACGTGGGGACTCTACATTTTAATCTGTTAATGTGTATGATAATGTGTATGAACTCATCCCCCTGTGTGTGTAGGTCATGAAAGTACAAAGGGGCTACACCACTGCCCCTTGCTTCCTAGTCAATAAATCTTTCTGAATGAATGAAAAAAAAAAGGGAGGAGAGAAAAAAGGGCCATGAATGAGAGGAGAAACAGATCCTGAAGGATGGGGAAAGGGAGAGAAAAAGACATGTGAGATGAAAACATCTTCTGTACATCAGGACGTCTTGCTTTATCTAATTTGATCTTCCTACCTACCAAATGCTGAGTGCTATTATTTATCTCTTTTTGTGGACTGAAGAAATGAGATCAGCAGTTTCACCTGTCCAGCGTTGTAATCTGTCTTCTCACTGCCTGTTTCAAATTCTGTACTGGTTGCTTTGTTTTATGCCTGTTTTCTATCTGGAGAGAACGTATGGTTGTGCGTTTGTGTTAGTAGGGTTCAGTATGCTTCATCTTCTGCTGTAGAAGCTGAGAGGGAAGAAGCAGGGTCCTATGGCCCAGGTGTTGGAGTCAGTGGAAACTGGAGCCCAGCAACACTTAGATCCATTCACAGAAACCCGCAGAAACATCCCTCAGGGGTCCAGACCAATCTTTGACTGAAGATGCCTGTTGTACTTTGTGGTTGTACCTGGAGGGAATCCCTTGGTTTCTATCTGCCTTCAGATTCCTGCTGATCTGTGAACTCCACGAAACTGCATACATAGATGTATCCCTGTTTGAACTCATATATGTATACACACATTCTTATTTTTAATTTTGTTGTTTGTCTTTCCTTCCCACTTCCTTTCTTCTTTGCTTTTCTTTTTCTTTTCTTTTCTTTCTTTCTTTTTCTTTTTTTTTAGGTAGTGGTCTGGAACTAACAGAGATTTTCCTGCTTCTACTTGGAGAGCTTAGATTAAAGACATGTGCTGTAATGCCAGGCCCTGTTTCTATCTCTTGCAACCAAAAGCTCTAACTATATAAGTATTGGTCAAAACTTTTAAGCCATACAAAATCCCATCTTATTTTCTTAATTGTCTCTCTTTTCCATATATCCTCGGTTTCTGAGGTTGATTGAAAAAGAAAATGTCCCCCATAGGGAGTGACACTAGTAGGATGTGTGGCCTTGGAGGAAGTGTGTCACTGTGGAGGCAGGCTTTAAGGTCTCTAATGTTCAGCCTACACCCAGTGACACAGATCACTTCCTGTTGGCTGCAGGTCAAGATGTAGGACTCTCAGCTCTTTCTCCAGCACCATGTCTGCCTACATGCTATCATGTCCTGCCATGATAAAAATGGACTAATGATGTGGGATTCCCCTCTGTATGCTGCGAATACCATAGGTTAATAAAGAAACTTTCTTGAGCCTGTGATAGGGTAGAGCAGAGCTAGGCAGGGAAAATTAAACTGAATGCTGGAAGAAAGGAGGCAGAGTCAGAGAGAAGCCATGTAGCCCCACCAGAGACAGACTCTGGGAACTTTACCTGGTAAGCCACATCCACATGGTGATACACAGATTACTAGAAATGGGTTGAATTAATATGTAAGTGTTAGCCAATAAGAAGCTAGAGCTAATGGGCCAAACAGTGATTTAAATAATAGAGTTTCTGTGAGATTATTTCAGGGCTGAGCAGCAGGGAACCAACAAGTGACCTCATTACTACAGACTAAACTTCTGGAAGTGTAAGCCAGACCCAACTAAATGTTTTCCTTTATAAGAGTTTCCAAGGTCATGGTGTCTCTTCACAGCAATAGAAACCCTAAGACCATTCTAATCTGTGATTATTATCATGTCCCAAGCCTGCTGATGTGGTCTGGATGTCCCCCTAAGACTAATGTTGAAATTTTATTCCACTGTAACAGCATTAAGAGGTGGAACCCTTAAGGGATGACTGGGTAAGGAGGCTCTGCCCTTACGCATGGAGTAATGCCAGTGTGGTAGCGGTAGGAGTGAGTTCCTGATAAAAAGGACAGGTTTAGCCGCCTTTCTTTTCTGTCTTGAATGTCCTCACTTGCCCTTCTGCTCCATTATGACTTGCACTTCCCAGACATCAGGGATGTAAGCTAAATCAGCTTCTACTTTTCATCAGTTACTCGGCCTATTTGTGTTTTAGCAGTAAACATATGCTCCATGCCTATCCAGAATGCTATGAGACCCACCCAAGGAGACAAATACTTTCTGAACAGTATTTATTTATCATTTGTTTGTACACATGTATGTGAGTGCCTTGGCACATGTGTAGCGGTCAGAGGACTGCTGTGGTAATCAATTCTTCCCTTCCATGATATGCACTGTGGCAACTGAATTCATTAGGCTTGATTGACAGCAGGCAGCTTTCCTGTGGAGACATCTCACTGGCCCATTAAAAAATTCTTATTGTTATCATTTATAATGCTGGTGACCCCTGGTGACCCCTGGTGACCCAAGGCTGGCCTCACAAGGGGTGGTGGCTGGTAACCTGAGGCCTTAGTGGGTCTCCTGGCAGAGGGAGGTGGAGGAGAAGAGAGGCAGAAGCTGCCTCTCCAGAAAGGAGAGAGAGAGAGAGAGAGAGAGAGAGAGAGAGAGGAGAGAGGAGAGAGAAGGAGAGCGCTGTATATCACTTGGGGACCTGCAGCATTTTACTTAAACCATAGCAGTCTTAATTAGGTTTCTATTGCTGTGGTGAAACACCATGACCAAAATCAAGTTGGGAAGAAAAGGGTTTGCTTGGCTCACACTTCCACATTGCTGTTCATCACTGAAGGAAGTCAGGACAGGAACTCAAACAGGGCAGAAACCTGGAGGAAGGAGCTGATACAGAGAGCATGGATGGGTGCTGCTGACGGACTTGTTCCCCACGGCTTGCTCAGCCTGCCTTCTTATAAAACCCAGGACCACCGATCCAGGAATGGCACCACCCACAGAGGGCTGGACCCTCCCTCAACAAGTACTAATTAGGAAAATGCTCTACAGGTTTGCCTACAGCCTGATCTAACGGAGGCATCTTCTCAGCTGAGGCTCGCTCCTCTGGGATCACTGTCCCTTGTATCAAGTTGACATAAAACTGTCCCCGCACAGTTACTATAGCATATTCCAAGTCTCTTAAGCTGTTAGGTCCCCCTTATCATATAAAATCTAATAAATACTGTAAAGCAGACAGATGTGAAGTTCCCCTCGGCGGCCTTTGAGTCTGGTGTTGGGGACAGAGAAGGACTTCACTCCGTGTTTTCACCCACAGCGCCTGCTGTTCTAGAGCCCAGGTCTTCTGAAAATCTGCTCTCCCCATCGGAATTATACCCAATGAATCAGCACCTCTGTTTCCCCCTGGCCAAAGTTCAATCAGACTCAAGTGTCATGCAGTGGAGCATCCAGTGCAATGAATAATGAAACCTGGCAGGCACTTCTCCCACTCCACTCCAATCGTCTATCGAGAGCATTTGGCTCGCTTGACATAGCAGTGTTTTAGTACCAACCAGATACCCTTTGCCATTTGTGCTTCTGTCCGAGGCAAAACAAAGAAACACATAATCCAGGCATTCCTCCCTGACAATATAAAGGAAATGTGAATTAAACAGAATGCTTGTCATCCCAGTACTTAGGAGATGGAGTCCGCACAAAAGTCAGGAGTTCAAGGTCACCCTCAGTTACAGGAGATGTTCCAGACCAGCCTAGACTAACTACATGACACACTGTCTCAAACAAGAACAGAAGCAAACACATAGACAAAGAAAATGCTATTTTATTTCTTAAAAAGTGATTGAAAGTGATAGGAGAATATCTTTTAATATAATCCATCATCACAGTTTCTGTGTTGTTGTTTAAGGTAGCCCCAGCTGGCCCAAAATATCCTATGAAGTACGGATTAGTCTCAAACTCCCACTCCCACTTCAGCCTTCCGAGTGCTAGGATTACAAGCATGTGCCACCATATCCAGATTGCAAGCAGCATTCATTGAAAAGACAAACAAAACCCTGTGGCTCCTCGCTGTTCATTCAGCCAAGCACAGGACATTAGCCAGGGTATAAAATTAGCAATGCTTTTTGTCTTAGGCAGATCCAAATAACTTCTGATGATCTCTGCCCTTTACTTAATATCTACTAGCACAGCTGGGCGGTGGGGCCGCATGCTTTTAATCCCAACATTCAGGAGGCAGACACAGGTGGATCTCTGTGAGTTCAAGACCAGTCTGGTCTACAGAGCGAGTTTCAGGATTGGCTTCATAGTTACTGAAAAAAGAAGAAGAAGAGCCGGGCGGTGGTGGCGCACGCCTTTAATCCCAGCACTCGGGAGGCAGAGGCAGGTGGATCTCTGTGAGTTCGAGGCCAGCCTGGTCTACAAGGGCTAGTTCCAGGACAGGCTCTAAAAAAGCTGCAGAGAAACCCTGTCTCGAAAAACCAAAAAAAAAAAAAAGAAGAAGAAGGAGGGGGGGGGGGAAGGAGGAGGAGGAGGAAGAGGAAGAGGAAGAAGAAGAGGAGGAAGAGGAAGAGGAAGAAATAAAGAAAAAGAAAGAAAGAAAGAAAGAAAGAAAGAAAGAAAGAAAGGAAGAAAGAGCTACTAGCACAGTTTTCTAAATTCTTTACCGGCAGACTCGTGGAATACTTTTCTTTCTTCTTTCTATAAAGAAAATACTGTAAAGACAAAAGCTAAGGAACTGTATAATCTCACCACAGGTAACAATGAGTGGTTTACTTTGCAGATGGAAGAATGGAGCCTTGGGCTAAGGAAAACAGAAAGTCTCCAGGAGCCTGGAAATGTGAGACAAAGGCACCTCTCCTAGTGCCCCAGATGGAACACAGCCCTGAGAAAGCCTGGATTTTAGCACAGTCTGTCCCATTTCTGCTTTGGACCTCCAGAATTTTGAGACAATAAATTTAGGTTGTTTTAGGATACAAGTGTACAGTATTTTTTTATATCACCAATAAGAAACTGATGTCAAACTTTATGAAGCCTAAGCTATGGCAAAACACCATACACTTATGCTGTATGCTTATTTTAAAATACATTTCAAGAGCTGGAGAGACAGATCAGTGCTTAAAAACACTGGCTGCTCTTCTAGAGAACCTGACTTTGATTCCCAGCACCTACCTCCGCAGTTCACACTGCCTGTAACTCCAGGTCCAGGGGATCTGACATCCACTCTGGCTTCCTTGGTCACTAAAAGCATATGGCTTACAGAGACACACATAAGTAAAAATAATAAAAATAGACCTTTAATTTTATTCCAGTATTAGCACCCCTCCTTTTTGGTTGGCATATAAAATACACAGCAAAGGGTTCATTCTGATGTTTCATGTCATTGTCTGTTGCTCATATTCCCCCTCCCCCATAGCGCTCCTGCCCCCTCCCTCATCCCCGAGATCCCCTTTCTCCCTCCAAATAGTTCTATTTTTTAGTACTGGTAGTATTCAATTATTGTATTTGGCCTCTTATATTTGAGGAAGAATATTTTGGGAAATCTGACATTGGTATGCAAATTTTAGAATGCTGATCTGGGAAAGTATGCCCTCCATGCAGCAATTATAGGGCACGTGTGAGGGCCTAGCCTCGATCCCCAGTATGACAATGGCAACCAATTCACAGTGCTTTATGATAACCTGAAGTTTCATATTTAAAAATAAAAGCTGGTTTCACAGAGAAAGCTCACAAGGCTTCCACCCGAGACGAAGAACTACAGGCAGCTAAAGCATGCCGAGAGTGGGAGAAACAGTGTTCTCCAGAGAAGAACACACCAGTTGGTTATCCGATACCAAAGGGTCAGCCCTGAAAACATACATGTGCACTTAATATTACGTGGACTGAGCAGGTTATATTTATATACTTAGGAATTTATATTATGTATATGTAACAATAACGAAAGAAAAAGAGGCCATGAATTTGGGACATGGGATGAGTGGCAGGGAAGAAAGAAAAGAGGGAAATGATAGAATTATGTTATAATCTCAAAATGTAAGTTGTATAGCAAAACTTCTGGTTATATTAGTGTGGGAGCCCATAGATGTGGCTCTGCTCCATCTGGACTTAGGGTTAGAGAGTTCAAGCAGACAAACCAAAGGTCAAACAACAGGCCTAAGGTTAAGTTGCTGGATGTCTTGCGTAGATAACAGGATGTTCGGGCCTAAGGTGTAGTAACTGGATGCTTTGCTCCTCAACGTTTTGAATTCTCGTTTGCTCCTTGAACCAAGATAAAAAAAAGTCTTGTTGCCCTCCTCTTGGGCTTGGGGTATAAAAGGGCTATAAATTAAATAAAAGTGTTGATGGACAGTCCTCTATGCCCGTTTCTTCTGTGTCTCTGTTATCTCCACCTGCAATTTCTCAATCCACATGCCTCCCCCCAAAGCAAGAATGAAAGCAGGTGGGACCCTGCAGCAGACGTCATTGCCAGGACGCAGGCTACAGCATATAAGGAGACTACATACGAAATGACATGGTCTTGTTGATGGAACAAAGTGCGTCTGTCCTGTTGTCTACCTAGTGCCTTCAGAGTAGGGGACACACTGTAAGTCCTTGGCGACTGAGCATGGGATGCAGTAAATCAGCGTAGTCAATCAAGCTCTCCCACGGTCTCTAGACAGAGCCGGAGTATCTTTGCGTCAGTCGTCCGTGAGCTGTTCGAATGAGGGAGCACGCTCGCAGCGGGCATTTCTCTACAGACAGAAATGGAGGCAACACTGAACTTTCTAACATTTTGCACATAGTCATGGATAAACATTAAGAAGAAAGTAAGGCGCGGTAAGGAAATGCACATTAATGAGGAAGGACAATGGCCAGCAAGTGCTCCAGAGTTCGGAGTTCTGAAGCTGTGAGTTCCACTTCATTAGCGGAGTAAATCTATATTAGCTAACTTCAGCTTTCAAGTAACCATCACCCGGTCGCCTGGGAAGACAGGCCTCAAGCGAGGAGTTGCCTGGATCAGACTGGCATGTGATCGCATCTGTGAGGCATTTTCTTAACTGCTTATTGATATAGGAAGGCTCAGCCCACTTTGGGCTTTGCCATTTCAGCCACTTAACATGTCGGAGCAGTTTAACTATAAACATTCCACAGAAGGCCGGCTTGTGGAACTAGCTAGTACCTTTGGGTGTTTTGTGGGTTTTTTTTTTTTTTTTTTTTTTTTTTTTTTTTTTTTTTTTTTTTTTTTGCTACAGGTGGTTAAAACCAAGTGTTAAAAAGATTGTGACAATAAACCATTGCCCCTCTCAGGGGATTCTGATATTTTCTCGTTACTTGGATAATTTTTCTGGTCAACTACTTGGGTTAACTCATGTTGACTCATCTAAGAGGAGACATTTGAGTGGGAATGGAGACATCTATTTAACAGAGTATGATAGAGAATGAAGGAGAAAATGGGAAAAAAATAGGAGTTATTACTGATTCCACAGATACTAGTTTGTTTTCCCCCAACTTAGAGATAATACCAGCCAGATGGTGGTGGTGCACACTGGAGAGGCAGAGGCCAGCCTGGTCTACAGAGTGAGTTCTAGGACAGCCAGGGCTACACAGTGAAACCCTGTCTCAGAAAAAAAAAAAAAATGACACAATACAAACAAGTTTGCTGACTTGGCTTCTAACACACACAAGAAATAATGGCCTTAAGAGAGCCTCATGCTAGCAAGAGAATAGCATACAGAGAAGACATCGCATATGGCTTGGGAGGTGGTAACAGAACTAACTGAACCTGGTCAGGTACCCGTGCCTGGAATCCCAGCTACTTGGGACGCCTAAGGCAGGATTGCCATTCAAGGGCAACCTGGGCAGCTTAGAGAGCCTCCTCCCTTTTGTTTTTTAAGATAAGGTTTTACTGTATGATCTAGGCCTTAAACTTTTAATTCTCCTGCCTCTGGAATGCTGGGATCACAGGCATGTGCCAACATGCCTAGGTAAGGTTTTATTTTAACATTAGATGGTTAGTCGGGAAACAGAATTATTTGAAAACAAATTGGATTTCAAAATGGATTATTTTGATTTTTTTCAGGAGTGGGGGCTGGTGGGTACTTTGAAACCACAGAGTCCTAAGCACAGAAATAGCCTGGAGGATTTGCATTACTTTCCTTCAGGCAAAAGAAATGCTTTGACTATATAGATCAGATTCCTAGGGGCAGGACAGGGTAATTGTGTCATTTAAGGTGGAATAGCGTGTCTCCAGCTCTAAGAGGATTGTGGCCTGCTCAGGTTGCTATGGTTGTGACTATGACAACTAAAGAAAACATGACAGAGATGCCAAGAAGCAGGTGTAGCAATGGCCATTGGTGAGGGAGAAAAAAATGGCCAAACAGGGAGTGCCTGGGGTTTTTGGATTCCATCAGTCTCACTGATTCAAAACTGTTCCTTTCCTCCTCCTCTCTTCTCTATTTTCCTCTTTTCCACTCCCCTCCTCCTCTCCCCCCTCCTTTTCTTTTCTTTGGCCTGGAACTCACCATAGAGTCTACTCAGCAATTCTGTTTTTGCCTCTGGAGGATTTGCCCATTTCATTATTTAAATTTATACAACCCCTTCAATTCTCATAATTGACCCATTACATTCTCCTGGGCTGCTTCTTGTTCTTCTGAGGTGGGAAGCCAAACAGGAGGAGACAGAATAAACCTAGGGCACCCCTGCCTACCCTCCCAAGGTAGCAGCTCTTAGAACAAGTGCCGTTTTATTAAGCCAGCTAACTGTAAACGTGTGGGAGAAAGTAACAGCTGCTGGTTCCTAGAGTATTTTTAAGTGGTACCCAGTGGGGATGCTCTTTATGTCTATATATGGTCCTTCAGGCTACAGGACCTCCAGGAGATGATGGGCTAAAAACATAGCCTCCTTGAAATGCTGCCTTCATCTGCTGACCTCCCTCTGAGGGCACATCAGCAAGCAGCCTGCTCTCTGGGAAATTTCAACAAGGTTAAAAGTTAAGCCTCCCTCTGGCCAACTCAAGCTGTGACTCCTCCTCCATCCCCCACACCGTTTCCAGGCTTTCCTGAGGTTCAAGGAGAGGCTTGTTTAGTCTCCCTATATTTCCAAGCTGCTTAGTTACTATGCCTTGTGGACAGCATGCACTCCAGGCAAACGAACTTTATAAGAGTAGACTGGATTGAAGAAGCCAGTGAACCTACCCGACAGAGTCCTCTGAGCCCACGAAGCAAACCGAATCACAGCTGGTAGAGTTAATTTTAGACTTCAGACCTCGGCAGTGCCCTTCCCCTTGGTGATAAGTAACTGGATCACTTTAAGAGGATTCTCCTTTTCCTCATCTGCATGCAGCATAGTAATGAAGTAACTGCTGTGTCTTCATTACTACGTGTGTAGGGAAGACCATTGTGGGCAACGATAAACTTTATGATTACGAAATAAAGCTCTGCATTTACCGAAAAAGTACAAGGTCCATTTTATCTTACTTTGGAAAGATGTGTGTGTGTGTGTGTGTGTGTGTGTGTGTGTGTGGTTGGGGGCAGACTGTATGTGTGCCACACTGCGTGTGCCACAGCTTGAGTGTGGAAGTCAGGAACCGACCTTCAGGAGGTAGTTCTCTCTCAACATCTCAACACCCCCCCACAAACACACACTCACCACCACCACCCCCCACCCCCCACCCCCCGTTCTTGAGATCAAACTGAGGTCAGCAGGTGACTCCACCCACGCAGCCATCTTGTCCGCTCAGTTTCTCTCCCCGGTGTTCAGGTGCTGGCGTTGGTCTGGGACTTGGGTTTACCACTGAGCTACAATTCCAGCTCACATGAAAGCCCCTCTAGCTTTTGGCCTATGGACTGAGATCCTCAAACTTATACTATAGACAGCGTTTCCTAAAAAGTCCCATGAAGCTAACACTTGAGGGTGGAGTGGAGTAGAATCAATCAATGTTTCTGTTGTGCGTCAAAACACCTTGGGACAAACAAGAACTTCACTTCCTATGAAGTTATGCTGTTTATAAATGCAATGATAATTTGAAGGTGAGACGTAAATACGCAGTATCCACTCTTTTAGGGGATGCTATAGGCTAAACCCAGGGCCACCATTGCCAGGCAAGCCCTCTGTTAGTCCTACCCTTCTATACTATTTGTTTCTGGATACACAGGATCCAATACTCTGATCACTGAGACGAGAGACATCCTTCGTTTGTTTGAGAAAGGGTCTCACGATGGCTGGCCGGGTACACATAGAGATCCACCTGGTTCTGCCTCCCGAGTGCTGGCAAGAGATATCCTTGTAATATGTATTCACACAGAACACACACCTTTCCTCAGAATTTTTCTTTTCTTTCTTTTTCAGAACAAAATTACTTAATTTTCAGTAATTCATAGAACACAATACAGTTGGTTCAAGGAGGCTAAATGCTTGCCTAGAGCCCAACGCTGGGTGAACATCTATATGGTTAGAACTCTCTTTCGTGGCCATTCTGAAGCAATGAAGTTATTTGAAATAAGAGGTTTGTTTACTTAGGGTCCACACTTGCTCTATCCAGTATGTAGGGCCAATTCCCTACATACTTACATTTGATTTTTTTTTTTTTATTTTTCGAGGCAAGGTTTCCTGGTGTAGCCTTGGCCATCCTGGAACTCACTCTGTAGACCAGGTTGGCCTCGAACTCAGAGATTTGCCTGCCTCTGCCTCCGGAGGAAGGAATTAAAGGCCTGTGCCACACTGCCTGGCCAGTTTGAACTTCTTGATTACGCCATTTGCAATCCTGTACTGCCAGTGTACCTTGTTGACGTCCTCGCCCAGCTTGATGTCACTCTGGCTCTGGATGCTCTCCAGAGAGCACAGCGTCAGACTGCTGGCCCAGCAGCTGGGCTCCCTGAGGCTCCTGGTGAGTGATGTCAGGATTTGCAGTCGCAGCATTAGCACCTCCACTGAAGCCCCAGTGATGGCGTGACCCAGGGTGTGCCCAACCGGCTGCAGTGGTTGCCATCTGGGCCATCAGGCCTGGCTGCCAGGGTGTAGCAGCAGGTAAGCCAACTACAGATGGAGCAGCTGCTGCTGGAGGCTGAGCTGCGGGTGCTCGTCCGGTAGCCCCATCTGAAGGACCTGGTTGGCTGGAAGGGCCACCTGGGAAGAGTGGCTTCAGCTTCCACACTGCATCCTGGGGGCTCGTACACTCAGGGTACAGAGATGTCAAAGTGCCAACATCTAATTTCTAATTATTACTTATTTACTAATTTTTAGTTATATGATTCATAAGACAGGGGCTATGTCTTCTACACATTCCTTTTTCCCCTCAAGCCCCTCATAGATAATAAATGTATGTCAAGTGGGCAATCGTATAATTTGTCCCTTATTCACTAAAATTTAGCCTTTGTCTGCATGAATGTGTCCATTTGCAAAGAATGAACAATTTGAAGTAGAAATATATTAGGTTTGTGATCAAGAGAAAATTTATTTTTCTTCCATCTTCATTAAAGATACATTTGTTCTGCTTTATCATTATTTTGTTTTCATAAAGGAATGCATCAAGAGATACCAAACAGGTTGGAGAGATGGCTCAGCAGTTGAGAGCACTGGCTGCTCTCCCAGAGTTCCTGAGTTCAACTCCCAGCTTCCACATGGTGGCTCACAACCATCTATAGTGGGATCTGATGCCCGTTCATGGCATAAAGGCATACATGCAGATAGAGAACTCATACACATAAAATATAATAATAAAAAAGAGACACCAAGTTTAGCCAGCCTGTAGCGGTGCACGCCTTTAATCCCAGCACTCAGAAGGCAGAGGCAGGTAGATTTTGTGAGTTCGAGGCCAGCCTGGACAGGCTACACAAAGAAACCCTGTCTGAAGAATCCCCCCCCCCCCAAAAAAAAGAGAGACACCAAGGTTTATGAACCAACTTTTCATGCTTCCATTATTGTGTGTGTTGAATGTGTGCACATGTGGAGGTCATATGAAAACACTGGGTGTTTTCCTAGTTGTCTTACCTCAGTTTTTGAGACAGGGTCTCCCACTGATTTGGGAGCTGGCCATTTTGACTGGGTTGGCTAAACAACTAGCAAGTCGTTGGAATCTTCCTGCCTCTTCCCCTACCCTCAGTGTTCTGGATACAGACCATGACCAGTGTGCCTATATTTCTTTTCTGTTGTTTTGAGATAAAGTCTCATCATGTAACGATGGCTGGCCTGAGACTCGGAGATCTGACTGTCTTTACTTCCTGAGTTCTGGGATTAAAGTCATGCCCAGCTTTTTTGTTTGTTTGGTTTTTTTTTTCTTTTCTTTTTTGAGACAGGGTTTCTCTGTGTAGCTTTGGAGCCTGTCCTGGAACTCACTCTTTAGACCAGGCTGCCCTCGAACTCACAAGAGATCCACCTGACTCTGCCTCCTGAGTGCTGGGATTAAAGGTGTGCGCCACCACCACCTAGCTGTGCTTGTTTTTTTATGTCGGTGCTGGGCATCCAGCTCTGATCTTCATGTTCACACAGCAACCATTCCTGAGCATCTGCCCAGACCTTCCATCCTTTTCTAGGTCAAACCATTCTATCCCTAGAAGCATTTATAAATATAGTCTATCTTTGATGAAACATTGTCAGGTTGAATTGCTGACTATAAGTAGAATTGTGTAACATGACACAATTTACTTATAATATATTCATTTTAAATCAGTGTAGCTGGGAGGGGAAAGGAATGGGGAAACAGAGATTCCTAAATTCAGATTGTACTTACTAGCTGTGATCTTGGGCAAGTTATACTCTTTTCCTTGTTTATAAAAAGGGGGAAAACAATGCATAATATTAGCCTCATGAAACATTATGAGACATAGATGAAAAAATCAAACAGAAAAGAAATTAAAAAGTAATAAAATATTTGAAAATTTAAAGTGATTGGCTCATAGAAATATTTGTGCAAAAACAATCTTATGCAATGGACTACTCAGATAGAATAATTATCCTAGCTGTCTCAATATTACACAAACAAAACACCCCTGTAGGACACATTGCATATTATCAGGTTACTAAGTCTTGGTCGCCAGACATCTTTTTCTAGATTTGCTGTTTAGATGTCCATTCCGCCAAAAGCAGATCACATTTCTGAATCAAAAGAGAACAGCTACCTGAGGGTTCTGAATAATTGGGGCTGGGGTAAGCACTTCTTCCTTCTGACATTAGTAATGTCCGTTTTTAGTTGTACAGTTGAAAGACTATCTTTAAATAGATGCAGAAAGCTGGCTGATGTGGGGCAAATAATGATTCCTTTAGTTCAAGGAGCATTATCTTCACTTCTGGCAACTTTATGAAAAGATGTTTTACTTATTCATTGGCAATTCATACCTGTATACAATGCATCGTGATCGTATCTACCCCCAGCTCCCTCCTCATCCCTCTGGACACTCTCCCTAACATCCCCTTCCGACTTTCCTGTCTTCTTCATTTTGAACCCACTGCGTACAACTAGTGCTGCTGTCTGGAAGGCTGACTGACTGATCTCGGCTTGATCCCCTGCAGGTCATCATAGCTGCGGCGAATGTGAGTGTTTTGGCCGAGTCAACTCCAGAGACTACTTCTTTAACACTCCCTCCCGCCCTCCAGCTCTTCTTCCCGCTCCTTCTTCCATGCTTCCTGAGGTGTGTGTGTGTGTCTGTGCGTGTATGCGTGTGTGTATGCGTGCGTGAGTGCCTGTGCGTGTGCATGTGTGTGGTGAGTTGATGTAGGTGTCCCACTTTGGACTCAACACTTACCTGTCACCTTTCCCCAGCACTTTAACCGGTTATGAGTCATTAGCTGCTTCCCAGTGCAGAATGAAGCTTCTCTAGGCAAGGCTGAACGAAGCAGCCCTCAGCTTACGGGGATAAACACAATTCAACCTCACCAGACCGATTATCAAGCATTTTGCCCCAGTGCTGGAAGACTGACGACCAGTTTCTCCTTCAGTGCCTTTCTTCTCTTTTGTTGAAGGGCTTGGGTCTGGCACAGTTTCCCTACAGTCTGAACTTTGCTGATTGCACATGGTAAAATTTTAATTTCCCCCCTACATCCTTTTCTCACTTGTATTTTCTGTGAGCTGGTAGATTAGATCTAGAGGCTTGATGAGATCCTGCTTCTATTTTGGAAAGAGGATTAAAGAAGAAACACAGATGTTTACAGGTAATGCCCTGCTTGGTCTATTTTTACACGGTATATAACTTCCTATTTGGAGCTCCTTCTGAGATTTCAAATGCCATCCACTTGCTGAAGACTCCTACATCCATGTTTTTGGTTTAGATTTCTCCCACGCTTCATGGGAGATCGAAACTTGACCTGAGTGCTTAACAGACATCTCAGAGTAGACATGTCCAAAATGGAGCCTTTGGTTATTCTTCCAATTTGTGACTCACATCTTCCCTATCACAAATGGCACTACGACTCTAATTGCCCAAGTGAAAACCCGCAGCCATCTTGGATTCCTTTCTACCACCAACTCCGAGTGCCAATGGTTTTACTTCATCTTTCTTTCTTTATTTTTAGGAATAACATATCTTAAGTAAAAATCTTAGTTACTGAGAAACAACTATTTCAGAAGCCTACAGCTTCTGAAATGCTGGCTACCTGTAGTCTGTTCTCTATGAGGGACAGGGTTATCCATATGAAATGCTCATTGGGGTCAAGAACTGATTATGGGCTGTGTGGTGATTTAATCTATGCCCTTTTATGTACGTTCAGCATTTTAAAAATTATTCTGATCAATTTTATATTCTTACTCTCTGTGTTTGCTGACATCTCAGTGCTCTTGGATTAAAACCCAGATGTCAGTCTAGAGATTCCCAGAGTCTTGTGAGGACTGGAAGCCTCTGTCTGCTTTCCACCCAAACATCCACCCTCCTCTAAGGCCACTCTTTTCCTTGTCCACTCTAACCAGGCGCTATAGCCTGGCAGAAGAGATTTCTAAAAAACCAAAACTTAGAGTGCTTGAGGAATGGTCCAGCAGCTAAGAGCACTTGCTACTCCCACAGAGGACCCAGTTTGGTCTCCAGCACCCATATCAGGCAGCTGACAACCAAGTGTAACTCTAATTCCAAGTATTGGATGTCCCCTTCTGACCTCCAAGGACATGTGCATCCACATGGTATACATACAGACGCGCAGGTACACACTCAGATAAAATCAAGACCCAATCAACACTTTAAATCTGGGGAGATGACTTAGTTGTTAAATGCCACTTACGCAGCAAATGTAACAACAGAAGTTCAAATCCCAGAATCCAGGTAAATGCCATGTGGGCGTGGCTACTCCCCCTATAATTCCTGCGGTTCCGGAGACCTTGTTGGGATCCCTATAGCAAGCTGGCAAGCTAGATTAGTGAGCTCTGGTTTCAGCTGACTCTGCTTCACTGAATAAGGTTGAGGGTAATTGAGGAAGACTCCTAAAAATCAGCCTTGTGACTACACAAGCACCCATATACACATTAGCATACACACACACACACACACAAACACACCCCAACCACAAAACTATAGTGCACTCAAATTCTAGAGGTGATAAAGAAATTTGAGAAAGTGAAATTAAATATGCACTGCTAAAGGAGAAATTATCATTAAATATCTATTTGAATATAATTTTTATACTGAAATGCCCAGTATTTCTGTTATACCAAAGGCTTTTATGTAACTGTCATTTGCTTGATTTAGAATCTAACCATGCAGAATTGTATTCTGTATTAATGTGATAGTTTCTCTTGTTTTTAGAACCAAATGTTTGTTTTCGCAGGGGTCAGTTCAAGGAGGCATTTCTAGTGACCTAACAGAACAGTACTCAGAAGCTATGGCCGCAGAGGCTCTTCTGTGTTGTCTCTTTCCTGACTCGGTGTGACAGGACACATAGAAAAGTATCAAACCAAAGGCAGAGGAGCAGGGAGGAGCTGGGGGCCAGTCTTTAGAAGGATACCTCTGGCAGGATAGAACTTCAGAACTGCAAAGCACCTTAAAGATCATGTTATAGCCAGGCCATGGTAGTGCATGCTTTTAATCCCAGAACTAAGGAGGCAGAGTAGGAGGATCTCTGAGTTTGAGACCAGCCTGGTCTACAGAGTGAGTTCCAAGACAGCCAGGGCAGGCTACACAGAGAAACCCTGTCTCAAACAAACAAAAACAAAACAAACACACAAAAGATCATGTAATAATCCAAAAGCTTTATTGTACTGTTTTTCCGAGTTAGTTTCTGGCTAAACAGTCCCAAGATGGCCTCACACTCAATATCCTCCTGCCTCTTCAGCCTTCTTTCCTAAGCACACAGCCATGACTGGTTGCCAGGACCACAGTTAAAAGTTGTTGAGACTGCCGGGTGGTGGTGGTGGCGCACGCCTTTAATCCCAGCACTTGGGAGGCAGAGGCAGGCAGATCTCTGTGAGTTCGAGGCCAGCCTGGTCTGCAGAGTGAGTTTCAGGACTGGCTCCATAGCTACACAGAGAAATTGTCTTTTAAAAAACAAAACAAACAAACCAATAAACAGAAATAGGTGACACTAATGCTCTGATGTGTTGCCTCAACTATACTTTCTCAAATACTAACCTGTTGAGGCAAATCTCATTTTACATCACTAACCTATTATTTTCATTATAGTAAATCCGTTTGCTGCCTTTTTTCTTTCATTTTTTTTTCAAGACCCTGTCTTTGGTTGGCTTGGAATTCAATATGTAGACCAGATCTGCCTGCTTCTGCCTCCCTGCTTTGGGTCTAAGGGCATGCACCACTACATCTTGGCCTCTTCTTATCTTTCGAGGCTATCTTTTCAAATTTTTATCTGCTGTTCCTGAGAAAACACAAGGTTCAGTTTTCTTTTTTTCTTTTTTTCTTTTTTCTTTTTTTTGGTTTTTCAAGACAGGGTTTCTCTGCAGCTTTTTTAGAGCCTGTCCTGGACCTAGCACTTGTAGACCAGGCTGGCCTCGAACTCACAGAGATCCGCCTGCCTCTGCCTCCCGAGTGCTGGAAGGTTCAGTTTTCTTGCATTTAGTTTTTTTTTTTCTTTTTAAAACCACTCAACACAGCAAACTACTGGTATATTAATGAAATGGAATAAATTTAATATTTGCATCACCTTCAAGTGTCTTTTGCCTTTTGGAATGTTAAGCTCAAGTTGGGTTAATATCTGCACATTGTTTCATTTAGAGTCCTTGAGAATTTATAGAGCTGATGGTGTGCTAAAAAGTGGGGGGAAGGGTGAACTTTATTTTCCCACCTAAGTAGATACTGCATGCTGAGGCATATTGTAAATAATGGAGGATTCTCCAAGTGCAAGGCTGATTAAGTCTTAGTTGATCAAGTGTTTTGTGCATCAGTACTTAGAACGGATCCCACAACTGGCCATGGGAAATCAGCTTCCTGACATTCACGATGTACTGACCTCAGCTCTCCTTGGCTCCCTAGCTGGTTGGTTTTCCTAGCTGCCGCTGCCAACAGCCTAGCTTTCTTGTTCAATAATTGATCTTACCTCCTCCGAGTCCAGTATTTTAAGATATACCTATAGATTTAAAAAAAAAATTCGAAAACTCACTTAATCCCTTATCCAAAATCCCATCTCCAAGTCATTCCAAGCAGAAGAAATGTCTCCTTGTTTCTAAATGTAAGCATACAGGGACTGGGGCTGTAGCTCAAGTTGCTTGCTTAAGTCGAGTACAGAAAGTGAGCACATGGCCTTCCACTGTCCTTGCTGGGCACTCCTTGATGGGGACTTGTTTCCTCTCTACAAAACCCAGGGCTGGAATGGATGTCCACTTCCCTCCTGGGCTCCGATCGGACACTGGGCCGTGACCAGGAGCCACGTGCTCCTGCAAGCTCCAAGGCTGGGCTGGCCGGCGCCGGCTGCCGAGGTGACCCAAAGGTGATTCCGGGGTGGGCGGGGCGCCTGAGCTCTCGCGAGATCTCTCCGAGGGGGCGCGGCGCTGGCGAGGAGGACGCGGCGGGCGGCGCTTCCCTGGCAGCTTGGCTTCCAGGCGGCGCAGCCAGACCGGCCGAGGTCTTCCTCTTCCTCTCCTCCGCCGGCTGCTGGAAGTAGAGAAGCCAGCCGGAGAAGTCGGCGGCTGCCCCGCAGCCGTGCGTCCTCCTCGCTTCCTCGCCTTCCCTCGGATTCAAGCCGGCCGTCCCGGACTTCGCTCTGCCGAGCCCGCAGCCCAAGCCGCGGCCGACATGAGCTTCTTGTTGTAAGTAGCCGGGCCGCACCGGCTTTGTTCCACCGCCCCCTGGGCTCCCAAGGCTCGATGCTCGCCGACCTTCCACGGCCCTCACGCCCTGCCTCCCGGTCCTCCGTGTGCTGCCCGGCCCTGCCTCCCTGTCCTCCTGGTGCTGTCGGGCCCTGCTTCCCGGTCCTCCGTGGGATGCGCGGCCCTGCCTCCCCGTCCTAGTGCTGTCGGGCCCTGCCTCCCTGTTGGTTCCCCCCCCCCATATATGTATATGTATCTGTGTGTGTGTGTGTGTGTGTGTGTGTGTATGTGCCTGCAAACTCACCTCCCACTCGTGTGTGCCTGTATTTGCACGCTTACCTCCCACTCTCCCGACTGGCTTCCAAGGATTGCCAGGTCTCCCAGCTCTGTGTCAGCTGCCCATTGCTGTTTTCTGAGTCTCAAGCATATAAGATGGCTTGTTCTTATCCGACTACCCCCGACCCCTTTAACATCTTAGTTCTTAGGGTTGAGAAATTGAGAGCTAAGTTCCATGGAGATAACTTAGGGACTTCAAAACACGGCCGTTTGAAGGCCTGGATTCCCTGGACAGCCTGGGAACACCACCCACCCTCCACTCCCACTCCCGTTTTCTTGCTGTGCTTTCTTGATGTGTAGAGGTTATATTTTTTCAGGTCTCCGGATAGGATCTGGGTAATGGGTCAGGGTTAATTTAGGTCCACCGGGCTGTAGGTTTGCCAGTCATTTGTGAACACTGACTTTCGTGTTACATTTAGTGTGGTCATTGTTTCACATACCATTTATTTCAGACAAATAGGAGGGGAAGGTTGGGGTTGGAACAGAAAAATGGGACAGCAAGACTAGAGTTTGGAAGCAAGAGACAAATCTCAGGTCCCTGGGGTTACGCCTCCAGAGTAACTCTTTGGAAAGCTTTCTTGTTACTCATCCAGGTGTTTAGAAAGCTCATTTAAAATAAAAACAAGCTCTTCCAGGTTGTAATGCACTTCATACGCCCCTTTGTTATGGGGCAAACAGCGTTCAGCAATTCCTTTCTGTTCAGATTTCTCTTTCCCCCGCTCCCGTAAGTTTTAATCATTGCCCTGGCATCTGAATCTTGAGTATTCACCTTTATTTTCACATGCTCGTATATCGGATATCATTTCTTCTTAGGGTGTTGAGGTAAAGCTGAACTGTCGTGGAAGGGCTCACCCTGGACAGATTTTTCTCCTAGGCACAGTCAGTGCCTGGCTTGTGTCAACCTGCCTGACACGTTTCAACTTGTAAATTTATTCTAGGGCTGATTCCGAGTTTGTCAGTAGATGAGGGAAACTGGGTGGCTTAGACAGTAAGCGGTTGTTTCACGGTTTACCTTAATCAGTATACTCTCCTGTTGCGTGTGATTCTGCATTGCTTATCTTCTGCTCTCAAGAGTGTAAGTGGATGGTGCCTGCTGACAGGCTTGTGTCTTTTGGAATGTACAAACTAAAGTGGTGGCAGTATGAGGGCCGTATTTGACTGGAAGTTGGTGACGGGGAAGGTTCTAGTGCTGCTTTGTGAATACAAATAAAATAGTGTCCTGTTTTTTTGTGGCTCAGTATTAGGTGCAGATACATGGAAGGTTAGTTCATTTTTCCCCCCTGATGAGTATTAACTATATAAGACAGTATTGCTGTAACTACAGTGATCATCTAGTGTTTGTGCTATTTAGTGAATAATTTTTTTTGCAAGCCCACAAATAGTAGTTAATATATGCTCAACATCTAATCTACATAGGAAGTAGAAAAAGACAAGATCTCCTGAGTAAATAGGGGGCATGGGGAATGGGGATTGTGGGAGTGGATATAGAAGGGGAGTGGGGAGGAAAAGAGGGGGGCAGAGAAAAATACATAGCTCAATAAAAAAGCAATTAAAAAATTATACATAGACACACACGCGCGCGCGCGCTCAGCAGGTTTTGCCCATGGGTTTAACAGTCTAGAAAAGTTAATCTGGAGGGAGCCAGGCATGGTTGCACACACATTTAATCCTAGCATTTAGGAGGCAGAGTCGGGTGGATCTCTGTGTATTCAAAGTAAGCCTGGTTTACTTGGAAAGATCCAGGGCAGCCTGTGAAATCCTGTCTAAAAACAAGAGATAATCTAGCAATTTTTATTTGATAGTTTCTTTTTTTTTTTTTTGGTTTTTCGAGACAGGGTTTCTCTGCAGCTTTTTTAGAGCCTGTCCTGGAACTAGCTCTTGTAGACCAGGCTGGCCTCGAACTCACAGAGATCCGCCTGCCTCTGCCTCCCGAGTGCTGGGATTAAAGGCGTGCGCCACCACCGCCCGGCTTGATAGTTTCTTGAGTATTATTTATGAACCAACAGGGGAAGCAGAAAAAATTAAGGAGTTGTGTACAGCTATCCTCTTCTTGGGAAGGCTACTGTCAGTAGATAAAGCAGAGGAACTAGGACACAGAGATAGGGTTAGCACATGATGAGTCGGGTCTGAGGAGGAAAGCTCTATTGGTTAAAAGCCCCACAACTTTCGCTGTGTCCTAGCCGAGTCATTTATGTAAGATAGACAAGCTTCCTGTTCAGTGGAGTTTGTTTCAGTCAGTGCCCACAAGTGTTAGATGGCAGGAATTAGTGTGGAAGAAGAGCAGAAGTGCTGTGGAACAGAGAAGGGGGGGTAGGAGCTGGGGGTAGGAGCTGGGGCAGCCCAGGGCAATCCTGGTGGGTGCACAGGCGGTCTTCCAGAGTGATTTGCATGAGTGCCCGGGCTTAATTTTCCTTGCATTATGTGAAAAGACGCCTGACACATGGTTGTGCTGCCCGTTGGCCTCTGTATGTCTGCAGATTAAACTGAACCCCTAGATGGAGAATAGGAAACTTGACAGACACCTAAGTTAGCTTTGTAGATTCAACTTGTTGACTGTTTCTTCACTGTGTGGAGAGTGTGGGTACTCCGTGGACAGTAGGCGGCATATCAGAGCCATCTCTAGAGGGCATAGCCCATCGTGAAGTCCCAAAGCATAGGAAGCAATTTGTTCTAAGTAGGTTTCAAGAAAAAAGTTGAGTGATACCTAGTAAAAGATGAGTAAGAGTTTTCTGAGAAAGAAAGGGGCTATGGTGCATTTTACTGGAAAATAGGGAATTGCTTGTGAACTCTCCATTTTAAAGGCTATACAAGAAGCTGTAGACTTTTGAAGTGATCAGATGGGCTCTGCTTAGGAATAGCCTGTTTCCTATTTTACTGAAGGGACAAAAATCACAGTCACCAGCTTAGGATTGCTGGCCCAGTCTTTGGAACACAGGACTCTTTACTTAGTTTTTCTCTTGATATTTTATCTATGTAAAATGCAGCGAAATTTAGGAGGAAAGTGATTGTTGATAATAATCAAAAAGCATATTGAATGTTCTTTGTTTCTGGCATTTTAAAATTTTTTTGAGAAATAATGCAAAAAGTGAGAGTATAATTTCCTAATGTAAGACTTTTTAATGGAATTAAAACAAATGCTGTTAGCTGTAGAAAAAAGATGGTTTAGGGATGTGGAGGAATATAGATCAGGTCTGCTTTTATGTAGGAGAAACAAATGGTTCGGGAATGTAAGGGAGAAAGGAAGAAAAATATATATTAATTACTATCCTGAGTACCTTCCATTTTTCTTTTTTCTTTGTAATTGTTCTCATATCTGATAGCTTTCTTTAAAAAAAAAAAGATTTGTTTACTTATTCTGTATAGTGTTCTGTCTACATGTATTCCTGCAGGCCAGAAGAGGGTACCAGATCTCACTATAAATGGTTGTGAGCCACCATGTGGTTGCTGGGACTTGAACTCAGGACCTCTGGAAGAGCAGGCAGTGCTCTTATCTGCTGAGCCATCTCTCCAGCGCCGCCTTCCATTTTTTTGCAGAAGCAAAAATGTAGGAAAAGAAACCGGTATTTTATATGAGTTCATGTGTCTTTCTTCTTTCCTCTTGTCCTTTTTTTCTGTGGCCCCCATCCTTATTTGCTGTTTTTAAACAAAGGATTTAGCTGATTTTAATGCTTTACAGTTTTCATCTATAACAGAAGTTAATTAATAGTAAAACTGTAGTTTGGTGAATGTTTTCTGTGAGCCAGGCACTAAGTATGTCAGGGTTTAATTATTATTTTTTTATGATAAGAGTGTTTTGCTTGTGTTTATGTGTGTGACCATGTGCATGCAGTGCCTGTGGAGGCCAGAAGAGGGCCTTGGATATGAGGAACCTGGAGTACTGCATGGTTACTGTGACCCAAACCTGTGTCCTCTGGGAGATCTGTAAATGCACTTAGCTGTTGGGCTGTTTCTCCAGCCTGGGTACCCAGTGCTGTAAAGACCTTAGTGAAATAACTAGCAGGAACTTTAGCTTTTAGATAGGGAAACTGGCACAGGAAAGTCATGTAGCCGATAAGTGGTATAGCTATTTGAGTCCTGGAAGTCTAGATCTAGGCTTATGATCTTATGCTGCCTTGTCTGTAATTAATACAACCTCGTGCTTATATTTTGTGTATCCACCCTCTTGCAGTTTGGTGCTGGCTAGGGCTCCTGCTGGCTAGGAAGGCGGCTATCTGCAACCTAAATCCTCAGCCCATATATACGAGTTTTGGGTTTTTTTTTTTTTTTTTTTTTTTAAAGTCAGGTCTATTTTTCAGAACAGTCTGTGTTAGCAGGCACTGTGCTCATACTGGTAGGACTCTTTTCAATGGTTTTGCCACTAACACAACAGAGGAAGACAAGGGAGAAAAATTTTAAACCTAATAATATTATAACTTATTCTTATATTAATATTAAAATAAGTTTACTAGAGATATTACAAAATACAATTAAGAAAAGAAAGAAAGTAATTCCTGGTGGGCATGCTGATCCATGTCTGTAATCTCCAGGAAGCAGGAGGACTGCCAGTTTGAGGCCAGCCAGTAGTGCATAGTGAGAGCCTTCAGGAAGCCAGAGAATATAATTTACAACTAGAGCTTCACAGATGGCTATAGTTATATTTTTGAGTATAACGTTGTAAATATTTTCTGTTACATTATACAAATTGATAATTTATCACAAATAAACAAGCGGATCCTTCCCATGCATAGACCTGGTTATTCATGTGTTATTTTCTTAGTGACGGTGCATAGACTTTTGGGCTAATGAGATGACTCAGCTGGCTAAAGGGCTTGTATGCAGGCCTGATGTCCAGAGTTTAACAAGGACCTTTTTGAGGCTAAGTCTACTACTAAGGGTTCCAGTAGCATGAAATATCATCATCCTGGGAAGCAGCCCTTTAACACATTAACCTTTCAGGGGATACAGTCTATGTTCAAACTGTAGCACAAATGAATATAAGATTTTTTATAATATCTTCAATTTGATAGTACGGTGTTAACATCATAGAAAATTATAAATTTTTAGAACTCTAAAAATCATTATAACAATAGTTACCAATAGCTGTAAAATCATTTCATTTGCTGAATTAACATTATTTTAGCCAGGCATGGTGGTACAAGTCTTTAATCCCAGCAATTATATGAGGCAGAGGCAGGTAAAGCTCTTAAATCTAAGGTCAGTCTCGTTTACAGAAAGTTCGAGGACAGCCAGGGCTACACAAAGAAACACTCTCAAAAACAAAGCAGTTTTTTAAGGCCACCTAATGGAGGCACATACCTTTAATCATAGCACCTAGGCGGCAGAGGCAGGTGGATCTCTCAATTGACAGCCAGCCTGGTCAAGTTCCAGGACATCAAGGGCTACACAGAGAAGCCCTGTCTGGAAAAACTTAAAAAAAAAAAAATAGTTTTTGATCTTCAGAAAGACTGCAACAAATCACACAGAGTTTTCATGTCATGTGTTCCTTATCTAGAGATACTGTCTGTAACTTTAACATTTCAAAGTAACACACACACACATACATGCATGCACACACACGTGTACACATGCACAGTTCTATGTCAGAAGTATTCTGTCGTCTCCTCGTAGTGTTAGAGATGGAACCCAGTGTTTGCTCAAGGTGCTCAACTGTCAGCCCCACAGTTGTTTAACTAAAGTATTTCTTTATTCTTCTTTCATGACCTTTACCCTTGAGTGTTGAGGTCCATTTTTGTAGAATGTTCTTTATACTTTTTCTAGTATTTCCTGTGCACATAGGTTATACCTATGAGGCAGAAATGGTATATGTTGTTTTTTTTTAAACGGCATCAGATCACGTGGACATGGTGTATGTGTCTATTACTGGTGTACCATGATGTGTGTTGCCCTTCCCCCCACCCCTTGGGTTTCTTTGTGTATATCTGGTTGTCCTGGAACTCACTCTGTAGATCAGGCTGTCTTTGAACTCAGAGATCTGCCTGTCTCTTCCTCCAGAGTCCTGGGATTAAAGTCCTGCACCTCCACTTCCCGTTATTACTGGTGGTTTTAATTTTGGTGTTTTAAGTTGTCTGCAAGAATCCTCCACTGTAATTTGCATTTTATGTTAAGTATTCTGAATCTGTGTGACCAGTCCTGTCCTCATTCCAATTTTTAGTCACAAACCTTAGTGTCCTAGCTTTTTATCTAAATTATTTTTATAATGATTGCAAGAGTTCTAATTCTCTCTTCACTTGTAGATTTATGTTAGTTTTATTGTAAGAACTTAGTTTGTATTAAGACATGGATGTTTTGTCCCTCTAAAGTTGGTAATTGAGATACAGTCACCGACATACAGCTGCATGCACATCCGAAGGTGGGACGCGTGGGAGGTGAGGAGTGAGTACGGTGGTAGAGGCCTGAGGAGCCGTGCTTGCCCTTTGCCCTTCTGCTCTGTGAGCAGTGGTTTCACTGCTGCTGCCATATTTGTTCCTACCCAGTTGTTCCTAATTTACTCTTAAGAGGATACAGGGGCTGGGGAGGTGGCGTAGCGGGTGAGTACGAGGACCTGAATCTCAATCCCCAGCACTTAGCCCTGAAGAACCTAGCACTGGAGGACAGAGAAGTGTGGAGATGTCTGGGACTCTCTGACTGACCAGCCTAGGGATGATGTTGAAAGTGACGGAACAGGATGCCTGAAATCCTCCTGTGGTCTCTGCATACCCATACACACATGTGCACAGGCATGCATGCATGCATCATGTATTCACAAATACAAGGTAATCTAGATAAATGGATTTTTTTTTTTTTTTTTTGGTTTTTCAAGACATGGTTTCTCTGTAGCTTTGGAACCTATCCTTGAACTCGCTCTCTAGACCAGGCTGGCCTTGAATTTACAGAGATCCACCTGTCTCTACCTTCTAAGTGCTGGGATTAAAGACGTGCGCCACCACTGCCTGGTGATAAATGGATTCTTAATGTTCTTCAGTTAGGATCTGAAATTATTATTACTAACTTAGGTGCTCAGATTGTCCTAGTTTTGGGTAGTGAAAACCCTATTCATGCTTGTTTCTGTGTCCTTTTCCCTTATGTTTGTCTGTGTTCATTCCTGTTTTTGTCATGCTTACTGACATAAGATGTTCCAGGATTATCTTATATTTCCTGTGCCTCAGCCTTGGATCTGGCTGTTTCCCTCAGGGCTTTGTTTCTAGTCAGTGGAGAATAGTATTTAGAAAACAGTATAGGTGGCATATACACCTACTGCTACAGATGCTTTTTGCTATTGCTAAGCCGTTTGGCTGGACTCTGCTAAAAAACATATATGAATACAAATGCATGTCCATTATAAAAAAGTCTGTCTGCATATATTAGATGAATATGCACGAGTCCAGCCTGTAACTAGCATTCATTCTAGCCTCCCCTAGTCTTCACTTTTTTTTGTTCATGGAAAACCTGATTCCCAGTTGTCCTCATTTACTTATTTGCTACATAGTGGCTTTTTTTTTTTTTTTTGACCCATCTTGGTTGTGTCTCTTGTGTCCTGGGCTCCGGCTGTTGTGGAGGTTATTACCCCAGCTCCTGTTGTAGCATTTGTGGGCACTGTGGTAGACCTCTTAAGAATGAATACAGTGTGAGACTCCATATGCATAGTACTTGTGCAACTAGGTGATTCATTCATTTTTTTCTTTCCTATGAACCTTGTGTTTAGGACCAATACTCCAGAAATATTGGGGGAACTAGAGATACTGAGTTTATGGAAAGTTTTACTCCACAAATTATAGTTACTTGCAACAGTGATATGAATATCATAGCATTATAATGACTGTTAGAGGCTGTTATTTTTATAAAAATTTCGGCATTTATGATAATTATAGGTAATTTCTGTGCTTTTATTATGATATGTATTAGTGGTACTCTGGTTTTTCTGAGGTTAGAAACTAAAAGCAAGAATTTGAAGGAAAACAAATGTCTGGATTTTTATTTGGATAATCTCATGGCTAAATAGCCTTATTACTAATTTTTGTTTGATTTAATTTTTTAATGAGATAGTGTTTTATTTTATAGTTCAGGGACTGGGAGCTTACTATAAAGCCTAGGTTAGCTTCAAACTCATTATTATTCTACTTTAGCCCCTAGAGTGCTAGGGTTACAGATATATCCTACCTCACCCAGCTCCTTTATTGCTTAAAAATTTTGTAAAAAAGATTTACTTATGTATGTGAGTATAAGTATGTAGGTGCACCTTGTACGTGCAGTTACCATGGAAGTCAGAAGAGGGCATCAGATCCTTTGGCACTGGAGTTACTGATTGATGGCTGTGAGCTGCCTGATGTGGATGTTGGAAATCAACCTTGAGCTTTGTGGAAAGAGGACATATTTTTAGCACTAAGGAGCCATCTTTCCACCTCTTTTTATTGCTGTTTTTAACGGGAAAGTTAAGTATTGTCTTATTGCTGCTTGTTTTATTTTCTGTCCAAGTTCTTTTTCTCAGTTTGAAACTATATTGGAGTTGCCCAGTGGTTGTAGTGTTTGGAGACTATTTTTATGTATATATTCTTTGTGGAAATAGAGGATCAGTGTAGAGCCATAGCAGTATAAACAAAGAAGAAGTAAATAGAAACAGTAGGGTAAAAGTGCTTAAAGATACATTTTTCTGGTATGTTGCTGTTTTACTTTAGGTAAGAAACTATCAGCCAGGCATACACCTCTAATCATAGCTTCTCAGGAGGCTGAGGAAAGATAATGACTTGAACCTAGGAATCTGTCACAGCCTGAGCAACATATAAGATCCAGTCATAAAAATACAGACAGTAACAACAATAAAACCACTCAGCTTTGGCTGATAAATCCTCTTTAGGAGTCCTGAACAGTAAATCAGAGATACGAGCAACAGACCTTAAAACAGTGTTCAAAGTGTGTAGTTTCCTGTTCACTGACTCAAAAGTGCTATTTCTAAGAGTCTAGAATAAGACAAACAACCAGTTGAAATTTTGGCAGAGAAGAGATAGTGAGAATGGAATTCGACTTGTGTGTAAAGACTATAGCATCAGGAAGCTTTTAAACAAAGAACTATTTCATTAGTTAAATGTAATGCGCAAACAAAGTTCTATAAAGAACATGAGGTTCTTGCTTCTGTGTCTACTATTGGAGCCCAGGCCACAAGAAGGATAACCGAGGCAGGTCAGAATTGTGCTGTGTAGTAAACCAGTAAATGAGGACAACTGGGAAAGGAAAGAATAGGAAAGGTTAGAATAAACCCTGCGTTAGAAGCTTGACTGGTGCAAACTCATTTGATGCGTCTGGACAGATAGAGAGTTTGTAAATGGACATGCATTTGTATGGTATATATTTTCTAGCAGTGTCCAGCAAAAGGGCTCAGAAACAGCAAGTGGGTGTATACACCGCCTATATTTTTAAGTTTTTATTTCTTCTAGATTTAGGTGAAGGACAGGGAGAAATATTCTGCTGGATAAATGGGAGAAAGGGATGATTGAGTGTGTGTAGACATAAACCAAGGAGTCTGTTGCAAACATGGTCCTTATGAATGCTGTAAAATGTTAAGCCTGGTACGTGAACTGTTTCTGTATCCCACTTTTGTTTGGTTGTCTCATAAATAATCTCATTATTACAAAATGCATGAAACATTTATTGGGCTCTTCTAGTATATAAAACAAAAGTATTGTTAACTGATTGGGGGAGGAAAGGAGGGCTTTAGAAATAAATAAAATGTGATTTCTACCCTTAAGAAGTTTAAAATTGGGCTGGAGAGATGGCTCAGTGGTTAAGAGCACTGCCTGCTCCTTTAGGTCCTGAGTTCAATTCCCAGCAACCACATGGTGGCTCACAACCATCTGTAATGAGATCTGGTGCCCTCTTCTGGCCTGACGGCATGCTTGCAGGCAGAATACTGTATACACAATAAATAAATCTTTAAAATTTAAAAAAAAATTTTAAAAAAAGTTTACAATTGCAGCATGGTACATGAATAAATATAGCAAGCTTTCTTGTAGGACTGTCTTAGGACCACCATCCTGTAAATAATTACTTGGAGACTTATTGTTAATTTTGAAAGCTTGACCTTAGCTTAGTCTTTTTCTCTAATAGCTATTATAGCTTACCCATATTTTTTTTTAAATCTCTTTTCTGCCACATGGCTTGGTTATGTCTGACTTGCTTCAGGTCTGCTTGTGTCTGCTGCACACCTTGATTCTTGCTCCCAGTTTCTCTTTATCTGTCTGGAAGTCCCGCCTATTATTCTCTCCTGCTTAGTTATTGGCTGTTTGGCTCTTGATTGAACCAATCACAAGGTGCCTTAGTCAGAGACACATCTTTACAGTGTAAACAAATATTCCAAAACAGATAGACTACTTCATAGCTGTTTTTAACTCATTAGTTCCAAATCTACTTTTAGTGGTTAAAGAGCCTTAATTTTAAACATGCTTTATGTAAATTTGTGTGGGTATAAGTGTGAAATAGTTGCATCTAGTGTTTATAATCGTTATAAAGTATGTTCATGTATTAAACAGCAAGAGCTGTGATTTGTACTTTTGTGCAGACAAAGACTGTATTGGGTCTCAGGAACTTAAGTTGCTTGTTTCTAGTGTTGCCACTATTGCTGATCAACTAGCATCGTTTATGCTTGTATGTTTGTTTTCTGAGATGGGCTCTCATGTTTAACTCTGGTTGTTCTTGATTTTGCTATGTAGATAGGCTGTCCTCAAATTCACAGAGATCCACTGCCTCAGTGCTTCCTCTGCTTCCTCATCATGTCTGGCTAGCATCCCTTTTTTGTCTTTTTGTTTTTCTTTTTAATAGGAAAAGGAGGGAGCTAGAATTCTGTGCTCTACCTTTTTTTTTTTTTTTTTTTTTTTTTTTTTAGTTCACATGATCTTTGCAGTTAGAGACTGGAATGGGCTCAGAGTGCTTGGCAGTACTCTCCAGCAGCGGGATCTAGAGATGGTCCTTGATTATCATGCCAGCTCACCATACCTTTCTACCAGGTCTTTGCTGCTTTGCAGTCCTCTGTCATTTTATTTGCATCTCCTACGGCCTGCATTTGTCTGGGGTTGCCTGTCTTCTTGTTCTTCTGGCTGGGCAGCTGCTTCCTCACCGCTACCTTTCCTTTAGTTCAGGTCTAACTTGTACCCCTGGCTGTGCACTCACAGTTCATTAGATGACATTTCAGTATTCTCTGTAGTCTTTTTAAACTTATTCTTTAAACTTTAATTTTATGTGTGATTGTACCTGCATTGTGCCAATACACCATATTGCATGCCTGGGAAGGCTAGAAGAGAGCATCCAATCCCCTGAAACTGGAGTTAAAGATGAGTGTGAACCACCATGTGAATGCTGGGAGTCAAACCTAGGTCTTCTGGAAGAGTAGCCAGTACGCATAACCAATGACCTATCTATCTCTCCAGCCCCTTCCTTGACATTTAAACTGTTAGTGTTAGAGTCACTCCAATTCTGTAGTTTTATGTTGGGGTTTTATTTGTGCAGCTGAAATATTAGTTTAAAACATGAGACCTCCCTATATATGTGTGCTATATACATGTATGTTAAATGCTATGCTACTTTCTCTCTTGGTTAGTTCTCTTTGTATAAGCTAAAAACATCGTATTTACTGTTTCTGTCATCCCTCCATTCCCTACTTTCTCCTTCCTTCTCTTTTCTCCTTGCTTGCTTGTTTATTTATCCATTTATCTGTCTGTCAGTCTGAGACAGGGGCTCACTGTATAGCTCTGGCTCACCTGGAACTCACCAGGCTGGTCTCAGACTCTCAGAGATCTACCACCACTCCCAGCCTCTTTGTTTTTGAGGCGAAGTCTCCTGGATCCTAGACTGACTTTGAACCTGCTACATAGCTAAAGGCTGGCCTTTTGTTTCCCCGCCCAGATTTTGGGATTACACGCCATTGCACTACTTTTTTACTCCCCCAGCTCTCTAGCCTCTGGCAGCTATAATCTGCTCTGCCGATGTATTTGCCTGTTTTGGACATTTCATGTAAACGGAGTCATCCAAAATGCAATACCAAATATTTTGTGTCATGTAGGTAAGTTTTTTTTCATTTTGCACTATATTTTCAAGATTTATCCTTTGTAATATGTATTACATTATTCTTTATGTTTAAATACTGTTATGTGGATGACCTACTTTTATTTATCCATTTATCAATTGATTGATATTTGTTATTCTGCTATTTTGTCTGTTATGAATAATGCTGCTATGGATATTTTCCACACTTTTAATGTGAATATATATGGTCAGTTCTCTTGGGAAAGACCCACTGTTCCCTACCAGCTATGATTACTGATCATTTATTGTCACTAGTTGCCAAAATGTCATGTATTTGGAATCATAGCGTATCAGACCAGAGTATTTCACAGTATTACACACACACACACACATGCTTGGTAAATATTTGTCTGCTAGTCTGTAGCTTCTCCATTTTCTCTATGTTGTTTTACACAGCACAGATTTTAACTTTTATAATTTAACTTGTCAGTTTCTTTTGTGATGGCTTTGCATCTTGATAGATTCAAGAGTCTGGAGATTTTTCTCCTATTTTTTTTTTTCCCTAGAAGTCTTTTTCCCCCCCAGACAGGGTTTCCCTGTGTAGCCCTAGCTTTTCTGGAATTCATTCTGTATTCCAGGCTGGCCTCAAACTCAAAGAGGTCTGACTGTCTCTGCCTGCTGAGTGCTGGGATTAAAGGCGTGTACCATCTCCACCTGGCTAGAAATCTTACAGTATTGTGTTACACGTTAAATCTGTGATCCAACTCAAATTACTTTTTTAATAAGGTTGAATTTGTCTAGATTTATGTTTTACATATGATGTCTCATTGTTTTAACACTATTTCCTGAAAAGATCATTCTTCCTTCATTGAATTTTATTTCTCATTTGTCAAAAATCAGTTGTCTGTATTTATGTTAACTTAGTGCCTTTAAAAGTAGCTTTATTTATGTATAATCACATACTTTACAAATCACATATTTATATCATAATTTGGTATATTATGATATAATACCAAGGTTGTGTATAATAATAATAATAATTGTAATAATAATTACAAGGTTGTGTAATCGTAACCATTATCAACCTTTTAAAACCTGATTTTCCCCCTTCCCCCCACTGATTATTGACAATGTTTATTGACTTGACAGAATGTTAAAGGAGAGTTTAATCCCTCTGTACTTTCAGCATAGCCAAGTTCGGAAGCAGTTTGGTGATTTGTTACAAAGCTAGGCATAATCTTTCTATTCAATTTAAAGCACTCTCTTTTACTAATTGCCTTTTTCATGAAGGTGATAGTATCCTTGTTATTCCTGAAGACACTGGGTGTATTTAGTGCATGTGCACATTGGTGGATGAACCTGTGTGTGGAAACCAGGGGTTGACTTTGGGTGTCTTCCTTATCATGTTGCTCAGTTTCTTTAGTTATTAAATTGTTTTTTGTTTTTGTTTTTTCGAGACAGGGTTTTTTTTTGTGTAGCTTTGAAGCCTGTACTGGAACTAGCTCTTGTAGACCAGGCTGGCCTCGAACTCACAGAGATTTGCCTGGGATTAAAGGCGTGCGCCACCACCACCCGGCTAGTTATTAAATTGTAATTCTTTCTTGGTATCAGTTTTCTCGAATATTTGATGTTGTAGAGGTTGTTTGCTTATTTGTGTTTGATAATTTTGATGGTTTTATTTTTAGTGAATTACAGTCTTTGATTATAGGAGCCTTATTTTGATAGTAGTAGAATGAACAAATACCACACTGTGTATTTGTGAGTGTGCATGTACACCAATAGATATTTGCTTGATTGCTTGCGTACCCTTAACTGTTGGGCAGGTGGTAATCTCCAAACTCAACTCTGCTCTGAGCCTTAGCCTATTAACTACACACCTGTTGCCCCTTCCTTGCTTCTCAGTAAAAGACCAGCAGAGGAGTCTAATTGCTTAGAGCCTGTTCATTTCCTATATAATCTACTGGAAACCCAGCAATGCCTCTCTCCTATAATTCAAATTTTTAGTTTGGAGCGCAGTGGAATTACTCTTCATAGCAACTTCCATAAGACTCAAGATTCCCTGTTACTCTAGATCACTTGTGTGTTTGTGTATGTTTGTATACATGTGTGTGTGTGTGTGTGCTCAAGCACATATTAGTTGGGGCATATATGTGTGGAAACTAGAGGTTGTTGACTTTGGGTGACTCCTCAGTCATGTTATTCTGACTGGTTCTTACTGAATTTGGAGCTCACAGGAGTGTTCTTGTCTCCTAAACCTAGAATTATAGGTGTGCAATACCATCTCACACACATGCTCTCTGTTCTTTTCTTTTCTTTTCTTTCTTTTTTTTTTTTTTTTTGAGACAGGGTTTCTTTGTGTAGTCCTGCCTGTCCTGGAACTCACTATGTAGATCAGGCTGACCTCAAAACTCAAAGAGGCCTCTTTGCCTCCGGAGTGCTTGGATTAAAGGCATATGCCACCACTGCCTAGCTATTCTGTCTGTCTGTCTGTCTGTCTGTCTGTCTGTCTATCTATCTATCTATCTATCTATCTATCTATCTATCTATCTATCTATCTATCTATCTGGGAACTGGGCATTGAACTTAGGTCCTTAAGTTTGCATAGCAAACACTTTACAATTGAACTGTTTCTCTAGCCCTAAGCTTATCAGCTTTTTAATCTCATCAGAATTCTTCAATTTCTGATCTGCTGAAAGTGTTCTTTCTTGTTTTCTGGCCACATGAGTTTCCTAAACTTTTCTAACTGTAACAATAATAGCAATATTATTTATTAATAATAACATTTTGGGCCAAAATATAAGCAGATATGTTTGTATACATTGTTATCCCTTTTAAGTCAAGATGATCTTTTGTAGAAAGGTATTTGTTTTATGTGTGCCTGAGTCTGTGTATGTGCACCATGTTTATGCAAGAACTCACATAAGTTACAAGTGGTGTTGAATCCTCTCCAACTACAATTCTAGATGGTTCTGAGTTGTGGTGTGGGTGCTCAGAATTGAGTTCTGTCCTTTGCAAGAGCAGCAAGTGCTCTCTCTAAACTGCTGAGCCATCTCTTCAGCCCCAAGATGATCTTTTTGATGTTAGCCTTTATCTTAAGCTTTCTTCCTAGAATATGTTTATTTTGAAATCTTCAGACACTTATGAGCCTTTCAAGAAGCATAAATTTGTTTGCAAATTTTAAGGAGAAATTGATCTTTGCAGGAGTATTTCACTAGTCACTGTTACTACTATTGGGCCAGATTTAAAATTTTTTTACTGGCAGAGTATGGTGTTCAGTACTTCCATGTTAGATATGTGTGAAGAAAAGAAACATAACTGAGTATTTAGAAGACTGCTTTTTTGTTGTTGTTGTCTTTTCCAGGCAGGATTTGTCTGTTGCCCTGGCTGTCTGAAAACTCACTTTGTAGATCAGGCTGGTCTTCCTGCCTCCTGAGAGCTGGGCTTAAAGGTGTGTGCCAATGTGCCCAGTTAAGATTGTTTTTAAAATACACCTTCTAAATTTTTTATTGTAAGTTAACCTTGTATTAATTCTTAGATGGTTCTACTGAAATATGATATTAAAGGGAAATTGCAAGAAATAATCGTGCAGAAAATGAAGATAAGACATTAAGTAAGATAATGGATTTATTAACTTATTTTAGTGCTGAGGATTGAACACAAGGCTTCCTTGTTCATGTTAAACACATGCTCTAAGAATACTGAACTATTGTTTTTTTTTAAAGTATTTTTTGGCCTCTGAGTTGGAGTTTCTTTTTTTTTTTCAAATATTTATTTATTATGTATATAATATTCTGTCTGTGTGTATGTCTGCAGGCCAGAAGAGGGCACCAGACCTCATTAAAGATGGTTGTGAGCCACACCATGTGGTTGCCAGGAATTGAACTCAGGACCTTTGGAAGAGCAGGCAATGCTCTTAACCACTGAGCCATCTCTCCAGCCCCTGAGCTATTCTTTTGATCCCCAGAATTGACTTTCAAAATTAAACTGGGCTCTTTATTTATTTACAACTTTTGTAATCTTAGGCAAATTGCGTAAACAATATAAGACTAAAATTTATATTACAAAATAAGAAATTAGCACTATGGCAGAGTTTTGTGAAAACTGAATGAACAGTTACATGTAAAATACTTGAGAGCATGCAGCCTGTTGGAGAGATTAGTTAATATCACTCTTCATCATTACTGTCCTATTAGGAGTTCTAAGCCTGAAGCTGAGTGCAACTGTCAACCAAGTTATTTGTGCAGTTCCTTATCTCTGGTAGTAGTCTTAGACCTGAAGAAGAAATACTGAAATGAATGCTGCCAGTTTTGTACTTAGAGTGGAGCCAAGAAAACCAGTATAAATGGTGTACTTCCCAGGTGGTTCAGTAGTCAGGCAAACCTTGTTATCGGTAGTGTATAGATGAGGAAGCTGAAACAGCAACGCTAAGTAACTTCAAGATAATAGACTGTTACTGAATCCTCCTTCTTCCATTTAAAAGTCTGTGTGGTCAGAGTCAATCACTTCACCTTGAAGGAATGGGACTATTGATACAAATTGATGATAGTTAATTGGTTTCTGATTTTCAATAAACTAGCATATTCTTCAATAAAATATTCAGGTATCTTTTTATTTCCTGCTGTTGCTCCTGGTTTGATTTCTCTCAGGTCTTCAGCCTTAAGATTCTCCAGTCCATTTTAGAAACTATAACCTTGTCATTTGCCAATAGATGTTAAAATGAATGGTTTTGATGGCATTAAATGGCTTACAGGAAACAATATGGGTGTTCTTTTGAGACCTAATATATTCTTTATGGTCTCAAACAGGAAGCAAATGGTGTTGAAACTTTAAACAGGCAAATCACAAGGGATAAGTGTACCTTATAAAGGGTAAGAACTGTGTCTAGGATGGAGTATTATAGACTGCACTGCCTTGATCTGCAAGTTGTTTTTGGATAGGATAAGAAGGGCGGAAAAACTAGTCCTGAATATCTTGGGTGTTTATTTGGAAAGTTATAGCCTCAAGGAGGCTGTGAACTATTAATATACTACCCCTTATAAGTACTCGTATTGTTCAGATTTAATCATAAGGGTCTAAATTCTCTAGGTATGATGTTATTTTGGGAACTAAAAGAGAAATTTTTATCAACTGTTCTCAGAGGGTATTATAATTGGATTTTTGAGGCTATAACTTATTTGCGAGGGTAAAAAGAGCACTGTAAAATTCAGAATTACACGTGCTCTGGAACAAGGCAGTCCTGAGGATTTCGCACGTGCACACTGAGTGCGGCTGCAGCAGTAATGCAGGAGAGAAGCAAACGATGGAGACAACTAAGTCAACGGGGCTGATGTCTGCTGAAGCTTTAGAAGGAATCCTTTAACACAGGAACCACCTGGACTTGGAAGTTTGAATTAATGAAAATTAGAAATAGAGAAGAGTATGTTATGTGGACGGTGGTGCATGCCTTTAATCCCAGTACCCACGAGGCATAGACAGGTGGGTCTCTGAGTTTAAGGTCAGCCTGGTCTGCAGAGTTAGTTCCAGGATAGACAGAGCTACACAGAGAAACCCTGTCCCAAAAAACCAAACCAAAACAAAAACTACAGAAAAATTCCCAAACGACTTATACACCGCTTATGTGCCTGTGCCTGTGCCTGTGGAGGCCAGAAGAGGGTATCAGATTCCTTGGAACTGGAGTTACAGACCAAGGTGTGAGTTTTGGGAAGTAAACTTGGACCCTCTGCAAGAGCAGCCAGTGCTCTTAACTGCTGAGCCATCTCTCAAACTCCAGATTGTGGTTTCTTAAGAGCCAGAGGAAGAAGAAACTGGTACCTGAGGAAATAGGAACTTGTTATTCTGAGCGCACCTTAACAGTAGCCTGAACACAGGTGCGAGCACACAAATGCAAACCACAGTGTGTCATCTTCAGCTCAGTTGTTTCCATGCCATGGCCCTATTCACCGTGTAGTCTAGGGCCTGAGGATGGGCCTAGGGTTGACGCCAGCTTAGGACTTTGTACTACCATGTCTTTACTCAGTTATTCTGGTTCAAGAAAAGGAAAGAGTGAACGAGACTGCTAACAGTTGCATAGCATTTTACAGTTTAAAGCTTTTTCATGTGTTCTGTGACACAGGATTAGTGGTGCTTTGCTTTTTATTAGTCTTTTATAGTTGGGAAACAAATGACAACAAGAAGAAGCAGGCTCTGGAGAACTTGCCTAAGAAAAAGCTAGCAGCGGACAGTGGTGCACACCTTTAATCAAGCTCTCAGTAGCCTGAGGCAGGTGGATCTGGATCTTGTGAGTTAGAGGTCAGCCTGGTCTGCAAGAGCTAGAAAGCTACAGAGAAACCCTGTCTCGAAAAAAAAAAATTAAAAAAAATAAGAAAAAGGAAAGAAAAAAAGCTAGTAAATTGGGAGTGATGAGCTACTAAATAGTAAACCTAGGGAAAATGAAACGTGAATTTGAGGCAGGTCTAAACTAGAATGAATATTTCAAAAAACCAAACTAGACACAAAAACAGTAATACACGTAAAAACTGATATTGTACAACATCAAATCCAGGTTCTTTTTTCTAACAAAGTATAAAATTTTATGTGTTAGATTTTAGTTTGAAGAGGATCAAATCTTAGAAGAGACTGATCTAGAAAGTACTTTTTCAGGGAAGAGAATTTTGATTGGCAGATGGCTTTAGGGAGCAAGTGAGACCAAGACACAACTTTCTCCTGGCATAGGTCAAGAACGTGTGTGCTGCAGCTGTTTTCAGAGCTGCCAGTTCTTTCTAACTTGGTGGTAGCTTAAATGAGTTTTTTGTTGTTTTTTGTTTTTGTTTTTAAACAGGCTGCCTCAAGGCTTGACCACAAGAGTCTGAGGAGAGCTATTTTCATAATCAACAGATAGATTAGGAAAATACCCTCTTGTAAAATATACTGGCATAGTATATTTATCACACTTAAGTATGAGAAGACCCAGGGATGTCTAGTGGTCCAATACTTTCCTCAGTTTTGTCAGAAGCCCCAAGAAAAACAGTGACTAGAGGTTTGAAAAGGAGAAAATAAAGTAAGAATTGAGTTTGAAAAGGTATTATTGTATTTTTGTAAATATATTTTAGAGCTGTTTGGCAAGAATTTGGTGTTCAATGCATTATGATTAAACTGGAGGAAAGTCTGTGCACTCTAATGTGTTCTACAGCTTGACCTTATTCAGTGTTTTACCTTTGGATTTATTCTGAGAGCACTGGGAAGCCACTGAGTGGTTCTCAGAGGAGGAGCTACGTATACTTATTGTTTTTGAAGAGATTCCTTGGTTGTTGACTAAAGACATGGAAGGTGGATGTGTTTGGTGTTGAGAAATACCAATTTAATTCTAATTAAGCACTCTAGAACAGACAGTATCTAAATGAGCATGTCAGTCGAGTGATATCACTGTTTGAGTTGGATATTTGGGTTAATTAGTAGACTTTTAACTTACTTTAGTATCCTCTGTGGTTGTAGTGTACAGCTAGGGTTGAGCTATAGCTGTATCTTGGGGAAGGCGGGAAGGCATGTGGAGTTTAAACTTCAGAGAAGGGGTTGAAGAAGGCAAAGCTGTGGTGACTGTAATGTTCCACCATTGTGTGTTCTCTTTAGGAATTTTTTCATATTCATATCTTCAAATGTCTGAATTTTTTTAAAGTTCATTTTTATTCTTAGTGTTTTTGTGTCATGCATCTTGATCCCCTGTCCCTAGATATCCACCTTCTGCACTTATAATCCCCCCAATAAAGTAAAATTTAAGAGAAAAGAAAACAGAGAGAGGGGGAAAAAAGAAAACTCTTGTTATGGAAGCTGTCATGCGTCACAGTGAGTTTCTCAATATGCCCTTTAGTTCTTATGTCTTGAGTTGCAAGTGTTCATTGCAAAGAATCATTGGTCTGGTTCAAGGCTCTGGTTTTTGCTACACCATTGATACTGGGGCTTCACTGGGACTCCTCTTAGATACCCTGTTGTTGCTCTGTGTTGTCGAGATCTTGAAGCTTTGGGTCTGTAGAACCGGCCCTCTTATTGCTCCATCAGATCATAGATGGAATGGATGTTGGGGTGTTGTTTGTTTTTTTACTGTTTTCTTTTGTACTCTTGACTTTGGGGGGGGGGCTCCTTGCTCCTGGGGGAGCCTGCCGTAAAACTCCCAAATAAACCACACACAGAGACTCTTATTATTTCTTATAAAACACAGCCTTGGCTTGTTTCTTGCCAGTGTATCTTAAATCATACCATCTATCTTTGCCTCTGGGCTTTTATCCTTCTCTATTTCTGTATGCCTTTTTTTAAAATATATTTTTATTTCATGTTAATTGGTTTTTGGTCTGCATGTACTTCTGAAGCCCTGGAACTGGAGTTATAGACAGGTGTGAGCTGCCATGTGGGTGCTCTGGAAGAGCGGTCAGTGCTCTTAACCGCAGAGCCATCTCTAGCCCGTCTGTATGCCTTTCTGGACTACTTTCTCCATGGCTTGCTGTGTGGTTGGCCCCTGATGTCCTCCTCTCCTTTTTTTTTTTTTTTTTTTTGGTTTTTCGAGACAGGGTTTCTCTGTAGCTTTGGAGCCTGTCCTGGAACTAGCTCTTGTAGACCAGGCTGGTCTCGAACTCACAGAGATCCGCCTGCCTCTGCCTCCCAAGTGCTGGGATTAAAGGCGTGCGCCACCGCCGCCCGGCCCCTCCTCTCCTTTCTTGCTTCTTCTTCTTTTTCTCCCAGATGTCTCCTTCTGTTTATTCTCTCTGCCTGCCAGCTCCATTTCTTCTTCCTCCTGCCTTGCTATTGGCTATTCAGTTCTTTACTAGACTATCAGGTGTTTTAGACAGGCAAAGAATCACAGCTTCACCCAGTTAAATGTGACATAAAAGAATACAACATATTTTTGCATCATTAAAACAAATGTTCCACAGCATAAACAAATGTAACACATCTTAAAATAATATTCAGCAGCAGGGTGGGCCAACTCATAACCCTGGTTCTGGGCCTGGGTAGTTACATGGTTGGTCAGCCTTCCAGCTCTCCCTTGTCCTCACCACCAGGGTGAGCTCTCCTGCATTGCCCTAGCTAGTTCACACTATACAGCAAGGAACAAGGGGCAGCTCCAGTTCTCCTGCCCTTATTATGCCTTCGGGTTTGGCTCGCCCACACCTACACTACCAGGGTCAGCTCTACTGTATTGCCCAGGCAAGGTGCAGAGGCCATTCTTCCCAGGGCCGCAGCTGGTTAGGGGCAGCTTCAGCTCTTGCAACTGCCATGGGGCGGGGCACATCTCTCCCTTGCCCAAGCCACCATATAGCAAATGGTGGGGCCAGGTCTCCCTGTCAACAGGGTCAGCTCTACTGTGCTGCCCAGACAAGGTGCAGGTCCCACTTTACCAAGTACTGTACGTGTTAAGGGCTCAGTTTCTTGTCTGCTGTAGGTGGTAAGGGGCAGGATGAGACCATCTCATTCATGCTGCCTTATGATAGACACTTATGCCCTCTGGGTGGCCTCACCTATGCCCCCACCAACAGGTGAGGTGCGGGGCCTGCTCTCCTGCTGCAGCTGGTGAGGGGTAGGGACAGCTCTCCTGTTCTTATGACCTCAGGGCCAGCTCTCCCACCTGCCACAGGTGGCAAGAGGTGTGAAGGGGTGGCGTTTGTTTCTTTGACAGTGTTTCTCTGTCATGTGCAGTTCTGGTTGTTCCAGAACTCACTATGTAGACTAGGCTAGTTTCAAACTCACAGAGATCTACAGGTTTCTGCCTCCCAAGAGCTAAAATTGTGTATCTCTTCACCCTGCTCTTAATCTTTTAAAACTCATTCTAAACCTAGTTTTAGTTGACCCCCCTCCCTCCCTTCCTCTTTCTTTCTGTCTTCTCTCTCACATTCACTCACTCAGTTCCTCTATATCCAGGGGGGTTGGGCCCAGGATCCTGCAAAGATTATAAAGACTGTATGTATATGCTTAAGTGTCTTTTATAGAATGGTATGCTTCTTACATATATATTCTCTCCATCCTCTTACATACTTTTAAGCTTATATCTAGTTTACTTACACAGTCTAAGTTATAGTATACTGTGTTTAGAGAATGACAGGAAACAAACATTTGTATATGTTCTGTAAAGATGTAATTTCCCCAAGTATTTTTAGTTCTGGTTTCATTGAGTCAATATGAAAACTCATGGAGGGCTGACTGTATGTATGCGTATGTTACATAAACTACACTACATGTGTATATGTATACATTCTGAAATTTGAGCAATCAGTCATAGTAACCTGTTTAACCAGAATTCTGTATTATGAGTGACTGCAAATGCTTCCTGTAATTGGGTAGAAGAACATCTACCTTCTTTTCCCCATGTTCTTGGGGTTTTGTATTATACTGATATGAAATTACACCTACATTTTATAAGAGAAAACACTTCTGTGTATTAAAATTACAAGCAGGGTTGAATAAGGAATAAAATTACACACTATAGAAGTGCTTTAAATTTTTTTTTTTTTTTTTGTAGATTATAGTCTGTAATCCAGAGTGGTTAGTTTACTGTGGGGAACTGGATTAGTTTCGATTGAAAGTTCTCCTCCTGAGTTGAATTAGAGAATAGAGAGAATATGTGTATTATTTTGGGTAGATAACACAGTCATTACATTACATACAGTAACTACATTATTGCTAGGATTAATATAGCTAGTACAGTTTAAGTTTGGGGACTGAAAGTGTAATTCTTATTAATTTTTGGATATTTAAGATGACTTATTTTGCCCAGTAATAAATTGTAGATTTTATTGATAGTATATTACTCCTCTTTTCTTTTTTCTATTCATAGTGGTAGTCGCTCTTCTAAAACTTTTAAACCAAAGAAGAACATCCCAGAGGGTTCTCACCAGTATGAGCTCTTAAAACATGCAGAAGCCACACTTGGCAGTGGGAACCTGCGGATGGCCGTCATGCTTCCTGAGGGAGAGGACCTAAATGAGTGGGTCGCAGTGAACAGTAAGTAGCTGACTGTTTCTCAGCAGACTCTGAATTGGGACAGTGACCTCAGTGCAGGTGAACGTTTAGGTGCCGGATTTTCTAGAATCTATTTAGTCTAACAGTCACAATATGATGATGACATATAGCCTAATGTCACTAATCTGTTAGTCTTCATGCTATCTTATCTGAGTATGAAGTTTTATGAAATGTCCATAGAACTTTACTGTCACATTATTTTTTAATTATGTGATTAATTATAATGTGTTATTTCTGGACTAACACAGTTTTGTTATTAAAAATAAAATGGTTTGTTTTTTCACTTTCTTAGTGAGAGCCATTTTATCCATGAGATGATTTTTGTGACATCTCAAAGATAATCAGAATAAATTTCCAATGTATGTGTACATTATTACAGGGTCTCACTGTGTAGCCTTCGCTGGCTTAGAACTCACTATATAGATTAGGCTGGTCTTCAATGTACAGAGATTCATCTGCCTCCCAGTTGCTAGGATTAAAGGACCTGCCCTCTTGCCACTTCCTTTCCTGTCCCCCCTTCTCTCTTCTCTTTCCTTTTGGCACTTGTTTGTGCGTTTATATTTTTGAGAGCTCATTTATTAGTTGATTTAGTTATTTGAATTTTTTCACATTTATTTATTTGTGTGTTTGTGTTAATATCTGTGGGAACACATGCCACAGCAAGTATGTGAGGGTCAGGGGACAGTTTTTTCTCTCTGCCATGTGGGTCCTGGGGATCAAACTCCGGTTGTCAGGCTTGGTGGCAAGCATTCTTACCCACTGAGTCATTTTGCTAGCGTGCATATACTAATTAAGAAAGATTAAGAATGGCTGTGTAAGCCAGGCAATGGTGGCGCACGCCTTTAATCCCAGCACTCGGGAGTTCGAGACCAGCCTGGTCTACAGAGCTAGTTCCAGGACAGGCTCCAAAGCCACAGAGAAACCCTGTCTCGAAAAACAAAACAAAAAACAAAAAAAAAAAAAGAATGGCTGTGTAGAGCCCTGTATTTTTTTTTTTTTTTAAGATTTATTTATTATGTATACAACATTCTGCCTCCATGTGTGCCCACATGCCAGAAGAGGGCACCAGATCTCATTACAGATGGTTGTGAGCCACCATGTAGTTGCTGGGAATTGAACTCAGGACCTCTGGAAGAGCAGCCAGTGCTCTTAACCACTGAGCCATCTCTCCAGCCCCACAACCCTGTGTTTTAGACTCTACATATTAAGTCTAGGAGCAGTTAATTCTGTCTGTATTGTCTGTCTGTCTGAGTTGCTAGAACTGGGTGTTTGTGGTTCTGCAATAGCTGTCAGTGTTCTCCCCTAGCCTCCTCATGCTCACACCGTTCATAGTGTGTTGGGTATTCTTGGCTTTTCCATTTTGAAGGTAAGTGTTTTTGGGGGAGTGGCTTTGGAATGGCAACCCATAATCATTAAAATTTGTGGTTTCATTATTACTGAGATTCTTTTTTTTTTTTCCATGGGAAAAATGTTTATTTTGAAACCTTTTTAGTTTAGAAATACAAAACCTCTTGTGGAGGAGAAAAGGAGAGAAAAACACAAAGTATACAGGCAACTTTTTACTTCATAAGCTTCTCACACCCTCATTTGTTCCTAATTCCAGCGAAGAGAAAGCACTCAGCCACCCACAATAATGTTATTAATAGAGATATGGATCAGTTTCACAAAGAAGCCAATGAATCCCATGATAGCAAATCCTATGGCTGTGGCCATGGCAATCTTCTGGAATTCTTTTCTGTCGGGCTTGGTGCATCTTTTAACCAGCCGAATTGAGTCCTTTACGAACTGCCGACTTGGCTCAACAAACTGCATTATCTGATCCATGACTGATTGCGGGACGGCGGCTTGAGAAGGTAGAGACACGTAGCTTAGGAGAGGACTGCTTACTGAGATTCTTTTCATAGGGTTTTATGATTATCTAGAAACTTTGTGAGGGGGCATTTTAAATTGTTACATTTTCTGCTGTGTTGTCTTCTCTTACATAGTTCTTTGTATATTTTATATATACATTTTTTAATGTGGGTTGCCAATAATTTTTCTCACTCTTGTGTTGTTCCCCAGTACAAGCTCCTCATTTTAGTACAGTCAACAAATTGGGGATTTGGTGTGAACTTTTCTACCTGGTTTTGTAGGGAAAAAGAACCTGGGATTCTGCTTAAATAAAGTGAAAATTACTTTTTTACTGTTTTATTTTACTTATGATGGACATTTGCTTTGCAGCTGTGGATTTTTTCAATCAAATCAATATGCTTTATGGAACCATCACAGACTTCTGTACAGAGGAGAGTTGTCCGGTGATGTCAGCTGGACCAAAGTAAGATATGATTAATGTCCAGTTTTCCTTGTTACTGTCCTTGGGCTTTTAGATGAGAAGGAAATGTCTAGCCATGCGCTTCCTGGGTCCTAGTGTTTCCCTCAGTGGCTTCCTGTTGCTGCCTTTTCTCTTTATAGGGTATCTTTCCCATCCACCTGAACTGACTTATGGAAACTCCTTGCCAGTTACTCTTGTTTCTTCTGAAAAGTTGCTTTGTCTATTCTTCTCGGATACCTTTATTTTTTTCTGTTTTTTCTTTTCTTTTTTTTTTTTTTTGGGAAACGTTTTATATTTAAAATTTCAGGAAGAAACAATGTAAAATGATAAGAATATTTACATTACATTAAGAGTCAAAAACAATAAAATAAACCCAAATTTAAAAAAAGACAAAAACCTCTCAAAACAATGAAAAACACACACAGTGAATGTAAATTTTAATTCTAAAACAAGAGTATGAACAGAGCATTTAAAATTGCCGAAATCTCGGCCCCGGTCTGCGCTCTATGTGCTAGACCTCAGTTCGAGAGCTTCAGGAAAGGTGCTGGAGGTTGAGAACTCAGACGCAGTGACAGAATGACACACAACTCCCAACGCTGGTTCAGGAAAGCCTCTCTTTATTAACACCATGTAGACTTAAATAAACTGCAGTTAATGGTCAACAGGTGATCCTCTGATCCTCTAACTAGGCACAGCTTCTAGTAACATATTAGAAGGTTCTAGGAGGGAAAAGCAACTGAAGGCCAGGACTCATGAATCCCAACAAAAATGATCTCAGTTATTTGGCAACTCATATCATTGCAAGAAACAGATCTGATTGTAAAACCGTATTTTATAAAAATTTAAGTTGGGCAGTTTATTCTTTATGGGAGTTAAAAAATGTTTAAATAAGAACCTGGTGATAAAACCAGTTTTTATCCTGAAATAACTGTCTAAAACACCATGACATCTTGAAGCTGAATAGACTGCAGCAATCTCTTCTTCAAGTATTTCTCTTCACTGAAACAGTATGGAGATGGGCCGAGGCTTGGGAACAGCACAAATGAGAGGAAGGAACCCACAGAGGGTACAGGGCGCAACTTCACCTGAACCAGTCATTTATGTTACTAGAGCTGGTGGTAAAGCCACAGAGGCAGGGGTATTGGAAAATAAGTTACATTCTTAAAAACCAGTCACAGCTGTGGACGGAAAGCTGTGGAGTCTGTTTTTTTCCTTAATTGCTTGACTTGAATGCATGTGTGATTTCTGTTTCCTGCTAGTCCATATGCAGATGGTCATAGGGCAGGCAAGTCCTAGAGCTCTTCTACTGAGGGACTGCACAGTATTTAGAACCCTCTTTTAATTAAAAAAATAATAACACAATAAACAGATAATACAGCAAAATTCACCGATAAGAAATCTCTTTAAAATCAAGTGTTCATTGATTAGCATCATACATTGAGTAAAATACGGCCTATTTTTACATGTGTATATAGTATACACAGGGGGCAGCCTGATATCTGATGGGCTGGAAGGATTGCATTAGTGATGTGTACTCTGGGAAATCCTAATTTCCACTGTTAAATAGACACCTACTTTGCTGATTCAGATACAAAGTAAACTTATCTTCCTTTATCTGAAGTGAATGTACATAATACTGTCTATGGACAATAGTTTATAAAGCTATGTAAAATATAATAAAAACAAACTTGTACCTAGGAGCTTGACAGCACATTCAGATTCTTTCCGTTTCTTCTTTTTCTCTCGTGTTAATGTTTTACAATGTCTCACCCTTGCAACAGGCCCGTGCTGAACATTTCTTTCCCTATGGAGCCATTTAGTATTCTTCAGTGTAGATGTGCTCTTTCTGCTTAAATTTTTTATTTTAAAAAATAAAATTGTTTTAAATTTGTGTGTGTGTGCGTGCACACGCTCACACATGTGTAGGTGTGTGCATATGAGTGCCAGTGCCCACAGTGGCCAGAGGCGTCGATCCCCTGGAGCTGCCACAGGCTGGAGCCTATCTCAGATCCTCCAGAAGAGCTTTGCACTCTCTTAAACAGCTGAGGCAACTCTCTAGTCCTAGTGGTTTTGCTCTTACAGTGATATATTATGTTGTGTTTATACTGTAATATTGTGTGCACACATGTGTGTGTGTGCTCAGCATCAAATCAAAGACGGCAGGTATGCTACTCAAGTCTTTATTTGTTCTTTTAAATCTGTCTTGGTGCAAAGACAGCGCTTACCACCTACCTTCTCAGCAATCAATATTGGTTTGGCCAATGACCTTTTCAAGTTGTCTTTTACTATTACTACTTATAAAGGCCACTGCTATTTATTTAGTGATATGTGAGTATATATTTGACTTCATATTCCAAAATAATCAGAAAATTGCTGACCCTATCAACATGAACGTAAAGAATTTAGTCAGCTGATCAAAGAACTTAGAGCAGAGATACGGGAGCTCAGGAGAGGTGTGTTGCTATCTTAGGAGGTAAACACACTGGCCGTTCTCACTAGAAAAGCAGAGAGCTGTGTTTGTTCTGTATTACTTTCTTGCCTACAGAGGTGAGTTTTCCCAAATCTTAGTTCCCTGCTTTCTTCTGTGAGAGTTGTAGCTGGTGCTTTTCACTTCTCAAGGAACGCTTTATTGGAGAACTGTCCTTGATGGAACTTTTGTTGTTGCTTTTTTGTGTTATAGTCTTTGTGTAACCTGGTCTGTCCTGGAATTCCCTTTGTAGATCAGGCTGGCCTTGGACTCACAGAGTAAGCACTGTGCCCTCTGTCTTCTTGAGTCCTGAGATGAATGCTGTGGACCACCACACCCGACCCTCAGTATATTTTTAGTTAAGGATGCCTTTCTTTAGCAAATTTGATTTTAAATGAATTAGATATCCCTTTGACTCAATATTGTGACAGATGACAATGTCTTAATTTCAAATTTTTGTCTCTTGTTGTTAAGATTTCTTAAGAAAAAGCATTGAGGAAATCAAATTTTCTTTTATAACTTAATTCCTATTGGTATTTTTGGTGTTTAGTTCAGATGTTTTAAATTTCATGTGAAAATGGATGGTTTTAATTTTGCTATTCCATGGTTAGTTTGTTTTGAGGGATAAAGTAGCTCTGTCTTCTGATAAAGGTTCCTCTGTAGCGCGCTGCCTGACCTGCTCCTCTCACTCGCTTTGTCCTTTAAATAAATAAATGAATGAACAGCTGCTTTGAGACTGCATCTTACCTCTGCAGCCCAGGTGGGCACTGACTAGACTCTGAGTTGTGTTGGGTAATAGCTGTGCCCTTTCCTTGTTCTTTCCTTCTTTTGCGAATCCTCCCCTCCCCCCCCCCCCATGGGCTTTCTCCGTGTAGCCCTGGGTGTTGTGGAACTTGCCATGTAGACTAGGCCAACCTTGAATTTACAGAGATCGTCCTGCTTCTGTATCCTGAGTGCTGGGATTAAAGGCATGCACCACTACACTGTTATTTGAAACTCTTTACTCTTTCTATTTTTTTTTAAAAGATAGTTTTACTATGTAGCCCAGGCTGTCCTGGAACTCTCAGTGTAGACCAGGGTGGCCTCACACTCACAGAGATCCACCTGCCTCTGCCTCCCAAGTGCTTACTTAGATTAGGGTGTGTCCAGTACACCTGGCACTCTTGAGTTGTCCCAGTTCTTTATCTTTACTAACAAAGAAGACTTGTATCATGCAGAGATGTCTGCTAATTTCAGCTTTGGTGTTTCCCACTGTGGGAGATCTTGTCAGCACTCATTAGCAACCCTGAGTTTAGATTATATATGATCAACCTCTTACCGAGTGATACTAAGTGCTGTTTCTGAGGACTTGGTTGACACTTGCTGTTTAATATGATTGGGAAAGAAATAGTGGCTATTTTGAAGCTGTAATTTACAAGTAAATATTTTGATAACAGAAGAGAATTTTAAAGAGAATCGTCTGTTAAAGAGTGGAAAAAAACAGTTGGGGGTAAAATAGAGGTACCCAATGAAGTCATTTGGTTGGTTTGTTTGTGTTTTCAAGACAGGGTTTCTCTTTTTAGCTCAGGCTCTCCTAGAACTCACTCTGTAGACTGGGCTGGCCTCAAACTCCTAGAGATCCACCTGCCTCTGCCTCCTGAGTGCTGGGATTAAACACGTGGGCCCTCACTGGCCAGCTTGTATTTAACTTTCATAATAGAGAAAATTCTGACTGGGAAGGTGATTAACCGTCGTAGCATGGTACCAGTAGTCGTTTGGGAGAATCTCCCTTTTGAGACTTCACAATGGATTTGATGGGCATTCCTTGTGCTCAGCAGTGATAAGAAAGGCTCTTCTAATAATGTTTGTTAAGGTGTGTCCTTGCTTAGATCAGTTTTGGATTATTATTAAGGTTTAGATTTGCTAAATAGAAAGGATTCTCATTCATACGATTGAAGATAATTTTTATCAGAAATACACCACATAGTATTTCTCTGTTAGATTGCTATTTTGTTAGGTTCACTAGTCTGTTTTTCAGTCAGGTCAAACTCAGGGAGAAAGGTTAGAAAATAGTTGATTTAAAAGTGAAGTAGTAGCTGCATGGTGGCTGCACACACCTTTAATCCCAGCATTCCAGAAGCAGAGGCCAACCTGGCTTATCAAGAGTTCCAGGACAGCCTGGAGAAAGACAGAGAAACCCTGTCTTGAAAAACAAAAAAGTGAAATAGTGTTTGGATGGTGGTAGTGCTTTTTAATCACAGCAGTGTAGGAGAAGCAGGTGGTTTCCTGAGTTTGAGGCCAGCCTGGTGTACAGAGTGAGTTTCCGGACATGCAGGGCTATATGGGGAAACCCTGACTCGAAAAACAAATGTACTTAGTTCTTTAGGGCTATGTTGATGTATGTGTATACTGTACAGTTTCTAAGAAGAGTCCTATTATCTTAAAAAGTCAGGGAGGGATGTGTGTGTATGTGTGTGTGTGTGTGAGAGAGAGAGAGAGAGAGAGAGAGAGGGAGGGAGGGAGGGAGGGAAGGAGGGAGGAAGGGAGGGAGGGAGAGGGAGAGAGAGAGAAAGAGAGAGATTGAGAGATTGGAAGAATTGTTTAAGAAAATAACTTAAGGGTTTGACCTGAATATAGACCAAATAACTTGTTTTATATTTGCATTTATAGGTAGATCTTTCAAGAGTAAATTGTCCATTTTAGACAGGCAGTTCATACATATTTTTACTTATACATTTATGGGTGTCTCTTCTACTAATCTGCTTTTCTGAGTAGGGGAAGTGTATTTTGTTTTAGTGTTCGTTGTTCTTGACCTTGTGTTTCTCACATGGTTACATATTAAATCAAAGGGTTAATTTTGGTTAATAGCCAAAACAAGAGCATATTTGAGTTGCCAGTTTTCTTCAAGGATATATTAGTTCCCCGTTCAAACTAAACTACTGAACCATTCTTATTTACATTAGTTTTACTTTGAATTTTCTGTCATTCTTTGTACTTAACCCCAAATTTAAAGCCCCCAAGTAAAAAGAATTGTACTGCATTTTATGTAAGGAAGAAAAACTAGCCATTGTAGAACAGAGTAGTAACTTCTACTTCAGCAATATATTATTCTATTCTGTATTAGAGAGAGCTCTTTAATTCAGGGGCTGTGCATGGCAGTCCCTGTTTAAACCTCAGTCCTTGGGAGGCAGAGTCAGGTGAATCTTTTGAGTTCTATGTCAGCCTGGTCTACACAGTGAGAGACTTTTTTATTTTTTAAAGAAAGAAAAAGCAAAGAGAAAGAAAAGAAAAGATAGAAAATCGGACAGGTTGAAAGACCCCCGGTGCGGGGAGACTCTCACTCAAGTCTTGGGATAACATGAACCCCCCAGTAACTCACGAGAGACCGTCCTTGCTGCAATCACACGAGGTTTATTCAACAAGACAGGAACCAGTGCACTGGGGCCTAGACTCATAACCCATGCAGGGGAAGAGTTCGACCCTGAGTAACTGGGAGAAGGGGTTTTTAAGGGAAGAAACGACAGCCCAGTAATCCGAAGGGGTTAGGGAGGGTGTCAGAAAATTCTGAAAATACCAGTGATGATCACAAGGGGGCAACTCCCTGTTTCTCAAGATTATTCTCAAGATTACAATCTAACTTTATCTTCAGCTAGTTCCTGAAACAGAGTCACTGAACCAGCTAATCCTAGATTTCTGATTCCTCCCTCCCTGCTTAGATTTTTGGCTCTATTTTTTCCTGCTTTGGGGGGGGGGGGTCTGGATTTATCCAGGTCTTTCAAGGTGAGGAAAACATGTAAATAGAAGATGAATTCAGCCTGCAGTGGTGGCGCACGCCTTTAATCCCTGCACTCGGGAGGCTGAGGCAGGCAGATCTCTGAGTTTGAGGCCAGTCTGGTCTACAAGAGCTAGTTCCAGAACAGGCTCGAAAGCTACAGAGAAACCCTTGTCTCGAAAAAACAAACAAGCAAAACAAACAAACAAACAAACAAAAAAAGATGAATTCAGTGTTATCTCCTTAGGTTGAATTTTGATAAAAGCAAATCAGGCTACTGTTGATTAAGAACATGTACTTACTTGGAGAACAGATTGTTTAAAACATATTTGTATATATATTTCTCATACATATACTTATATGCACACTTTTATACCTCCCTTGTGATGGTCTGTGTGCTTGCTTTCTTTTCATTGCAGATATGAGTATCACTGGGCAGATGGAACCAACATTAAGAAGCCTATCAAGTGCTCTGCACCAAAGTACATTGATTACCTGATGACCTGGGTTCAGGACCAGCTGGATGATGAAACATTATTTCCCTCAAAAATTGGTAAAATTATTTTTTGTAATTGGAATAAATCATGATGTATTTAATTTTGTTTCTATAATTGCATGCTCTCTCTTCCTGTCCTACCATTTGAGTAGTTCCCTGGAACTGTGTTGATGGCATGTTTATTATGCAGTTTCCAAGAAGAGACACCAAGAGCTTTCTAACCCAGTCAGACATAAGCAAGCTGTCTTATGTAAATTGGGTTTTTTTTACCCTTACACCTAGTGTTTTAAATACATATTAGTTTAAAGGCCAGAATTAATAGAAAATAAGTGATCTATTTCCTAATTTATTATTTGTTAAAATTTTTGTATTAAAATATTAGTGACATTATTTCTAATTAGAGAAGTTATTTTTGAGTGTGTTTTAAGTTCTTTTTTTTCCTTCCAAGACAGGGTTTCTCTGTGTATCTCTGGGTGTCCTGAACTCACTTTGTAGACTAGACTGGCCTTGAATTTACAGCCCACCCCCCTCCCCTCCTGAGTGCTGGGATTAAAGGTACATACCCACCATGCAAGGCTCCTTTTTGTTTTTTTTTAAAGAATTATAAATATCTAGTGGTTTTCTTTTCAGAAGCAAGTCCCAAATGGAAGCTTCTTACTGTTTCAGGAACCACAACAGGTTACCACATCAATCAAAATATTTCTAATTTTATACATTTAAAGAGTGTTCTTATGTCCCTTTTTGTACTAAATTTATTAATGATACTTCCTTATAGATTTAAATGATGGACAGATGAATTTATGATATAGAAAGATAATAAAATCTGGCCTATCATACAAAAAAGGTAATAGGTAATAAGACAGCTAATGATACCTGTCACACTTATGTTTATTTTCTTTTTCCTTCAATTTTCCATAGCTTGTATCTAATTTTATACTTATGATAAAAATCTGTGGTTTTTATGGCTCATAAAATAAATCTTAAAGGTTTTATTTTGTTCTTTTGTTTTGAGATAGGGTCTCCCTCTCTAGCTCAGGCTGGCATCAAGCCTATGGCAATCCTGTCTGAGCCTCCTGAGTGTGGTTATAGGCATGAGCCATCACACATCACATAGATTTTGATATCAAAATATTTGTGAAGAAAAAACAGCTTTGAGATTTGGCCTGACATAGATCAAGTGACTTGTTTGGTATGTTTGCTTAAAGGTCTACATTGTGGCCATTAGACAGCTCGTATGTGTCTGTACTTCTTCAGACTGTTACAACTGTGTTTTCAACTAACCCTCAGAGTTTTGTTAAACAACTTTTGGCTGACATTGTATGCTTTCATTAGAGCACTGTTCTCCAATCTTAGATCCTTTTTGTGTTTTTAGGTTTTTATACAGTGCTATGCCTAGAATATGAGGGCTTCACTCTTTTTCTTGTTCTTTTATGACTTTGCTATTTTAGAGTGTCCTTTGATTGTGGTGTGCTTGTGTCCTTGTGATTTATAGCAGTGTGAAATGGGCAATAGTATTACAACACTGAGCCAGTAGTACCAGTGTTTGGTTGCATTGCCAAGTTCAACATTTAGAATATAGGATTTTATATTCTTTTCCTTCTTTTTAAAAATTTACTTATGACTATTGTGTGTGCATGTGTGTGCTTGTGTGTGCATGTGGGTATCAGAGGTCAGCTTTGTGGCACCAGTTCTCTCCTTTACCTTTATGTGCTTTCTGGGGAGTGAGCTCAGATCACCAGGCTAGCCCAGCAGGTACTTTACCTGCTAAACCATCTCACTGGCCCAGATTTTTATTAAAATTGAAATATTTTATAATTTTTATATAGCATGATACTAATATATATTTATAGTAAAATAGTTTTTATAGTAAAATAAATAAACATGCTTTGTGTTACAGTTAATCCATTTTATTCTGTTAGGAAAGTAGCAATAATTACACAACTGATAAAATGTAAATATGGTATATTGTTATGTTTTATTCTTATATTTTGTATTTGATCTTTAGACTTGGTTGTCCTGTATCTTTGCTACAGATACTTTTGTGTTTATCTCTGACCTACATTCTCTCATGTCCCCCTATCCCTTTAGCCCAGTAACCATGGTTTTATTCTCTATGTATGTCATTTTCTTTTTCACTCAAAATATAAGTAAGATTGAGAAATCGTCTGTTTAGGTTTGATGTGCACTTAGTATAATATCCTCCCAAATTCAAATCTCCCTATTTTATTTTTATTTATTTATTTATTTTGAGACAGGATCTTGCTATGTATCCCAGGTTGGTCTTGAACTCACCATAATCCTGTCTCAGCTGCTCAGGTGTTGAATTACGGATATGTGACTATGCCTGTATCAGGATCTCCTATAGGCTAAGTTGCATGTGTGTGTCTGTCTGTGTGACTGATATATTAAAAGCATTAAACATAACTAAGGTGGTTAATACGTTGTTTCCACATATTTGTGTAGTGCTTAATGCTAACAAATCTAGCAATCTGGGTGTACTCTAGCCGTGCTGCCTCTGAGGTGTTTATTTGTAGAGTGGTAGTATGTTAGAAATACAATATGCCATAAAGAAGAATCATTCTTATTTTTAAAAAGCCCCGGAGTTTGCTTTCATTCATGATGTGCTAAGAACGTCTCAAAGATTTTATGGGCATGCAAACAGGAATCTATACACATTACATCTTTCAGCCCTGTTGCTACTTGATGACAAAACATGCTGCTTTGTGCTCTTTTCTTATTAACAGACGGGGCTTATCTCTTTACTAGGTGTTCCATTCCCAAAAAATTTCATGTCCGTGGCGAAAACAATTCTCAAACGACTCTTTAGAGTTTATGCTCACATATATCACCAACATTTTGACCCTGTGATCCAGCTTCAGGAGGAAGCACATCTCAATACATCTTTCAAGCACTTTATTTTTTTTGTTCAGGTAGGTAGATTCATAAGGCTTTTCTTGCTTCATGTTTATTTGTAGAATTCTGTGATGAATAAATGGTGTATATACACTGTCAGAACAGAACTTGCTATCTCTAACTAATCTACATCCTCTTTTACACTTTCCATGATGATAATGATGGGCCTTTCTCATCTTAATTTCATTACTCTACCAGTTTATGGTGGGCAGCTCTGAAACGGTTTCAAGATGCCTTGCCTCGCTTGAACTGTGCCAATTTCCAGACCATATGAAGGGAAATCTGAATAGCGAGTCAGATATGATGATATTTGCCTATAATCTTGACACTTGAGAGGCTGAAGCATAAGAATTGAGTTCCAGGCCAGCTTGCTACTTAGCAAGTTTCAGGTTATCCTGGACCATAAGATCTGGTCTCAACAAACCAACAAATGAACAAAAATGGATAGACAGCAAGCAAAACCAATAGAAACAAGCAACAAAAAATCAAAGTAGGAGAGAAAAATGCAGTCAGATTGTGAACTCCACTAGTTGGGCACACTTGTAGTGAACTTGGTCTCAAGTGTTCTAGCACTCTTTGTTTTCATAACCCTCTATTTTAAAAGAGAATTCTTGGATCTCTCTTAGTGGACACACATACACACACACACACACATTTTTTTTTGAATATCACTTTTTTTTTGAGACAAGGTTTGTTTGTGTAGCCAGGACTTTCCTGGAACTCTGTAGACCAGGCTGGCCTGGAGCTCACAGAGATCTGACTGCCTCTGCCTCCGGAGTGCTGGGATTAAAGGCATAGGCCATCATTGCCTGGCTCCCCCACTTCTTTTTAAAACCATATTCTAAGTAATTTTGAAGCATGACTACCCATCATGTGTGAGGAAAGGAAGGGCCAGAGTGTGTTTTAGAGTTCCCTTACAGTTTATTTCCTCTTTGTTTAGTCCTCATAGAGTGCCTTTGATATGTACACTAAGAAAGTAGGCATGGTGGCCCCTACACACAATCCCAGTTCTCTGGAGACTGAGACAGGAGAATCAGGTAACCAGCCTGGGTTAACTGTCAGTGCCTTGTCTCAAACAAATGAGGAAAGAAAAAACTATTTATGAGTAGAGTTTAATTTTCAAATTAGAGAAATAATAAGGAAAAATCAAAGAGTTGGAAATAGATGGGCCAAGTTGTTTGTTTGTTTCCTGTTTCTGTAGATATTAGAAGAAGGAGATGTTGGTTGGGAGAAAGCAAATCTTGTTTGTTTTTATATGTGAGCATATGTTATAAATGTCATTTTTACTTTCCTCTCTACCAAAGAAACATGTATCCATTTTCATTAATACATACTCCTAACACTAAAGGCATACTTTAAAAAAAAAAATTACCTAGCCGGGCGGTGGTGGCGCACGCCTTTAATCCCAGCACTCGGGAGGCAGAGGCAGGCGGATCTCTGTGAGTTCGAGGCCAGCCTGGTCTACAAGAGCTAGGTCCAGGACAGGCTCTAAAAAAGCTGCAGAGAAACCCTGTCTCAAAAAACCAAAAAAAAAAAAAAAAAAAAAATTACCTGTAAAAAGACATTTTAAGAGGTTATAACTTTCCAAACTTTGTTGGGGAGTTATTTGACAGTCTGATTTGTAGACCCATAACAGCACAAAACCAATTAAGTTTTACATTAGTATTTTAGTTAGCAGAAAATGATTGCCAAATTTAGGTTTTGTTGGTTCAGGAGAAATATTCTTCCTTTAAAAGTGTTAGTTTTACTCTGTAGCCATAAAGTATATTTTATGTTATGTGCTAGAAAATGGTGGGAACCACTTTAGAGCACTTTGCACATCTTACCTTCCTAGCAGCACCCTTTGGTTAAGATCACTTGCTTGGGCCTCTGAATTTAGAGACTCTTGCTCTGGCCACATACAGTCTAGACTCTACAGGGCCAATAACATACTATCTCATGTGTTTAGAATACATGTGATCCCAGAATTCCCTACCCTCATGCTCTCAGGTGGATAGTTGTTTATTTTTTGAAGAATAGGGCACATCTCTGCTAGGTATAACTTTAGACATGAGGAGTACCCAGTTGATACCCGCTTGTTAGAGGTATGTGGGTATCACTTGGACATGCCAGCCAACTTACCTTTACTCAATTGCATGGGGCCTTTTTGGGCACAGGTAGAGCTTTTTGGGTTGGAAAAGCAAAAGGTTAACTGAGGGTCAGGTACTCAGAGCTGGCTCTCCTCATGCCAAATACTGTGTAGTGTAGAATTAAGAGGCGTTTTGAGAATTCTGAATCTGGTTTTCTGGTCACTTTAATGTCAGTACAAAGGGTTAGTCACATGGTAGGTATTCCCATGTATGTATTCCCACATGTTCTTGGCCCGGACTCCACAGATCTGAGGGCTTGTGTGTCTCTAACGTTCTGACCGTTGTGCTGGCCATATGATGGGTGCTAATGAATGAATTAAATTGAGAGTTGAGAATAGTATACCTCTCTCTCTCTCTCTCTCTCTCCCTCCCTCCCTCCCTCCCTCCTTCCCTCCCTCCCTCCCCCACCCCTTTCTTTTCTTGGAGCTTTGTAGCTGTGTCTCCTTCCCCCTGGGAGAGTTCTGCTTCCATTACCTTGGATACTGTCATCATCAGTGTGTTCTCATTACAGATCCTCTGGAACTGGAGTTTCAGGTGTGAGCTGCCTGGTGTGAGTGCTAGGAATGGAACTTGGGTCCTCTGCAAGAGCAGCACAAACTCTTTTCTTGTTTTTTTGTTTTTGTTTTTTTGTTTGTTTTTAGAGACAGGGTTTCTCTGTAGCTTTGGAGCCCATCCTGGAACTAGTTCTCATAGATCAGGCTGGCCTTGAACTCATAGAAATCCACCTGTCTCTGCCTCCTGAATGTTGGGATTAATGGTGTGTGCTGCCACCACCACCCAGCTTTATTTATTCATTTTTAAAATCATATTTAACCAGGGATCATTTAAAAGGTCATTTTAAAAGATACAGTACTGGGCTGGAAAAATGGCTCAGAGGTTAAAAGCACTGGCTGAACTTCCAGAGGTCCTGAATTCAATTCCCAGCACCCACATGGTAACTCACAACCATCTATAATGATATGGTGCCCTCTGCTGGCCTGCAAGAATACATGCAGGCCGAACGCTATATACATAATAAATAAATAAATCTTTTAAAAAAGATACAGAACCTTGATTATTGGCACAGTATCCCAACTTCTTAATTTTTCCATGGTAAAAGCTTTTTCTTTGCAGTGACATCAGATCCCTATTTGATTGACATTTGAGTTCCGCCCAGTGTATTGTTTTCATCGGGAAGCAGCAGCTCCCACTTAACTGATTGGTAGTGTGTTCCAGGTGTTAGATGAAGTAGTTAACAGCAGCTGCTGCATGTAGTCTCCACAGTAATTTCATGAGTTAGGGGGGTTTATTTTTAATATCATAGATGTAAAAACAGCGTCAAGGAAGTCATGTGATTTCTCTAAGCTAAGTGAACAATTTAAAAGGTGAAGTTGGCCTTTTACTTACATCAGAAGTTCGTATGCATAGTAATCTGCTTTGGAATTAGATGCAAATAATTTGTGTTGTTTGCAGGAGTTCAACCTTATTGACAGAAGAGAACTTGCACCACTCCAAGAACTGATTGAAAAACTCACCTCAAAGGACAGATAAAAGGATGAAAGCTGCAAATTTTTCCTCCAGTGGAACTATGCGGAGTGTATTTGGGCTTTGTTATATTTTGTTTTTATTTGGATTGTTTCTGTTTTAGGTTTGGGGTCTTGCTTGGGTTCCCTTTTCTCTTCTGAAATATAAAATCATATTTTGTTGCTAGAGGAAGCCAAGAACCATTCTTTACATTTGAAAATGGCAAATTTGTCTTAGTGGTGTACAATATTTTTTTAGTATTTTTTTTTTATTAACCTGGTTTTGGTTATTTGAGGACTTTTTATGATATTGTACTTTGGAAACAAATACTAACTGAAATGCTGATGGGTTGAATTCTGTGTTATGTAAATTGTGGCCCACTTTGAAGTCCCTAAAAAAGACTTACGTGTTTTTAAGTGCCTTGATAGGTTCACTTCTAAGATGCAAAGCACAGATACAGGACTGAGCAGAGCTTGAAACAATATTAGAATTTCTATCTAGGGCACTTAGTTGTGCATGTTGTAAAGTAATCTGTTATAAAAGCCATAGTTTACTCAAGTTCATGTCCAGTTTTTGCTACCTTGAAAAAACATAATTTGTAAAGTTGTGCATGTAGAACATAAATGTAAAACAAAATTATTTCTTAATTATTTTTGACATAATTTGTAAAGGTGTGCATGTAGAACATAAATGTAAAACAACAAAATTCTTAATTATTTTTGATATTGACTAATATATTCTGTTCAGCAGATATTTAAGGTTCTACAAGCAGGTCTTTTTCCATCTCTTGATATCTGTGATATTGAAATTTGAGGATGTTGAAATGTGATAGCCATTGCATTTCAGCTTCTTCCTATATGTTAAATGCACTGTAAGTGTAAAACTTCAGGTTATATATAGAATTACCGTCTTCAGAAAGGATGTTGAACTGTGAGGTTTCCTAGGAATTGCCAAATGAGCCGTAAGTGCAGAATCCCCATGTATTTCAGAGAGGAAGGAAAAATGAGAATGGGTGGTGGCAGGCATTAGTTTGTTTGGGAAATCAAAAGAGAAACAATTAAGTATGGGAAGTCAATTCTAGAAAGTTCTGTTTAAAACCGTGGAATAGAATGGTGTTTATTACTCATAAACAGAGTCTTGAAGACTTCCTTTTAGAAATCAGCTTCCATGAGAAGTTAAAAATACTTAGTTTTAGGTACAGACATTAAACATTTAATGACTATTTGGGGAAATTAATCACTTTTTTTTTTAGCATGTCCATTCAGTGAATGAAGCTGGTGTCTGACTGTCATTTTAAATGACATACTACCTTGGTTTCTGGTGCAGTGTGAAGCACCCTGGCTTCTTAGTTTCCACTGTGAAATCTATATTCTTTGTGGCGATACCAAGTAATGAGAATGCTAGCTCGGTAGTTAATACCTTTTAAATTTTAGTTGACATGACATTCTGTTGAGTTGTCATCATCAATTACAGGTTCAAAAATTTGGTTTTTAGAATAAATATTGAGGTTTCCCCTCCCCTCCCTTCAGTTTTGTTCTTGAGAAATACTCTTTTCAGACCCTGAGTTTTAATTTTGTCAGTTTGGATAAATCTGTTTCCCTCAATTCTCTCTCTCTCTCTGTAGTTAGTTTCCCCTAGTAAAATAGAAATGCTTGCTCTGAATTTGTATGCAAATAATTAGTGGAAAAGAGTCTAAAATTAAGTAAATTTGGTTTTGTCATTGACAAGTGACAATGATAAGAATTGAATGCCCTTGCAGTTATGATCACTAGGAACTGCCTTTTTCTCCATTTCATTTCTATAATGGCGATTGCTCACCAAGTACCAATAATAAAAGGAACAAAACCTTGGAAAAGGTAGATAATACTGGGCATTCAGTAGTAGTGCTTATTTGTGAACTGACAGCTAGCTGATTTCCTTAAAATATTTTTTTTAGTATCTAAATAGATAACATCAAGCATTATGAGTTGCTTCAGAATTCTGATGTTTGAGTCTGCTCTGAACCGTAAATGAACCTACAATTACTCACTGAAATGGTCTTCCATAGTCTCTTGATGTCATATCACCCTAGTAACATGGGGCTTCCGTAGCAGCAGCTTGTAGAGAGGAGAGGGAGAGGTGGTTTCTGGTCCTTTAAGCCTTACATACAGCTGTAAGAATGGAAAACTAATCCTACAAATTAGTGCTTGGTAGTAGAAGTTAATGTTCCCACCACACTATGTAGGAGCTATTTTCACTGTGCCAGAATCTCAGGTGCCACTGTTACAAGTAGTTTCTCAATTTGGGGAAGTAAGGAGATAACGGTTTTTTTTGTTTTTTGGGTTTTTTTTGGGGGGGGGGGTTGTGTGTGTGTGTGTGTATGTGTGTGTGTGTTTGTGTGTGTATAGTGAGAAAATAGAAACTCTTCTGGGGAAGGGCCTGGCAAGTGTACATGGTGGCAGATGGCGCTAAGTAAGGAAACACTAGAAGTCAAGAGAAAGCCAGTTTGGTAAACTTGCTTGGAGAGTAAAATGCCCTTTTATAGAGTAAAGATCAGAGTTCATTCTGCAGGAGAGCTTGCTTATAACTGTCTCTTAGATTCCTTTCAGATCTGCTCACTTAGAAATAAAATCTCTCCTTTCTTTCTCCCCCTCACTGCCCCCCCTTTTGAGACTTGGTGTATGTGTAGCCCTAGCTAGCCTGAAACTTGCTACATAGAGCAGGTTGGCTTCAAAATCTCAGAGATTCCTTGCCTCTGCACCCTACATGGCTGTGGGACTAAAGGGGTGCACCACCATTATCTGGTTACCCCATTTTTTATGCAGTTATAAAAGTGCAAGTTGTTTTCCTCATTCTTTCATAAGCTCATCCCATAAATTGGATATAGAAAATTATCATTATATTGTTATTCACAGTGCTTTGGTTAGATGCGTATATAATGAAGCAGGTTTTAGGAAATATTAGTTGTCAGCGTAGTGGTCATGAAGAGAGACTGATTGAGTAGGTGCTGCTGCTGTCCTGTTCACTTGTTGACTTGGTTCTTCCACTTCCCACAGAAGCCACACCGTTACTGCCCCAGACCACAAGCATGCGTGTGTTGGTGGGTGGCTCTGGAGCTCTGTGTACCATAAACTGAAAGCATTTTAGGTTGCCACTTTTTATTCTTTTAGTCATTGTAGATTCTAAATGGTCAACATAAAATGTATTAGGTAGTAGAGTATATTTTTAATATGTATTTCTGAGTTACTACCTGGATTATCAGGATGGATGAAGCACTACAATCTCTTCCCAGAAAATAGAAATATGGATATTTATATTTTGCATATGTAATCACTAGATTCCATTTTGTGTAATGAGCATTTTCCTTGCTTATGGGAAAAGTAGCAGCAAAACAACAGATTTCTTTATAGCTTTGTCTACACCCTCTCTGAGAGAGGTTTTGATAACCACTAAAATGGTAGATTATGTGAGATACAAATATTAAGTTGTGAAACTTCCTTTTAAAATGAGTGTGTTGTACCTTAATTAATATCCAAATGAGAGCTGACTTTCAAAGCAGTTCTCTTTGGAGCACTGTTTATTTCAGCTATGTTCAAAGTATGTTTCTAGAACTTTGTCATGTGTCATAGGTGCTTTGAGAGTTGGTTTATGACTACATAAGAGATCATTTTCATTTTTTTAGTTGTACAATAACAATTTTTGAAGCTAACAGAACCAACATTAATTACCAAATCAAGTTCACAAACTTGGCTATTCTCTGAGAACCAAGCCGGCTTGGTAATTAAGAGTGTGTTGTGGCTCTAAGTCTTGGGAGAAGATTGCTATTGGTGGCTGCGTCACAGGGTAGAAGTTCCCTGATGCCACCATTGGAATAGGAACCATCATTTACATGTGAAAACATTTTTTAAAAGAAATTAAGTATAATTACTTTAAATTTAAATAGAATTTTTAAACTAAGATCTTTCTCTAGATCTTGCTTTCTTTTTTGCCCCCTCCCTTATCTTTTAAAACTTTTGAATATGTAGGATAGTTTTGATTGAGAGAATAGTATGAAAAAGTGGATCAGTACTTTAAAGCAGCAGTTTAAAGAAACAAAGCCTTTTTACCTCTGTTGTATTCTGTTTTATTTTAAACAAGTCTTTCTTTCAATCTGACTTTAATTAAAGACTGGAGGTTGATGTATAGGAAAAAATGGAATAAATTTTATTATAAATTATGCCATGTGTTATCTATTGTGAATAGCATTTAAAATTATATAAGTACTCAGAACATGTAATTTATAACATTAAATTCTGATTGAAAATATACTGGACCAAAAGTTTATCTGTAACGTGGAATGTGATTGCATACTAGGAAAATATGTTATTTTGAAACTTTCTTGACATATTTTAACCCAGCTCAGTCTTGAAGTAGCGTTCCTAATGGACTTTAGTATTAGGGCTTTGCCGTAATCTAGAGATTTACCATAGGAGCCACTGTTAATCATCATGATCATCTGTGAGTGATAGAGATTTGTTTCAAGATTTAATAAGAAAGTTCAAAACCAACAAACAGACATGCAACAGGATTCTGAAGGCAGATGATTTGAATTGTTAAGGCTTTTAGAAGTTCATCTATGAGAATTCATTTGAAGGATAAGACTGCCGTGGTCTCTGTCTACTACTCATATAGCTGGACTTATTTGTATTCTCACAAAAGAGAAAAAGTGCAAATTAAATTGGGCCCTCAGTTTTTAATTGTGGTGCAAGTTCCTGGTACAGGTGTTTTCCTTCCCTCCCTTCCTCCTCCCCTTCTTTCTCTTCTTTCCCTCCTTCTTCTTTTGTACGTATTGCTACACAGTTCTCAAACATGCAGTGAGATCACTGGCCTTGACAGATTTGTGTTTTCCACTCTGCAGCTTTGTGTACACTGCTCACATGCACTTAAGGCTGACTTCACAGCTAGTCTTTGTTAGTAGTTCTGGAGTATTGTTGACATACAGGTTCTCTGTCATTTGCTTGACAGGTTCCTAGTTTCCTAATGCCACCAAAGCTGCAGTTATTATTGGTGATGTAAAGTGACAGTTTCCTAATTTCTCTTATAATTATTCTTTTTGTTTGTTTTTTCGAGATGGGGTTTCTCTGTGGCTTTAGAGCCTGTACTGGAACTAGCTCTTGTAGACCAGGCTGGCCATGAACTCACAGAGATCCGCCTGCCTCTGCCTCCCGAGTGCTGGGATTAAAGGCGTGCGCCACCACCGCCCGGCTCATAATTATTCTTATAAGTGGATATTTCTTCTAGTTTTGCACAAATTTGCGTTTTTGTTTCTGAAATAGTATAGGTTGTAAAATCTATTAGTGCATTTTTATTTCAGAACATTTTTCTCCTTAAATTGTTTTGCAGAAATGACTATTTTTAGGGAAAATAGTTTTTTATAGCTACTAAATTTTGTTTGTTATTTTTGTATATGCATAACCAGGGTGGTGAAATCACTAATATTTTAGGGAAGACTTTTGTTCTATTTGATTTTTTTCCTATACATTTAAGATATTACTTAAAAGTATTGGTAGAAATAATGTCATGAAAACAGTAAATATAAGGAACATTTAAAGTCAGAATAGAAATCATTTTTGAAGACAAAAATCAGAAATACTGCCAGTACCAAGTAAAGGAAGCAGAAGGGCAGCATTTGCATTGTGCGCTTGCTTTAGTATGCACGGAGACAGAGTCTGTTCTCATGAGGGACAGGTTCTCTACTGGGCAGTTAAATGGGACAAAGATGGTCTAAAATATGAAATGCAGCGTGGGTGCCATGTTGTAAATTGTGCCAAGATTATACAAATTGTAACTATTGATCAAAGTATAATTGCTTCATTATTGTTATTTTAAAGGAAATTCTGAATGTCAGAAAATCTGTAATGTTTTATTTTAGAAATGTAAATAATGTATACAGTCTTATATGTGGTGGAATGGGAGGTATTTAAATTCTAAGTTTTTCTTTTGTTTAAAAAAAGAAGAAAATGTTTATAAGGAAAAAAACCCCTAATAAATAGTTATGTTTGACCATGAATCCTGACTTCACATTACTGTTTATTTTTACTGTAGGTATTTCTACACTGTCACATTTCAAAGGGAAATTTAAGGTATATAGAGCATATTGAATGTTTCAAAATTTGTTAGTACTTTCTGTAATTCTCACAATACTGGAAGCTACCATCTATATACCTTACATTCTAGAAAACTAAAGTTAAGGAATTGTACACGTTATTGGGTCTAGGGCTTAAAGGCTCTTATATATGCTTGAATTTAAAACTGATGTTTAGTATGTACTTTTGCTGTGAAAAAATAGCAAAAATAATGAAATATTTGTGAACCTTTCTACTGAATTAAGAAAGTGCACTTTGTTTAGTTGTGGGTCTGTTTTTGTTCCATCTCTGGCAGGGGAAGCTTCTCTCATGCCGGCTGAATGAATCAGGGACCTATGGGTAGAGCAGAATGTCATTGTTTTATTTTTCCTTTAGCAGAACGGTATTTGGATTTCCTGTAGGTCCCTGGCTTAGCTAGTCTCAGGCCACCTTAGCAGTGTCAGGTGTGGGTTCCTTCTCAGGGAGTGGGCCTTAAATTCAGTCAGTCCACAGACACACTTTTAAATTCCAGCGCTTTGTTTTAAGCGGGGGGGGGGGGGGGGGGGGGAGGGGGGGAAGGGAGACGACGACGACGTTACTTGTTCCCTTTTGTACCTTTGGTCTTTTGGATGCTCCACCTGGTTCTCCTGTCTCCCCTTCTGACGTTTCTTTTCTCTAATGGCCCAGTTCAGTCTGGTCATGTCCACTCGACTCTCCCAGATGTTCCTGCTTCTACCTATGCTGTCCCTTTTATCTAAATTTATCTAAATAAATTTTTCCACCATACCTAGGGGTAGTAATGTCCTTCCTGTCACTCACGGCACTTCCTTTCTTTCCGGGCACTGGGTCACTGGTTAACGAAAAACCTCTTTTTTAAGACAGCGCGGGACGGCTACGCGCTTGCTGTAGAGGCACCTACTGAGGCTCTTCAGCTTGAATTTTCTACTTCCTACTTTCCAGAAGAGTTCAGACCTCCCAGCCTGAAGGGCTCACGCTGTAAGGCCCACACCCTGCCGTCGAATGAGCTCATCGCGCAAGCCCCGCCCCTTCCCGCCCACGACTCCCCGTGCAAACCCCGCCCCGGCCCTCCGCGCCCCGGGGCGCCCTGCTCGCCGGGTGGTGCCACACTCCCGGCAGCGCCAGCTGGAGATGGGGGGGGGGGGGGAGAGGCGTGGAGGGTGGGAGTCGGGGCCGCCAGGGCGTGGCCGCTCCACGGGCCCGCCCAGCCTCCCGCGCCGCGGCGCGCCAAAGTCAAAGTGCGGGTCCCGCCGGCGCGAGTGTGACGCTGCCTCCCGAGCTCCCAGCACCGCCGCGCTACTGCAGGTCCCGAGCCCGAGCCGTCGCGAGCAGGCATGGCCACCCCGCCTAAGAGGTTCTGCCCTTCTCCCTCCGCCAGCTCCGAGGGGACACGCATCAAGAAGATCTCCATCGAGGGGAACATCGGTAAGGCGACCCCGCTCCGGTGCCGGTGCTCGGCGTCCCCTCCGCGCCCGCGCGGTGGCTCCTCTGGCCCTACTCCATCCTGGGGCTTTGTGAGGCGCGCTCCGGGCCACTGCACTCTCTTTATTGGGAACTTCCAAACGCGAGGGTCCGGGGCGCAGTTGGTGGGAAGGGGAGGGGATGCCGCTTGTCTTGAGAGGTAGCTTAGGTAAGCGACACCCTTTTTTAGGTGTGCTCTTACGGTAGGTTTCACTAACTTACAGTTTTGCCGCAAAATTGAGAACATTTTCGTCTCCTCCCCCTTCAGTTCCCTTTGTGCTTCTTTGTAGTCAGCTCTTTCTCCCTTCCCATCCCTGTACAAGCCCTGGCTTGTTTCTTTTTACTCCATGCAAATTTTTTTTTCCACAGTGTCTTAAGCAGAACCAGAGCGTCTGGTCTTCTATGTCTTGTATGGTTTACCAGAGTGCTTTTACGTTTCGCTCATGCTTTGTTTCTGTGGTACTTTTTTTTTTTTAATTTGGTTTTTTGAGACTTGAGTCTCTATGTAATCCTGACTGTCTTGGAACTCACTATGTAGAGCCTTGAACTCTCAGAGATCTGTCTGCTTCTGCCTCCCAAGTACTGGAATTAAAAGAGTGCACCACCACGCCTGGCCCACTGTAGTACTAAAAAAAAGTGTTAAATTAATATTCCACTAAATGGCATATACCTCATCTATTCCTCCGTGGTCGACATTTTGGGTTGGCGTTGGTAGCAGTTCCTAAGACTGTGGCAGGCATTACGAGGAAAGGCGTTTTTAATGATTTTATGGTGTGGAATTTTTTACTCCCTTTCCCACATGCAGGTAGACCCTGGATGGAGTATGGCTCAGAGACATTAGAATTTCTGCCCGAATTGGGATAAACTACACCATGCATGCGATTTTGCAAGGTGAACACGAATCTCCCATTCCCTTACACTTCCGACCACAGGAAACCTAATGGTGCTTCCTGTTTTGATACGGCTGTCATTTGGGGGCTGCAGGTTGAGTGCTGACTGTTGATGTGTGCCGCAAACGGCCTCATTTGGATCACATTCAAAGCACCCACTCTTTAAGAAGGCAAGCAGGTGTGGATGCCTTCACGAGAGCAGAGCTGAAACACAAACAAGAGGCCTTACTTTACTTTCCCCATTCTTAGACACAGGTCGAATTGGAAGAGATCCATATTTCTTAAAAGTTCTTTGAGATGTCATGCTTACCAGCAAGACAACACACAGCCTCTTAGTGGATAAAGATGACCATACATAATGACAGGAGGACGTTCTCTGTAAAGTCATCTTTGAAGTAGATTTCAGTGGATGACCCCTGGGAAAAGAACCATAATGGATAACTATCTCCCTTCTCTCAAACCCAGGCAACATACACCTAGAGATCTCCCTGCCTCTATTCGTCTTCAGTCTTCTCAGCCCTGAAATCATTTGTGAACGGCTCAGTCAGCATCCTGTTGACCTGCATGCAGAGCTGCTTTTCTGCTTACAGAGGCACTGGTGTTATCTGTGCCTCAAATTCCTGCCTAACCTCCTCCCTAGTGATCTGGAAAGAGCTGCATGTTAATGGCCAGCCTTTGCACACAATTAGGAAAAGCTAGTTACAAGTATTGAGATTTCCCTTGAGCATCTAGGTCTTTGACCAATCAGAAAAAAAAGATTCTGATAATTTGGCGAGTATTGGAGGGACTGCCATTTAGATTATTCATGCTGAGATAACCTCTTGTTACCTTTCCTGCAGGGAGGCGTCACCCCTTGCCTCTTACTCCTGTAGCTTTGTGCGGTTGTTTACATCCCTCTTACCTTTATTTGTTGGGTCCTGTTGATATAAAAATTGTGCAATCAGTGAAGACTACCATGTAATTCTTCTGTTTTTAAAATTTGAAGATTGTTTGGTCATTTTTAGTTGCGTAGTCACGTAACCTGTTTTCTCTTGTTCCGTGTTGCTGAGTTACTCCCATAGATTAGGTTTATGGAGGTCCTATTACTCATTTCAGTGTGTTCAGAATGACGTAGCGTGGTGATGACTGCTTAGCATTAGGGATTTGTTTGTTAACCATGACTGTTGTTTGTGTTTTGTTTGAGATGTACACTGTACAGCCCTGACCTACCTGGAACTCACTGTGTAGACCAGCCTGGTTACCTGCTTTTGAGTGCATAGTGTCCAAACCCTGTGCCATCACCTCTCCTCCCATGACTTGGAAAACTATTAGCAGGTGGTCTTGCTTGTTGTGCTCGCTCACCTTCATAGAATATTAGTTTCTTAGCCTTTTCCAGCTCTGATCTCCCTCCCAGATGTTCAGGAAGGAACTGGGTAGTGATTATTTGTGAAGTGCAACTGACTCTGATTACTCAGCCTAAAGTAAAATTTAACATTTGCAGTTTTAAAGTATAATTCTGTGAACTTTTTGTGTAGTCGATGTCAGAAGAAGGCTTGATGTATTAGCCTTAAGTACCTTTAGATTCTGGACTAGTTTGAGATACTTCAGTGTGTTTCTTGGCTACCCTGGATATCATGTTCTCTTTTCCACTGAGGCCAATGAAAGATGACCATTTAAATCATACTTCTAGATGCATTACTATCTGTAAACTTAGCCTTTCCACACAGAATTTCGGTCACCCACGTTTCCCCCTCAACTAAATTGCCCCCCCCCAGTTTATCTCTGCCTTTGTTTCTTCTCTTTATGGGATTTAATACCCTTTGATATGCTGTTCTTCACCTACCCTGTCACCTTATTGATCCCCCTTTCCTTGATCTGTGCATGAGTCTCTAAGGTCCTTCCTGATTCCCTTCTGGCCTTGTGTAATGTTGGAGTTTTGCCTGTACTTCTGTAAGTCAAAGGTAAGTTCTTGGTGCCCACCCCGAGCCCGTTTATAAGGAAGTGGACATTTGGCAAAGATATTAAAGCTATATATTTGTGGTGTGTTTGTGTGTGTGTGTGTAAGGTAGAGGAAGGAACAATATAATACTGGCCAGTGATGCCTCTTATAGCCACATTTGGTGACTTATGATAGAAAGGGTGTGGTGGGCATTAGAAGAACTGCTACACCCTCTGCGCCACAAGGTCCAGACTCATTGATAACCAAAATGATGACTATAGCATGTCCTGATTACACATAAGCTATTTTTGTCTTTTTCTTTCCTGGATACCTTAGAAACTAGCAAATGATCAGGAAAAGTAAAGCTGTCTTTTTTTCTTTTTAAGGGTTTGATAGAGGGCATGGAACCATAAAATCGAGGCAGACTTCTCCAGCTGTTACTCATAGGAAGTACTTTGTAAGACTTAAAATAATTTCTGTAACTACAGGCTTATTAGGATCAGAATATAATAGTCGCCAGCTCTTAAGCATTGGACGCGTCTTCCCATTGATTGTATAGTTTGTTTATTATTGGTAAATTATTTTGGTTGTATTGGGGTGTCTGCCCTCCTTTTCCCCTTTTTAATTTTTTTTTTTTATTTTGTGGGGAGCATGGTCTTGCTCTGTAGCCCAGGCTGGCTCAGCACTCACTGTGTAGCCCAGTTTAGCCCATTTTGAACTTGAACTCAGAGCAGTCCTACTGCCTAAGCCTTCCAAGTGCTGGGGTTATAGGTGTGTGTTGTTATACTTGCTATCGTTTTTTTTTTGTTGTTGTTGGTTTTTTTTTTTTTTTTTTTTTTTTTTTTTGAGATGCGTCTCATTTTGTAGCCCAGGCTGGGCTAGAATTCAAAATCTGTTTACCTTAGCCTGCTGGATTGGGAGTTCGAAGTGCAGGCCACTCTCAGCGAGCTCCTCAGACAGAGAAAGCAGAGGTAGGAGAAAGTCATTTACTGGGCATCCCAATAGTTTCAGTACTACCTTGTCTTCCTGGGTTATGAGGAACTGAGGGCAGGGACTTGGTCAAGTTCCCACAACTGGCTTAAGGACAGGCTTTACCACTCTTCAGAAAGTTCTTTTTTTAAGGGTTGGCTGAGGAAAGAAGGTGGGCCAGAACGTGGATGGTTTTTTTTCCCTGTCATGATATCGTTCATAAACTTAACCAGGGTTTCAGGTCTTCTCTTTCTTAATAAAAAATTTGTTCAGCACAATTGGCTAGGGACTGTCTTTTAAGTTTTCATTTATAAAAATAAGGTGCAGAGAAAGGTCTTAACTGTTTCTGCGTATGTACCGTTCACTCTTAATCTTGTAAACGCTGATGACCGTTGGTTATGTTTCCTTTTCTTAGTTTTGTCTCTTCCTTTTCGTGACAGCTGCTGGGAAGTCCACGTTCGTGAACATCCTGAAGCAAGTCTGTGAGGACTGGGAAGTGGTCCCTGAACCTGTTGCCCGGTGGTGCAACGTTCAGAACACGCAAGATGAGTTTGAGGTATTCAAGTGAAGTTTAAGTGAATACAATAGAAATTCTTTAGGGCCTGACGGTGGCTCACTTCTACAAGATGGAGGTACAGTTCCCAGCACCCATGTCGTAGCTTGGAATTGTCGGTAACTCCAGTTCCAGGGGTTCTGATACCCTTCTTCTGGTCTCTGTGGGTACCAAGAACATACTCAGTGCACAGACATACATTCGGAGAAATCACCCATTCACATTAAAAAAAAAAAAAATTAAAAATCCTTTAGGATTTTTTTAGGGAAGCAGTATGTTTTGTCTCCTGCCTCCCCCCCCCCGCCCACCACCACCAGTAACCACCTTCAAGTCTAGCTGTGCATTTATGATTTAGGCACTATTACATCACAGTTTAAGGTTTATGAAAGTTCAGAAACGTAGAGCAACTGATAATAATGGTGCTCGCCTTTAATCGCGGCACTTGGAAGGCAGAGGCAGGTGGGTCTGTGAGTTTGAGGCCATCCTGGTCTACACAACTAGTTCCAGGACAGCCAGAGCTGTTACACAGAGAAACCCTGTCTCGAAAAAACAAAAAAAAGTGAAAGTAATTTAAAAATCTAATTACAAATCAATTTTTGAGTGATTTTTTTTTTTATAATTTAAGTGAAAACATATAAGAAAACCAAAACCTCCAGTAATTGGATTTTATTAATCTTTTCAGCCCTTTGTCATTGGAAATCCATTTCTTTCTTTTTTTTTTTTTAAGATTTATTTATTTATTATGTATACAATGGTCTGCCTGCATGTGTCCCTGCAGACAGAAGTTGGCACCAGATCTTATTGCCGGTGGTTGTGAGCCACCATATGGCTGCTGGGAATTGAATTCAGGACCTCTGGAAGAGCAGTCAATGCTCTTAACCACTGAGCCATCTCTCCAGCCCCTGGAAATCAATTTCTACCTTATTTCCCTGTCCTATGCGGTCATTCTCCACAAGGGTTCATTTTGGACAGTTCATTTTCCTAGCCCTTTTCAGTAGAGCTTGCAAATGAGAAAATAGGGGAATAAAGGCTTCAGTTTCCCTTTTTCCTAGTGGAAGTTATGGCTGTGTGTGCTAATGGTTCCTAAGCATTTTCATTTCTGGAGAAGCGAAATTGAAAGTAGAGAAGTTGGACAGGTCTGCTAGAAGCTTGTTCAGTCTGAAAACACTTGACAAAAAAAAAGAGGGGGGGGACCTATTGATGTGAGGATTTCTGGGAATTATTGGGCATATGGAAGGGAATGAGTAGCAGGAAGCTACAGCCTTCATGGGTTGTCTTAGCGGGGGTGACTGTTGCTGTCACGGAACACCACGACCAGGAACAACTTTGGGAGGAGAGGTTTATTGGCTTAGACTTCCACATCACAGTTCAGCACCTAAGTCAGGACAGGAACCTGGAGGAGGCATGCTGCTTAGGGGCTTCCTCCACCCAGGGCCAGCACCCTCTGTGTGTGTGTGTGTGTGTGTTGGTGTGTGTGTGTTGGTGTGTATGGAGGAGGCGTGCTGCTTAAGGGCTTCCTCCACCCAGCACCAGCAGCCCAGGGTGGCCCCACCCACAGTGGACTTGACCCTCACCCATCAATCACTAAAACAACACCCTGCTGGCTTGCCTACAGCCAGATTTAATGGGGACCTTTTCTAAATTGAGGTTCCCTCCTCGCAGATGACTGTAACTTATGTCAAGTTGACATAAAACTAGCCCACACAGGGATATTTGTGAATTTTTCTATTCTCTCTCTCTCTCTCTCTCTCTCTCTCTCTCTCTCTCTCTCTCTCTCTCTCTCTGGAATCTTTTGGATATAGGGTTTTGATAACTAAACATATTTCTCACACTTTCATAGCATAGTTAATTTTAGGCTGGGGGCACAACTAAATATATCCCAAGCCTTTGAATATCAAGTACTAAACCTTAAAGGGACTTACCCCCATATTGAATTCATTTTCTTAAGTTTTGTGTGTTAGAGGCTATGGTCTTCTGTGCTTTAAGCAGGCCTCAGAAAATGTGGGGAACAGTATTTTATGAAACATGAAGCATTAAGTAGGTGGATGGCTTCTCTGTATTTTTGTATATTGTCTCTATGATCCTCTCCACAAATTTCAGACTCCAAAAAATGGGGTTCAGGGCTAGGATATAGCACAACAGTAGGTTGCTTACCTAGCGTGCCCAGTGCCCTGGGTTTCAGCCTTAGCACCGCACAAAGCAGCACAAGTGAAATGGCTTTTACTCTTCATCCAGCCCTTCTCCAACTCATTCTTGGTCTGGTCTTTGCACTTAGAATATGAATCACCCAGTCTCTGAAACTCGACTATCTTAGTATCCTGTCATCACTGAGGAGTGGACCGTGTGGAGACCTAACCACCAGTCCTCCCTTGGATCTTGTTTTGCTTCCTGGAGGTTGTGGAGTTGGAAGAACTCGGCATTAGAGCCTTCCTCTCTTCCCTCAGTAACTAACTGTCCGTCTGTATGCTTAACTTACTTGGCTGTAGCTGTTTGTTTAGTGGGTTTTTTATACCTGCCATCTAGTGGCTGAAGTGTTACTGTGCTACCAACCGTCTACCTCCAGTCTGTCAGAATAAGACATGGTAAAGTACAAACACTATGTGGTTTCCTTCCCCATTCCCTAAATTCTGGCAGAATGATTTTGAGAACCAACAGATGATTGTTATTAGTCTCTGTTTTGCAGGCTCACTTAAAGCAGTAGTTTACTCTCTTTGCTGATTTGCATGATGTAGTCTCAAAGCTTTTATTTAGTTGCTTCCTTCTTTTACCTCCCCGAGACAGGGTTCCTCTGTGTATCCTGACTGTCCTAGAACTCTCTCTGTAGACCAGGTTGGCCTCGAACTCATAGAGATGTGATACTCTCTTGTGGTAGACACCAGCAGTGAAATCACAGTGGCTCAAAACAATGAGAAGTTTCCTGTCATGTACTATCTTTTTAAGCTTTGATGCATTTTGCCCTTCCATAATTTCAGTTCGGGATTCATTTCTAAGGACAGAATCCCATTGTAAGTGGAAGAGCACCCTTAAGTTTGATCTGTTAGAAAATCGGGGACTAGCCGGGCGGTGGTGGCGCACGCCTTTAATCCCAGCACTCGGGAGGCAGAGGCAGGAGGATCTCTGTGAGTTCGAGGCCAGCCTGGTCTACAAGAGCTAGCTCCAGGACAAGCTCTAAAAAAGCTGCAGAGAAACCCTGTCTCGAAAAACCAAAACAAAAGAAAAAAAAGAAAATCGGGGACTGGTGGAAGCTGATTAACTGGGAGTATATGTGTCTCACCTGAGAGAGGTGTGTGACTTAGCAGTAGCTGATTTTTTTTAGAGATTGTTTACTTTTTTAAGTGTATGAGTGTTTTGCCTACGTTTATATATGCATATGTGCACCAGATCAGAAGAGGGTGTCACATTTCCTGAAACTGGAGTTACAGTAGCTGCCACATGGGTGCTGGGAACTGAACCTGAGTCCTGTGCAAGACGAGTAAATGCCCTTAGCCAATGAGCTGTTGCCCCAGCCCCCATGTAGATGGGTTTTTAAAAAATTTTGTTTGTGCCTATCTATGCTAGTGTGTGAGTATACGTGGAAGTCAGAGGACAGACTTTTGTAGTTGCTGTTTTTCTACCTTTGTATGGATTCCAGGGGTCAAACTGGTATCATCACGCTTGAGTGGCCAGCACTTCCTCTGACCTTGCCAGGCCCATAGCTGATTATTCTGAGAAGGCAATAGGAGTACAATATTCTCTATCTTTTCTGTTTTAAAAAAGAATGTATAAATCAAATATTTTTATTTAGCTTTTAAGTATTGACATTTTTTTCTGTAGGTCGTCACTTGTGAGAAAGGCTTATTTTAGACATCAGGTAAGAAAAGAGTGAGGAGAAGGAGTTTAATGTTTTGATTTTGCTAATGTATTTATGAAAAATTTTTTAAAAATTTATTTATTTTGTATGGCCTTTTGCCTGTATATATGTCTGTATTGTGGTGCAGCGCCCATGAGGCCAGAGGAGGGTAAGATCTTCTGGGATCACAATTACGTTTTTTCACCACTGCATGGATGCTGGAGCCCGACCTTTGTCCTCTCCAAGAGCAGAGGTGCTCTTCATCATAGAGCCTGCTCTCCAGGACCCTTCCCCCCAATTTCTCTTTTTGAACCTCTTAAAAAGTTAAAATAGCCAGGGGCATTGTGGCTCGTCTCTTTAATCCTAACATTTGTGAGGCAGAGGCAGGAGGTGAGTGTCTGTGACTTCCAGGACAGCTTGGTCCGTATCCTGAGTTGGACAGCCAGAGCTACATAGTGGGACCTTGTCTCAGAAAACAAGACAAAACAAAAAAGTTAAAGTCATCCTATTGGCAGTCTTAGTTCTCTGTTTGTTTGTTTACCTCTTTTGCCAATTTAGGAATTGACAACGTCTCAGAAAAGTGGTGGGAATGTTCTTCAGATGATGTATGAGAAACCTGAACGGTGGTCTTTTACCTTCCAATCCTATGCCTGTCTCAGCCGGATCCGAGCTCAACTTGCCTCCCTCAATGGCAAGCTCAAAGATGCAGAGAAACCCGTATTATTTTTTGAGCGATCTGTGTATAGTGACAGGTATGCAAATGGCTTATATTTGGCTCTTTGGAGTTTATAACTAGACAACTTCCTTTTTTTCTCATTTCCTGGTAGTCAAATTGGAGGCTGAGCTAGAGGTTTTAGATAGAAAATGACATTGAAAAATAGCTTTAGCATTGATTGAGGTGCTAATGACATTATGACAGAGCCCCCTTTCTCTCCAACCCCTTAGAATTCTCATCTGTTCTGAATATATCTGGGTTTATATCCTAGACTCTTGCCTAGAAAAAGAAGATAAAAATTGAAAATTTCTAAAGGCGTTTTAGAATTACTCTGCCTTTTGACCTCCTTGATTATCTCAGAATAGAGGCCCATAAAGTTTTTGGTCTCAGGATCCCCCCCCCTTTTTTTTTTAATTGTAAAGTAGTCTAAAAAGTTTTGCCACTTGATACGTATATTAGAAATTAAGATTAAGAATCAGTATACAATCAATATACAAAATATAAAATGAAAGAATCAATAATAAACATCCTCTGTATTAACATAGAAAACTTCTGATAAAAGGTTTTAAAACAAAAATAGAGTGAAAGGAGTAGCACTGCTTTCCATTATGTTTGTAGCTCTTTAATGTCTGAATTAATAACTGGGTTTTTATCCACACTTGTATATTTATATTTGTGTATATGTATTTTGGTTGAAGTGTAGTAGTGTATGAAGTAAGTTGTTCTCACAGACCTGGAAGGAGCTTGGGGACCTCCAGGGATCCTTCTTGAGAGCTGCTGGGAAAGAACTCATTTCCAGTATTCGGAAAGACTTTTTGTGGATGTTTTCCAAGGCGCTCGTTGCCACAGGATTTAGGAGTGTGTTTTACGCCCATTTCCTCTGTCATAATTGGTGTGTCTGTGTTTGAAGGATGTGTAGGCTGATGAAGATTCTCTTTCAGGTATATTTTCGCATCTAATTTGTATGAATCTGACTGCATGAATGAAACAGAGTGGACAATATATCAGGACTGGCATGACTGGATGAATAGCCAGTTTGGGCAAAGTCTTGAGCTGGATGGAATCATTTATCTTCGAGCTACTCCAGAGGTGAGACCAATAAACATTTGCTTGTGCCATTGAAATTCTGAAGTAACAGAAATCACAAGACGGATGTAGTAATGACAATTTAATACCAACTTCCAAGCTAGAGAGATGTCTCAGTGGTTAAGAAAGCTGACTGTTCTTCCTGAGGTCCGAAGTTCAATTCCCAGCATCCACATGGTGGCTCACAATCATCTGTTACTCCAGTTCCAGAGACTCTGATGCCCTCTTCTGGCCCCTATGGGCGCTATACACGTGAGGTGGCCAGATATGCATACAGCTAGCCCTCAGAGACATAAAGTTAAAAATAAATAAATAAAATCAACTCTCCTAACCTGGAAACTCAGAGTGGTATAGAATTCCTCAGCAAACTAGAAGTCCAGATGCAGCAAATCAAGATTAGTTTTCTCTGTCCTTCACCAATCCTTTTTTTTTTTAAATTCCTAACTCAGCTTCTTGTCCCATCAGAGCTAGAGTAAGAGACTTGTCAAAGCAACTTCTAAAATACCAACTTGATTAAGTGGGACTTAGGAGAGTTGTTTTAGTTATTGTGGCGTTTCTAGGGGCAGTAGAAGGTCTGGGGACATAGTGGAAACTTCACAGATGCCTGCTTTATGAATACAGCTATCGGAGGACCACTTTAAGAAACATTTTATGGTTACTTGTGAATTGGTACAAAGAAATAGTGGCACACTTGAAAGAGATTTAGACATCTTGTTTTCAAAGAAGAGAACTCCCCGAGAAATACACCTTTTATTGGGTAAATTCATTTTCTATTTATGTATTATATTACATGAGTCCAGAAAGGTCCAGTCAGCTAGACTGACTGGCCAGTAGGAATTTCATAGATCAGTATTCTGTTTCCTTTTCCCCTTCCTTCTTCTAACTTCTCCCATGTCCTCACTTTCAAAATCATGACCTTTTAAGTTTTAATTATTATTGTTACATATGTATGTGTATATAAATTTATAAACACAGCCTTCTTGCTCCCATGAGTATGTGTTTGGGGCTGGCTGCTTGGGATTGGATAACCTACCATATCCCTGGAGAAGACTGCTTCTCTCTGTCTCAGCCCCTTATTTTTGAGACAAGGTCTCTGAACCTGAAGCAGCTGGCCAGCAACCAGAGGATGTGCCTGCTTCTGCCTCTCCAAGATTTTGTGTGTGCCGGGATCTAGCACAGGTCCATGTGCTGGTGTGGTCAGTGCTTTACTGACGGCTGTATTCCCAAGCCCTCATTTATGACCTATTTTCGTGTTTAGAGACAAGCTCAGACAAGACCAGGCTGGCCTCTGCCTCCTGGGTGCAGGGACTGAAGGGCATACGTGACCACACTGGGCTCATTTGTATCTTGTAATTGAAAATTAATTGAAAAGAGATTATTAGCAGACTGTGTCACAGTTCATGGGCTGCCGTAGTCTGGGAATGGTACTTGTTGGGGGTCCTTGTTTTCTTCTGCAGCGCTGGGGATCGAACTCGGATCGAACTGAGCATCGTAGACAGGTGTGTCACCACAGAGCACAGTGTGGTGGTTCTTATATCTGGGTGTTGATGAGCTCCCACAAATTGTGTGGAATTTCCTTTATATGTATACTGTTAGAGAAAAATGATTTAGAGTCACACAGTCAAATGTGACTATTTAAGTTTATGATTATTAAAATCATATATAAAGCTTAAATTCTTTTCTTTGGTCACCACGTTAGCCTTGCTTCAAGTGCTGAAAAGCCATGGTGGCTGGTGGCCATCTTGCTCTGTCACACAGATAGAAGGCAGGTATAAAGGACTCCGTGTTCTTTTAGGTTCTGGTGGTTCAGAGCGTCCATCCAGGGATGAGCCGCTCTTACAGGGGTGAAGTCCGGCCAAACACATTTGCTTAATGGCCAATTAGGATGGATAGATTGACACACTGATTATATTTAATGATCTTCAGCTCCCTCCCTCCTTTTATAATACTTAATTAGATTAGTGTGTTTCATATATGGATACTGATTTATTTTTCAAAGTTCAGCTTAATTGAAAACTATCATCTGACTAAAATAACACAGGGAAAAAATTACCTATATCGACTTTCTAGAAGAAATACAAATACAGGGATTTGGCTAACATGAAGACAGCAGAAAGGAAATCTTAACGATAGTAGACACAAGTCGTTGCTCAAGTTTTTCTTATTGTTCACTTTTAGAAATGCTTAAGTAGAATATTTTTACGGGGAAGAAACGAAGAGCAAGGCATTCCTCTCGAATACTTAGAGAAACTCCACTATAAACACGAGAGCTGGCTCCTTCACCGGACTCTGAAGTAAGGCCTTCTCACTGTTTGCTCTTCACTGTGGTTCCCTTTATCGGATTTTAGTCTAGGAGATGGGCGATGTGAGTAATTTGTTTTTTTGAGACTGGGTATTTTCTTGTAGCCCTGGCTGTCCTGGAACTCACCCTGTAGACCAGGCTGGCCTTGAACTCAGAGATCTGCCTGCCTCTGCCTTTGGGTGCTGGGATTAAATGTGTATGCTACCACTGCTCAGCTAAATCTTTATTTTTACTCATGTATTCATAGTTAAGTCACTTGTTTGAAGATTTTTGTGACTAGTATCTTCTATTGGTATTTTTACTTAAAGTGATAAAATAAGCCTGTGTCTTTGTATATTACTAAGATAAACTCAGGAATAATTTTAAGGCAGCATAGTCTGTCTGATGTTGTATCTGTTTTAACTTTTTACTTCCAGTTATACATTATTAGCCTTAATTCAAAAATATTAAATGTGAAATTTCAGAAAGAATTCATGGATTTAGAGTTGCTTGCTAAGATGGCTGTGTCTTGCTGGCTGTAGTCCTGTCTCCTGGGAGACTGTGGCTGTACAGTTGCTTGAGACCATACTGGACGACACTGCCATCCATCCTGAGTAGTGTTGAAACACTCTGCTGTCCCGCTCTGTCCGGTTCCACCCAGAAGTGCTCAGGATAGGAGTTTTCTCTCTGTCCAGCTTGTCTAAGCATGTACAGGATGTGCTCGATGGTCATTTAGTAACTGTTCCGTTTTGAGATTGTCGTATATGATAGTGCTTATAGTCAAGTATACCTTCTCTTATTCAGTAATGCTTGAGTCCTGAGGGATATGGCAACCTTATGCCAGAGAGAAGCTGTGATGCTCTTTAAGTAGAAAGGGGAACGCTCTCAGTTTAGGGAAAGGAAAAGGCGGTTTTAAGGTAGAAATAGTGTTAGAGTTATATGTATATGTTATGTGTAAGAAAAAAAAAAAAAACAGTGCATATGGCGTAGATGTTACCGTGATCTCAGTCTTACAGGGAATCCTGGAATGCATCCCACAGGGCCAGGGGAAGCTACTGGGATAGAGTTTAAACTGTGTCTTCAGCCAGGACTTGAGGCATCAACTTTGTCCGAGTCAGCTCTTGGGCAGTATGTAACTGCATAGCGCCTGAGGCTCTGAATGGCTTTTCTGAGTTTAGTTTTCTGTTTTCCGCAGTGCTGGGAATGGAGCCCACTGCCTTGGACACGCTAGGCAAACACTCTACAACTGCTTTATACACCAGTAGCTAGAATATAAGAACTTTCTCATGGTTTTGGTTCTTGAGGAATGACATACATAAATGCCTAGTTTTACATATTCTGCAGCTGAGATGATTGTACACATAGTAGTAAATCTACTGTAAAGAAGAGACTGCCAACTGCTTCTCTGCAGGATAACTTTAGTCTAGCATGGGAGTGACAATGAATATGAGTTAGTTGTTTTTTTCCTGGATTTAGTGCTTTTCTGATTTTGTTCGTCTTTCTTTTTAAACAGAACCAACTTTGATTATCTTCATGAGGTGCCTATCCTCACACTGGATGTCAATGAAGACTTTAAAGACAAGCATGAAAGCCTGGTTGAGAAGGTCTGTTTAGGAAAAAAAAAACCTCGTGTTTGTTTGTCTAAGACAGCTATATTAATTTGTAAAAACAGCTGCCTACAGAAAAGCTTCTATAAAAGTACATTAAGAGGGGCTCGGGGTCTAGCCGGGTGGTGGTGGTGCACACCTTTTATTTAACCCTAGCACTCGTAAGGCTGAGGCAGGTGGATCTCTGTGAGTTCGAGGCCAGCCTGGTCTACAAAGCAGATGCCTGAACAGCTAGGACTGGTATAGGACAGGCTCCAAAGCTGCAGAGAAACCCTCTCTTGAAGAAGAAGGCAGGGATCTGTCTTTGAAGCACTATGTTCTTTCTCATCCTTTTCTCCTTCTTTGTCCCACTTTTTCCTTCGCGCATCACACACACACACACACACGTACATATACATATACATATATATACACATACATATGTGTATATATATATATACACACACACACACACACACACATATATATGCTTTAATAGAAACTGCTTAAAATTAGTTTATCTTTTTCAAGGAATCCAGTATGGAGGGCATTTAAAGTCGTAGGATATACTCTCATTCATTTTTAGCTGATTTTTGGAGATTAAGCAATGGTAGTTTATCTATTTGTTGGAGACCATGTCAAGGATGAATTGGCCTTATTCTAATCCTTGAGTCATTATTTTAACAGAGGTCAATTTAACATTCAGAAAAATGAGAGTTGATCATTGTCTAAATGAGTAATGTAATTTATACATATACGGGAGAGACTTACTGAAGAACATTAAGGTAATAATAGAAAGAATTGTATAATAAGTCCTTATCTACCATTAATTAACTTAGTGATCTCATGTCTAGGAAAAAAGCATAAATTTGTTTAGTTTTGAGAGAAACTTAGGGGCTATTTCTGTTTGTTTTTTTCTCATGAAATATTTGGCTGTTTACTATAATAAAATATTGACTATATCTCAAAAATGGAAAACCTCAACATTTGAAAAATATTGCTGTGTATGGTTGGTAGCCTTTTCATATAAAGTAGTACATATGTAGAAAACTCAAGTTAGTTATGATTTATGATATTAAAATATAAGGTAGAATTAAAATATGACACTATTAAAATTAGCAGCAGTTATAATAAGCACGAATTTAACTGAATCTGTAAAACCACTTTAATTTTATTATTTAAAAGCCTTTTAAAAAAAAGATTCGTTTATTTGGGTATTTTGCCTGTATATGTATCTGCACACCAGAAGGGGGCGTTGGATCCCAGTGAGCCACTGTGTGGGTGCTGAGAATTGAACCCAGGACTTCTGGAAGGCAGCCCGGGCTCTTAACCACTGAGCCAATTTCTAGTCCCTATTATTTTAAACTTCAATTTATTTTTTAATGTGTTGTGTCTGTAAGTATGTGGTGCAGTGTACCACATGTGTGCAGTGCTCCAGAAGGCCAGGAGAGTTGGATCCCCTAGAAATAGCTTTACAGGTGGTAGTGGCTGTCATATGGGTGCTGGGAATCAAACCTGGGTCCTCTGCAAGAACAGCAACTTCTCTTAAACAACAGTCATCTCTCAGTGCCACATTTCTTAGCTTTAAGTAAACACTTTTTTAGACCTGGAAAATGTCACATTTTTTATAATTATAATCCTGGGATTTGGGGGAGGGTATTTTTCAAAGGCAACAATCTTTATCTTTTTTTTAAATTTATATATTATGTATACAGTGTTCTGCCCACATGTATGCTGCAGGCCAGAAGACAGCACTAGATCTCATTACAGATGGTTGTGAGCCATCATGTGGTTGCTGGGAATAGAACTTAGGACCTTTGGAAGAACAGGCAGTGCTCTTAACCGCTGAGCTATCTTTCCAGCCCCAACAACCTTTATCTTTTAAGGAGAATTTTATAGTCTAGAGTGGAGAATTACAGTCTTGCATTATAGTCTTCATCTGTTGGCTAGGTTTATTCAGAACTTACGTAGCTTTGCCTGTACACTAACATTCTAGAAATGTATGCCTTGGCTCTTCAAAGGAGTAGGATTCCCAGCACCTCATGCTGTCTTGCAACTGGCCGTAACTCCAGTTTCTGGGAATCCGATGCTGTCTTCTCCTCTCTCTAGGCACCAGACATGCACATGGTACCTAGACATGTATGCAGGCAAAATGTTCACACAAAAAATAAAAATAAATTCTATCCTTAATATTATAGATTTATATGTTTGAATTGCAAAGGTGTTTAATCTCTTATAAATACCAGTATTAAGACTGTACATATCATTGATCTACATTATTTAAAAATACAGAGACCATAGCCCAGAGGTGGTGGTGCACATCTTTAATGCCAGCACTTGGGAAGTAGAGGCAGGTGGATCTCTGTGAATTCAAGAGCAGTCTGGACTACAGAACTCGTTATAGGACAGTCAGGGCTACACAGAAATTCCATCTTGAAAAACATATATATATATATATATATATATATATATATGAGAGAGAGAGAACGTGCATAAAATTAGAGGTCTTTTAAAATTGTATCAATCTTTTTTTAATTATATAAGTCTTAAATGTAAATTAATTAATTATTTTAGACTGTTTACCCTACTATTGAAATACTTAGTATTTGTTTTAAAAATATTGTGATGGTTATTTATATAATTGGTGTGTTCGACTTTTCTGTAGATGAAGATAAATATTAGATATCAAATTAATTGAAGGAATTATATTAATTTTTTTACTTCCTCAGGTGAAAGAGTTTTTGAGTACTTTGTGATTGAACGGAAGACTGCAGGCAACAGAATGTCTCCAGAAGCTTCTGTCTGCGTGTCCTCGTAGCTTGATTTCATGCGAAGGTCTTCAGAGGAGTCACGTTTTTAAACCAGTTTCGTTTTAAGGAGAACAACCTTTTCTTTGTATACCTATTTTATTTAATATTCAGAATCCCCGGTAAAACGTTGTGTCCCTCCTTTACTCCCTTTCTTCCTTGACTTCCCTCCCTCAGTTTTGAATCAGGTGTTCTCTCAAACACAGGAAGTGTGGAGGTAGATGTCCCCAGAATCAGTGACATGAGTGGGCCACTGTTAGGAAAGGCCCAGCCGTCTTCCTTCTCGGTTGTTGTCCTGAGCAGGTTTTCCTTGTTGTCTCACTCCGTTAGTATTACATATAGAGGGCGTACGTATTTGTAAGTTAGCATAGCTATTACAAGCTGAAAGGCATAGTTTGGGGAATCCCTATAATAGGGATTTGTTTGAAGTGTGTTTGTTTTTCATCTTGTTCCCTTTGGTGGTGCTGGACATTGAGCACAGGGTCTCATGCTGGGGAACCTTTCTACAGTGAAGTTTCTCAGCCCTGAGTGTTGTTTTTATCAAGTACCTCTCCCTTCACCCCACTTAAAGTTGACCATGTGATCATCACCTCATTGATGTTTATTCATGTGTCTGTGGTGCATTTGTAGAGAAAGAGGTTAAATTCTGTTCCCAGTGTGGTAATGGTGTAATTACTTTATAAATCATTTAATCTTTACATGTTTCTTCATCTGCGATGAGTACTTGTTTCTTTTTTTTTTTTTTTTGTGAAAGTAAATTTTAGAGAATGGAAGAATATTTAAAAGGTGGCTAAGACATTTATTACATGAGTATAAAACTTCATTAAATTAGCTACTGCTTTTCCTGGATTACTATAGTTTAAATGCTTGTTTAAATTATGTTTTGCTTTTGTTTTCTTGGTTTTTTGTTTGTTTGTTTGTTTGTTTTTTGACACAAAGTCTCTTTACAGCTCTGGCTAACCTGGAATTCAGTGTAAAGACCGGGCTAGCCTTGAACTCAAAAGAGCTCCACCCACCTCTGTCTCCGTTCATTGTTGTCCCCCCCCAGAGCTGGCTCTGATTTTCTTGAAATCACTTGAGATACAAGAATAGGTTTTCCTCTGTTTCTTTCCGTTTTTATGTAAAATGATGATAGAATATAATGACAAGTTTTGCATTGGCCCTGTATTGAATTAGTCTCTCTGCCTTTATACATGGTAAGACACAGAGGTTGATGGTGGAGCACTTCAGCTCTTCTGTCTGCTTGTGCCAGGCCATCTAAGATGGAAGGCACACACTTCTGCTGGGAGACTGTTGTGATCACAACTTCACTTCATAGTTTGCTTTGTAGAGTTTTTCTAAAATTTCTTATACTTACAGAGAAATAGTTGATAAAACAATTTTGCTTTATATATAGTGTATCATGGAAATGTTAGTTTTTTTGTTGAACTAGGAAATAACTTTAACAAATTCCCAAAGGCTTTAAGTTCCTGTCAACAATGCATGTATCTCTAAACCTCTTTGATGTTTAGCTGGGAACATCCTGTGTATAATTAAAGAAGTATTTTTATTGTTTTTTTTCCAGTGTAGTCTTTTAAGTTAAGTTCTGCGTTATTTTTACCAGGTAATTAGCCTTTCTACTTCACATTAGGAAAAACGTATAATTTCTTGAAATGAAGAATTGCATTTATTTTGAAGCTATAATTTTCCTTTGTAAAAATGTTACCTTTTATTTTTGGTTTCTTATTCAAAGATGATAATTTAGTGGGTTAACAAGTACAGTAGCACTGATCTTTGCAAAGCGGATTCAACTTTAAATCTGTAATAACAAAAAATAAATTGTCTTGTGATGATATATCTGACCTTTTTCTTGTTTGATATAAATAAGTTTGGCACCTTAAATGCTTGTTAATAAATACATTTAAATTTTTTGAACTATAGTGAGAGAGTTTAAATTTTCTGAACCAGAAATTATCTGGTTTTCTTCTAGGAATTTTATGGCTTTGTGTTTCCCATCTAGATCTGTGCTCCATTTGGAGTGTTTGAAGGTGTTAGGTCTGTCTGTGGGTTTGTGTGCATATGTATACCTGCTTCAGCACCGTCTTTGCTCCTCTTTCTAAAGTGATCAGCTGACTGTCTTTATTCAAGCCATTTCCTGGGTTCTTTATTCTGTTTGGTTGGTATGTTGTCTGTTCTTTTGTCAGCACCGTTTTGATTGTTTATTGTAGTTTTATAGTAATTCAGATCTTCCATTTGTCTTTTTCACAAAGGTTGGGTTTGTAGACTTGCTGCCTGGAACTCCTGCTCCAGCTCTAGGATGGTCCCGTTTTCTGGCTTTCTCGCCCAGTGCATGCATGCATATGCGCGCACGCGCGCGCACACACACACACACACACACACACACACACACACACACTACTGGCATGCATAAAAAATAGCCAAGAAATACATTACAAATGCTCATCATCATCAACATGAAGAAGATGCAAATCCAAACCACTCAGGTTTCATTTCACCCTAGTCAGAAGGCTGTAGAAGTGTGGGTTGGAGGAGAACTTGAACAACTGCTAGTAAGAATGTTCAGCTACTAGACCTGGAAAGAACGGTACCCAACTTCATATGGAAGAATAAGATCCCGGGACAGCCAAAACAATCCTGTACAACAAAAGAACTTCTAGAGGCACCACAATCCTGGGCTTCAAACTCTAATGTAGAGATACAGTAATGAAAACAACCCGTTAATGGCATAAAACAGACAGGAGGACCAATCGAATTGAATCAAAGATATGGATATCAGTCCACACACCTATGAACACCTGATTTTTGACAAACTAAAATTATAAAATGGGAAAAAGAAAGCATATTCAACAAATGGTGCTGGCATAACTGAATATCAACATGTAGAAGAATGAAAATATATTCATATCTATTGCCGTGCACAAAATTCAAGTCCAAGTGGATCAAAGACCTCAACATAAAACCAACCACACTGAATCTCATGGAAGAGAAAGTGGAAAGTACACTTGAACACATTGGCACAGGAGACCACTTCCTAAATATAACCCCAGTAGCACAGACCCTGAGAGAAACAATAAATGGGGCCTCCTGAAACTGAGAAGCTTCTGTAAAGCAAAGGACATGGTCAACAAGACAAAACGACAGCCTACAGAATGGGAAAAGATCTTCACCAATCCCACATCAGGCAGGGCCGATCTCCAAAATATACAAAGAACTCAAAACTTGACATCAAAAGAACTAATAATCCAGTGAAAAATGGGGTACAGACTTAAAAAGGTAACTCAACAGATGAATCTCAAAGGGCTAAAAGATACTTAAGGAAATGCTCAACATCTTTAGCATCGGAGAAATGCAAATCAAAACAACTCTTAAGATTCCAACTTCCACCTGTCAGAATGGCCAAGATCGAAAACACTGATGATATCTTATGCTGGAGAGGATGCAGAGTGAGGGTAACTCTCTTCCATTGCTGGTGGGAGTGCACTTTGGAAATCAGTATGGCGTTTTCTCAGAAAACTCGGAAACAATCTACCTCAAGACCCAGTAATACGACTGTTGGGTATATACCCAAAAGACAATCATACCACAGGGATATGTGCTCAACCATGTTCATAGCAGCATTATTTATAATAACCAGAACCTGGAAACAACCTAGATGCCCCACAAACAAAGAATGGATAAAGAAAATGTGGTACATTTACTCAATGGAGTACTACACAGTGATAAAAAAAATGACATCTTGAAATTTGCAGGCAAATGGATGGATCTAGAAAAAAAAACAAAAAACACCATACTGAGTGAGGTAACCCAGACCCAGAAAGTCAAATATAATATGTGTTCACTCATAAGTGGTTTTAGACCTAAAACAAAACCCAGCCTAGCTATTGGCTGCTTAGCTTTTTATTAAGCCAACAGTGACACATCTCACAGTATAAAGGAATATTTCAGAACATTCCCCATGCTGCCATTGCAAATCATGGCTTTTGTTTGTTTGCTGCTTGTGTTTTGATTTTGTTTTTAAACATGGGTTCTGGGGCTGGAGAGATGGCTCAGCGGTTAAGAGCATTGCCTGCTCTTCCAAAGGTCCTGAGTTCAATTCCCAACAACCAAATGGTGGCTCACAACCATTTGTAGTGAAGTCTGGTGCCCTCTTCTGGCCTTCAGGCATACACACAGACAGAATATTGTATGCATAATAAATAAATATTTTTTAAAAAAACCTGAGTTCTAGGGGTCAATGTAATATCCTCTGGATTGCAAAGAAAGCACTTTACTGACTGGGCTGTCACCTTAACTTACTGGTTCATCTTTATTGTCAACATGGGTTGAGACATACATAAAAGATTGGTAAGGGACACTTCTGGTTATGCCCCTGAGGCTATTTACAGAGAATTATAATGTTTTAGAAATTTATTTTAAACTACATATGTGCATGCATTTTTGAGTTGGGTATTTAGTAAATACCATCGTTAAGAATGTGAATAGATCTCACTAGAAAAAGATATGCAAATGAGGAATAAGAGAAATACCTTGTTTCTCTAATGTTTTCTGACTTGGTGTTTTATGGGTTTCTGCCTGTGCGTATGTGTGCACGTGTTTGCTTCTTGTGCTTTTTCCTTGTTTCTTTTCCCTCCTGTTTGATTGTTTTGTTCTACCTTGGTTTGTTTTGTTAGTTGCCTATTTGTTTTTTAAAGAGAAAGCATGGAGTTGGATGAGTGGGAGTGGGGGGAAGGTCTGGGAGAAGATGAGGAAAGGGAAACCTGTGATTAGAAAGTATTGTATGAAAAATGTATGTTCAATAAAAATTAGCAAAACAAAAACAAATACCTCGAATACAGTAATCCATCAAATTTTATAAGAAATAAGCTACTTGAAGAAAATCAGAATGAGATATAAATTTATATGCCGAGTGTTGGAACAGCACCTAATTCAAAAAACAAAAAACACCATTAGACATAAAAAATTATTTAGGCCCCAGGGTAACAGTGGGTGACTTTTAATGCCAAGGATAACTTTGTATAACTGGATAAAACATCTCCAAATTCTTGTGCGGGCACAGAAGACTTACAAGAAGCTAAGGAGCCTGAGCAAAACCATATTGGAAAGAAAAGAAGACACAAGGAAAACACTTCAAGATATTGACACAGGTGGAATTCCTAGATAAGGCTTCAAAAGTAGAGAAAACTAATTGACACCTGGAATTACATCCCAGGGTCTGCCCAGCAAATTAGATGGTTTTCACTCTGTCTTGTCAGCTACAGAATGAAGTAGCCTGCTGTAGTTTGGGTGAGAACGGCCGGCCTCCATAGACTCATATATAAACTATTTGGGAGGGATTAGGAGGTGTAGCCTTGTTAGAGGACCTATGTCACTGTGGGCAGGCTTGAGGTATCGAAAGACTGGAGCCTCTGCCTACTGCTTATGGTTTGAAATGTGGTCTCTCGGCTATTTCTCACAATACGCTTCTGCTTTGCCATCATAGATTCCAACCCTCTGGAACTGAAAGCCAAATTAAATGTTTTCTTTTATTAAGAAATGTGTATGCGTGCATCTTTGTGTGAGAGTGTGTGCACCAGAGTGCAGCTGCCTGGTGAGGCCAGAAGAGGGCGTCAGATTACTGGAGCTGGAGTTTCAGGTAGGTGTGAGCCTCCTGTTTGCCAGTGTTGGGAACTGAACTCTGGTCCTCTGCATGAGTAGTAAGTGTTATTAACTGTTGAAGCATTTCTCCAGATCCTCCAGAGAGGATTATTTAAGGGGAGAAAGCTCCATCTTGCATGTGGGCAGCACCATCTAGTTTCGAAGGGTCTTGAATGGAATAAAAGGAAGAAGGAGGCTTACTAATGCAGAATTGTCTCGGCTCCTGCCTTCCGTGATGAAGTCTTGTGGCTACCATGCCCTCTCTACCAGCTAATGGGCTAAAAACATTGGCCAAAAGAAAACCTCAAGTTGTTTTTCTCAAGTCGTCTGTCATGATGACCCAATGGGTGCCCAGGACAACCCACGCTGGCCTTAAGCAGTCTGAATTGACGTCTGAGTGCTGATGGGACTGGAGCATGCACCGCTATTTCAGCTTGCTATTTTTAAGCTAGGTGGATGAAGATTTTCTTATTCCTTTTTAGAAGATAGATTTAAATAAAAATAACTCCTAATGTTCACACACTTATATTTGCTTTTTTAAAAAATAGCTCTTTTTTTTATAAAAGAAACTATTACTCTTATTTGGGCATTTATTACAAGTAAGAATATTATGATTAGTGTAACAGCTCTGCTATTCCTGGAGTGGTCAAAGGGACAGTGCAGGGGACACCTGGGTAATTCATGAAATGGGGACTAAAAGGAAAGTAAACCTTTTGATAATATGCCAAAATGTCCCCCTTGATAGCTTGCAGTTTTATTTTGTACTCCTAGCTTCGCCTGGGAGCCTGACACGACCAGAGACACCTCAGGAAGTCTCAGTTGGGCCCTGCCTCGATCACATTGGCCTGTGGACAAGCCTGTGGGGCATTTTCATGATGGCCAGCTGCTGTGGGAGGGTCCAGGCCACTGTGAGTGGTACCACTTCTGTAGGAAGCTGCTGAGCCAGAGTGCCAGCAAGCCCAGAAGCAGCATAACAATTCCGGCCTCAATGAGGGACTGCAACCTGGAAATGTGAGTCAGATAAAACTGTTCCTCCTCAAGTTGCTTTTGGTCATGGTGTTTAGTACAGCAACAGAAAACAAAGTTACCATGATAAAGAAACGAAGAGAGACAGTCCGAATTTGATCGGCTCTAGATAATATTTAACAAAGAAAGTTAGAGAGTCTAGAAAATTACAAATAGGACAGTAGAGTCTACCATAAACCCAACCATATCCGCGCTTATCACTTTTAATATGTTCTTATGTGTATATATAATATACATTTGTATGTATTTGTTATCCTTTAGCAGTCTTGTTTAGATTCAGAAACCAAAATCCTGATTTCTATATTGGAAAGGTAATATTTTTTTATATTGAAATTTAGTTATCGACTATATTGAAGTTAATATTATATGCTAAATGAAAGATGCCTGTGCCTAACTTAAAGTTTAGTTAGAATTGGAATGAATGTGTTTGTATTTCCCTGTTGGTTTATAATTGCAGATTTAAAAAAAAACACTCTATTTGGCAATGAAAATAAAAGCAAACACGTCTTCATAAAAGCAGAACATGGCCCTGGGAGACTCCTCAGTTTGTAGAGTGCCTGCCTTGCACGAGGACCTGAATTCTGATCCACAGTTGGTACTGTGGCCTTAGCCCCAATGCTTAGGGTTGGAGGAGACAATGGTTCTCCAGGGCTTGCTGGCCAGCCAGGGCAGCCAGTTAGTGAACTCAGATTCGACAGGAGCTTCAACTCTTTCAGAAAAGACATAATTGTAAAATAAAATTAAAAAATGTTAATTAAATAAAATGAAAAGAAAAAGGGGGAAACTGTGGTCGGTATGTAAAATAAATAAAAAACAAATAAAATAATAAAGAAAGGTACCTAATGTCAACTTCTGGTCATGCACATATACACACACACACACACACACACACACACACAAAGAGTATTTCCTTTAAATAATTTAATGATTGAAGAAATAATAATAAGATAACCCTGAGCTCACAAAATGCAGATAACACTGTAGTAGGGAACCATTGCCCCCTAACTTTATGTCCTTGTATCTATGAAGAAACACTGTGTTGTTCTACCAATTTAAGATTATTTTATAGATTCAGTTTCATGCACTATGGTTTTCTTATTTATTCATTCATTTATTATTTATTTATTTTGAGAAGGGTTGTCATTTCTGTTGCCTTGTAGATGTCCAGGTTGGCATATAACTCACAATTAACTTTTGCTTACCCTGTCCTAGGGATGCAGACATAAACCACCACGCCTGGCTCTGGAACTTATTGTCCTTCCTCAGAGTCACCTTCACTGTGTTGCTTGTGGTGGCCTCGAACTCCTGGGCTAAAGTGACCTCCTAGTTTGAGCTCACGTACCTGCGTAGTTGGGACAACAGGTGTGTGCCATACCTAACCTTGTAGACTTTATCCATTTGCAGAGATCTCCAGTCCAAGAAAAATTTTAGCAGCATTTCCTCCATATGATACGTCTGCACATGTTTGCATGTGTCCGTGCTAGAATGGTAGCATATAGTTTTTGGTGTGTTTGTGGCTTAGCTTGAGTCATTCATGAATTTGACCTTTCATTTTTTAATTAACCTAAAGTTTATTTTCTATCATCTTTTTCTTACATTTTGTTGATCAGAATCCAGACGTTACATTTTTTCACTTCTGAATTATGGATATTTAAGGAAACTCTTCCCCTCATTCCAGCAGCCCCACCCCCTCCATGCTGACTATCTCCCATAGAGCCTTGAACATGCTTGGCAAGTTCTGGTCCACCATAGAATGATATCCCAACTCTTAACATTTTGTTACAGGCTCTTACTATGTATGGCCTCAAACTACCAATTCTGCATGTGGTAGTTTGAATGGTTTGAATGAGAATGACTCCCATAGGCTCATATATTTGAATGCTTGGTCCCTCGCAGGTGGAATTGTTTTGGGGAAGATTAGAAGGTGTGTCACTGCAGGGGTGGGCTTTGAGTTTTTCCATATCAGTCTCTCTCTTTCTCTGCTTCCAATTTAAGTATAAAATGTAATGCCTCTAGCCAGGTGATGGTGGCGCATGCCCTTAATCCCAGCACTCGGGAGGCAGAGACAGGTGGATCTCTATGAGTTTGAGACGAGCCTGGTCTACAAGAGCTAGTTCCAGGACAGCCAGGGATGTTACACAGAGAAACCCTGTCTCAAAAACCAAAACAACCAAAAGATTTAAGCTCTCAGCCCCTTGTCTACTGCCATGCTCCCTGTCATATTGGTCATGGACTCACTCTCTGGAACTGTAAACAAACCCCCAGTTCAGTGCTTTCGTTTATAATTTGCCTTAGCCATGGTGTCTCCACAGCAATAGAACAGTGACTGAGACCGTGCCTCAGCTTTCTGAGTGCTGCTGGAAGGGGGTGGGTGCCGCGCACAATGCCTCTCTGCGCTCTATCGCTACCATACAGTTCCCGAGACTCGGGCAAGGGGCTGGAGGTTGAAACACACAAACACACATGGACATCTAGTCACTGGGGAGAAGCCCTTTCTTCAGTAGCACCACGGAGGCTCATATACCCAACAGTCAAGTTGGCCAACAGGTGGAAACCTTATCCTCTGATCCTCAAGGCCAAGGCAACTGTGCTCGTGAAGCAGAGCTGGAAAACAACTTTGACACAGCTTTCAGTAACTCAAATCAGAAGGAAAGTAAAGATCTCTAGCAGGGAAGAGCAGCTGGAGGCCAGGACTCCAAATGGTCCCAAGGGGGGGGGGAGGTTGGGGGATTGAGGAGGTTGGGGGAGTTATAGGCCTGTGTTCTCAGCGCCAGCTTCACTATTTCTTACACCTGCCTAACATGACAAGCAGGTAACACTGTAGCAATGCACAGATAACTGATAAATAAATTAACTTGCCCTCTCTTCCTTCCCTTAAATCCAGGAATCAAAACTGGCCTCCAGGGAAATCACAATTCATTGCTAACTAAGGGCCTTCAGTCACTAAGACTTTAAAATGGTAAATCTTAAATACCATGTTATTTTGGCCTCTTTAGGGCAGTGTGTGTGTGTGAGTGTGTGTGTGTGTGTGTGTGTGTGTGTGTGTGTGTGTGTAGCAAATGTAGAATCTGAAGACAAATTCCCCTACTTGTTTATGCCTTGGGCAAGCTTTGGCTTCTGTGAGCTTAAGCTTTCCTTAATTTGCAAACTGTGGCTTTAGAACCTTCCCAAGATACAGGCTTTTTTTAAAGCAGCAATAGCATACAAGCTGAAAGGCCTTTCTGTATTATGATGCACACAAGCGATAATAGTCATTACTCAGGAAACTCCAATGAAGAGAAATAAAATGTAAAGACAGCTTGTGATTCCCAACTCGTGCTTGGTTCTCCCTTCAGAACAGATGGGCCTGGGAGATAACGCAGTCATGAACACCGTGGAAGCTTAGCCTGACAGACCAAGTTCAATGTCGGAATTTGTGTAAAAAGCCAAATATGCAATCCTGGTATTCCTACAGTGAGGATGGAGGCAGGCAGGAGAATTGCCTGGAAGCCCGTGGACCAGTTATCTTGGAGCATGGATGTGACCCAAGTTAAAGCCCCAGAATCCCACATAAAGGCAGGAGGAGGGATCTGACTCCTAAAATTATCCTCTGACCTCTATATGCTTCTCTCTCTCTCTCTCTCTCTTTCTCCCTTCCTCCCTCTCTTCCCCGTGACAATATGTGAATAAATAAATGTAGAAGTAATAACTGCCCTGACTTTTGCATTTTTCTTACTATAATTTTTCCCAACTGACCAATTCATACAGAAAAATATAAATATGTGTTGTATTAACTCTGAACAAGACCCATGCGTACCTCTTAAGAAGAAAGAGGAGAAGTGTGGCTGGGGAGGGGAAGTGAGGGATGGTATGTTTGTTGGCCGTGACCTGCTGTTTTTAGATTGGCGAGTTTTCCCTGTTTGGCTGCCTTTGCCCATCTCATTTGGCAACTCCTGAGCCTGCATCTTTCAGAAGGTGTAAGGAACTTGCAAGGTGGGAAGGATTTCTTTGGCTTTTCCAGGCATCGTTGCTGAGAAAACATCACTACAGACTTTCGGAAGGACACGGACTGTAAGTAAAACCATGGGCATTTGAATTAGTGCAGTGGACACACGCAGCTTGAAAGAGATGCCATATTTCTACCTTTCTGCTTTAATAGGGAATGACGAATCTATGAAGCTTCTGTCTTAACTTGGTTTTATCTGTTATGAAGAGAAATTAATTTAGAGACAGATGCAGATTCCTTACATCTGCAGATTCAAACATTCGTGCACTTCTGTGGTTATTATGATCAAATAATAGAAAGAAAGGGAAACAGCATGGGTGCCAAGGGAAGAATGCCTGGAGAAGCCAAGTTCAGGATTAATGTATTAACATGAATTCAGAGCTAAAGAAATAGAAGGTAAATAGAGAAATCTAATATCCCATCGACTTGGGTAAAGGATGCTATTATACCACTGATTAATTTTATTTGTAATTTATAAAAAGTGCTTTGACACATTTCTGTTACAAACTAAAAATCTCAATTGTCAGCTTTACGCACTGTCAGCGGTGTGATTTGACTGTCCTGTCTTATTTCACTATTTCCTATACTAAGTTTTCATTATTGATTAATGGTCGTGTTCCCATAACTGAAGAATTTTATTACATAAGTTAATACATGTTCAATGCTCAGTATTTTTATTATGGTTGACAATCTCTGACATTTTAATAGGCACACATGTTCAATTCATTTAAAATCAGCCCTGTCTTAAGCTGCGCAATCATTTTAAAGAATTGTGTATTTAAGAAGAAAGTGACGTTTTCATAGCTTTCTCCAAATTGGTGATTTTCTTCTTCCTCCTTGAGGGCTTGAGAAAGGCTCACCATGAGCTTAGTCATAAGTGTAGTAAAACCGTTAGGTGCAAACCATTGTTGCTTTATTTAAACTTGTTGTCTGGGATTCACTAATATATAAAGGAATAGGAACTTAGAGTGACGTCAGAGCAGAGGTACATTTTCAGGTGTAACTTGTGAAGAGAGTGCAAGGCGCTGTTTATGAAGGGCTTTATTATTTGAAGCACTTTAATCTATTTTGTCATTTAGTCCTTAAACATTTCTTTCTCAGCTAATAAAAATATACCATCTGTTTTGTCTGCATCTATACCTGGTATGTAATAACATATACTAGTAGATCTTCAAATATTGGCTTGAGAGAAAATGAATTTATTGATGCATTGTTTATACTAAGGACAGAGATCCTGCGGCTTAACATGAAGATAATAGTCTCAAGCCACAGCAGCATTTTCATATTTATTTTTATCACGATCTTTCCTAGTTTTACCTTCAATTACATTTGTTAACTGATCATTCAAGCATCATTTAAGGACACGCTGTTACTTGTTTAGTGGGGCTGTAAGGTCATGGGAAGTGTGGAGTGTGTTTATCCGTCACCCTGTCCGTTGCTATCCTCAGAGGACCACTCGTTGGGAATAAGGGTACATACTGTGAATCATTGTACCTCACGACCAGGGATTTCGGCATGAGACTGGTGGCTGACGGATGCATTCACAGTTGATAAAGGTGGCGGCATTTTGGCTGGGGAAGGTGTTTCTCCAGTTGCTATTGTCAGTTGAAAGGCTGTGTGCCGTGACACTTATGGCCGAGGAAGAAACCAGAAAGCTCTATAGGAGTGATGCTGTATACCCAGAACAAGGGTGTGCCCTGGTGGATATTTTGAGATAATCTTTGACAAATATAATCTTCCCCAGTTCTGGGCCTTTGAAAAAAAAATTCCTGACACCCTGTATTTCATTTGCCGACTCCTCTTCTCACTCAGTTTTCAGCTGTCATTTTCTCCAAGAAACTTCTGTGGGACCAGCCTAAGGCTGAATGAGATGTCTCTCTTCCGAGTTACTACAGCACCAAATAATTTCCTTCATGCCATACACTATAAAATTATGCTGCAATGGCCTTATTTGATTGTCATTGTTTTTGTTTTATGTGCTTGTGTGTGTTACCTACTAGATGAAAACTCCAGGATGACAGGAGTTGTATGGGATTTGCTCGCCATTTTACTCTAAGTCAGTGCTCGGTAATAAGTGTTTGTTAAATACCCGGATGAAAAGTGAATCGTGAGAAAGTCAAAAACTCTGATAATAATTGCCATTTCCTGTGTGTCTGCTAAGTGACTAGGCCTTCATAGATGTTAATATTTAATTCTTGTGACAATCTAGATGGGGCAACCGAGGTTCAAAGAACTTAACTTGGTAAAAAGCTATACTGCTTTGATTTATGTGAACCAGGATCTCGGAATGGATAGCCTCTGTCTTTCCACTTGGAAACGCTGCCTCTCTGACATCTTTTATCTGTATAAGGAGTCACAGGCTGAAAAACATCTTTATTCTTTACCATAGACTTCTAAGATGGGCATTGTTTTATATTTATATCCAACTGTGAACTGTGAATATATATCCCTTGATTTATATCCAATAAGTGAAAGGCACTGTTTTTGGATTAAATATCCTAGATGGAAGTATCCCGCTGTGCCACAATTGTACAGCTCTCTCATTGTAGAGGACTCTTACTTTACAACGGTAAGACAAAAAAAGTTTAAAAATAACCAAGAGTCTTTAATTACTCCAGATAGACATATTTCAGCATGGCTGGTGGAATAATTTCTGTTTTCCTTGTCATTTTTCCTCCAAGAAAGAAAGTTTATAACAAATTCGGGAATAATTGCTATTAATAGTATCAAGTTCTTTTTTCCCCTCTGGTGTCTGATTATTGAGTAGTTTCCTAGCCTTCTGAACTCAGTCAGCAGATTGCTGCTTGTAGGATGAAGCACCATTGCGTGGATTTGATGCAGCTCCTTCCGTTCTGCCAGTGGCCCTCCCTGAAGCCGTTTCAGTGGTAACTTGGCTTTCCTGTGGCCCTTGGAGCTTGGTGGATTTTCCCCAGCGATCATTGACTGCAGCGGCCACCGCTGCCCCGATGACTTTCTTTTGCTCTTTACCCTCCCACTTCAGTTCACGTCTGTGGAGAGGTGAGGGATCTGGCTTGTGATGCCCATGAGGAATGTCTGTTTTTGACTGAGACGAGCAGAGCCTAGAGATAAGGGAAGACATTTTCTGTGACTCCTTGTAAACAGGAGTTCCTCGGGTATGCGGAGAAGAGAGCATTTAGTGTGAAAAGGAACGTAAATGCATTTTCTGAGCAGTGACAGCTGCTTTAATACATAAACATCCCTGGTGTGTAGGACAATACAAACTAACACATGGAAAAGAGCGTCTTTTTCTCATTTCAAAAAATGCATTCAAAGTGCATTTCAGTTCCCAAAACCACAATTAACCAAAGTTTTATTTTAATTTCTTAACATAATTTTAGACTTAAATAATTTAAAAGCTAGTTGCAAATTTAATAATAAATTGCTCTAAGGCAAATATGATCTTAATATACATTTCAGTCATCGGGTATTCTGTTCTGTCTTAGTGTTCTGTTTAGTGTTTGATGAAGCCACAGTTCATTATTGACTTTTCTTTGATCTTCCCACCGGTTAGAAATATTTCTGTTTCTGCTTTCCTTGTGACTTCGCATTGTCTGGCATTGGAATCTGGTGAGTTTGTGGGGGAGAAAGAGAGAGGAATGTGGATAGTGTAGGCCCACGTAGGCTGTGGTTGAATGAAAGGAAATCCTAGGCTAGCTTTTTAGGAGTCAAGGTCTAATTTATAGAAAGATTGTAAACGTAAGCTGAGATTGGTTGCACATGCCCGTAATCACGGCACGTGGAGATGGAGGCACAGAGACCCAGAGTTTCATGGCACTTTTGGGCCACATAGTGAGACCCCGTTTCAAACAAACAAACAAACAAAAAGACTATGAGTCTAAAACAGATTTTACACACACACACACACACACACACACACATACACACACAAACACACACATGCACGCACGCATGCACGCACACATGTACGCACGCATGCTCACCATCAGCAAAATCATTTCAGTGTAATAAAGGTGCACATCTTCCAGGAGCCGCGCATGACCAGGAACCGCGCATGACCAGGAACAGCCATTCTGCAGATTTTTGTCACTAACTTGGTTTTGTCAAGACTTCTAAGACTTTTTTTTTTTTTTTTTTTTTTTTTTTTTTGGTTTTTCGAGACAGGGTTTCTCTGTGGCTTTAGAGCCTGTCCTGGAACTAGCTCTTGTAGACCAGGCTGGTCTCGAACTCACAGAGATCCGCCTGCCTCTGCCTCCCGAGTGCTGGGATTAAAGGCGTGCGCCACCATCGCCCGGTTTCTAAGACTTTTTTTAACCTTTAAAAATTACATTTGCTTACTTATTTGGAGCTGGGTGGGGCACACGCGGACCTCAGCATGTGTGTGAAGGTCAAGCAACAACTTGTGGGACTGAGTTCTCCCCTTCTGCCCCGTGGGTCCTGGGGACCAAGCTCAGGGCAGTCCATGAAGCTGCCGTTCCCTGCCGAGCTGGCTCTCTAGCCATCCTTTTGTATTAACAACTACAGGATTTAGGTACACAAAATAACGCGCTGCTCATTTCTACCCACCCCATTGCCCCAACCCCTGTTCACTCATTCCTTTCTCGCCCAAGGTTGACTATTGTGACTTACACATTTTGTTCTGAAAGTGACACACAACATTTTCGCATGCTATTTGGCAAAGTAAATTGCATTGTCCACCCCCAAAGCAAAGGGAATGAAAACATCATTACTGTGAGCCACACAGAGGAAGAGTAGCATTTAAGCAGATTAACACAGAGGTGGGGATACTGACTTGCAAGTTTGATTTCTAGCAATATAACGAGTTACACAAAATTTAGCTACACAAAATAACACGTTGCTCATTTCTGCCGGTCCCATTGCCCCAACCCCTGCTCACTCATTCACAGATATTTGTGTTGCCGTTTGTACTAAAAAGCAACCAAAGTTCTGACTAGAGTGCAAAACAATTACTGAGTGCTTTTCATAAACAGAAAAGGAAACACTCAAGTCAGAGTGAGTGAAGGCGGAACCGTAGCAAGGACGCTGCGGAGAACTGCCTTTGAGGGTTGGTGCAGGAGCCGGTAAGAGGCTGAGGGGAAAGGTTCTGAGAAGGATGCAGAAATCCATATGATTATGGATTATGAACAACTTTCCTTTGTTGCCTCAGTTGCTCAGTAAGTTTCAGATGTTCTGTAAATAGGTAAATCATGGAAGAATTCAACTAAGAAAATCAACGGGTAGGGATGGGTAATAGCAAACTACATTGCATGCAGTTGTGAAACCCTCAAAGAATGAATAAAAATTTTACAATAACTGGTTTGTTTTTGGAATTTGGTAGAATGAAATAACTAGAACCTAGATTTTAATGTTCCTACCTAACATTTAAGATACATATTTTTCTTATTTCCATAGTAAAGGCATTTAAACAAACATTTATTAATTTCAAGGTTTTAACATGCTATTTTCTATACTATTGAATAAGTACTACATGCATATATCATAAAATAAAAAATTTGTAAATGGACATAATATAACATAAAACTTCCTCTTTTTAATTACTGGCCATTATTGCCTTTCCAGAAGCAGTTGCTGCTGCTAGTCCTGGTGTTTCTGGAAGTGCACGAGTGTGTACCTTCCCACACAAACACTTACAAAATATAACCAAGGGCACTATTCCAAGCTCACCATTTCTTCATGTAATTATTACTCTTGGAGATCATTTTAATACTTGTGGGTTTGTCTTGCCCTTGGGAGAGTGTATATATGTTCTTCCATATTATAGATGTATCCCACTTATTCTGTTTTGGTATTTCAGATACTTCTGAATAAATGCACATAGACATGCACACACTCATGGCTCTTCTCACCTGTGTCTGTTATTTGTCCTATAAGATGAATTCCTAGATGCAGAACTTCAGAGTCAAACATATAGCCTCTTAAAATCATCGTACTCAGGCCGAGTTGCTTGCAACAGAGCTCCTGACAGAATCTCCAATTATCCCCTTTCTCCCTGATAAAAAATGTTTTTTTTTTCTTTTGGTTTTTCAAGACAGAGTTTCTCTGTGTAACAGTCCTGACTGTCCTGAAACTCATTTGGTAGACAAGGCTGGCCTTAAACTCACAGAGATCCTCCTGCTTCTGCCTCCCAAGTACTGGAATTAAAGGTGTGCACCAACACTTGGCAAAAACATCTTTCAATTCAGCTTGCTAATATACTTGGATTTATGCTTTTTAAACAGTTTTAGTGTTTTATATACTTCGCAAGGCTTGCCTTACCGTGTCTATGAATTTTTCTTTTGTTTCAGGTGCTTTATGCTTTTGTTTTTAACGTTGTTTAAAAGCTTTTCTGCACTAAAATTTGTGTTGGCCTGAAGGATAAGACACACAAACTTCTCATAGATGGATATCCTAATTGTTCCCAAACCATGTCTTCAAAAACACACGTTCCCCATTGTTGTGCAATGCCATATTTAATAATAACTGAAATTCCCTCTTCCATCTATTCTTTAGCAAATTTTAGCATCATGCATGGGCATGTACCACGTGTGCTTGTGGAAGTCAGTGGACAGCATGCAGGCTTCCATTCTCCTTCTACCGTGTGTGTTCTGGGGAATTGAATGCAAGCCATCGGGCTTGGCAGCCAGTGCCTTTTCCTACTGTGCCGTCACGTTCGTCTCTTTGCTATCACACCTAATATCATCTATTTACTAATTGTACTGCTTACAGGTTTCTTCAGAAACTAAAGAGATTAAAAAGCTATGAAAGATGTGTCTCTCTCCCTTTGTGTGTGTGTGTGTACATGTGTGTTGTATGTGTACCTATTTATAGCTGCCCTGCATGAGCCCAGAGGGTAATACGCAGTGTCTTGTTCTGTCTCTCTCTGCCTTCTTTTGAGGCAATGCGTCTCACTGAACCAGGAGCTGCTAATTTTTGGTGAGGCTGGTGCCAGCAATGCCCAGAGAAACCCCTGTGTCTATTGGTCAAAGTTACACGCTTCATGCCTGACTTTTTTGCTGGCCGTGCTGCTAGGGTTCTTTATGTTTGCCCAGCAGGCACCTTTACTCCCGAGCTATCTCTCCAGCCCTAACATTGTCTTCCAATACCCACATGGGGGCCTGTAGAGATGGATAGCCATTAAGAGTGCTTCCTGCTTTTGTGGAGGGCAGGAGTGGGTCCCAAGGAGGCCACCCACACTCCATGTGCGCATAAATCAAACTGTAATAATTTTTAAGTTCCCCACAAGGAAGATATTATTAGAAAGGAAATGAAGTTGCAATACTTCCTGAAGAATATCTTACATATTTGAGTGTTTTGAGTAATTTGTTCAAATGAGACAGTTTATTTCCTCCGTTCCTGTGTAGACTCCCCTTTCCTGGCTCAGTCTCTCCATAACGGTTATCTGCATGTCGCAACTTGCCTGCTTAACAGGCCTGACTTTATAGTGCACACACACCTCACTACTGGAAGGGAAGTGCATAGAGCAGGGATTTTACTCTTTGAGGTCCTACTGCATCTTTAGCATCCAGAATTAATTACACCTTATGCAGAAAATATACCAATATCAGCACCATATATTAAAAAACAAAACAAAAACCTCAATACGGGTAGGATTTTCCCAAGGTGATTCAAGGAAGGTGCCCCTAGTAGATTTAAATAGGGAGCAAGAGAGAATCACCTAAAGTACTTGGTGGAGGCTAAAAAATTATAATTTAACATTACAATTTCCTGTTACCAGCTATCTGTCTTGCTATAGAGAAGGACCATATCTGAGAATCTACTCACCTCAGTGTGAGGAACAGGACCCTCAGGAAGCAATGACTTCATAGAGGAGAGGATGCTGAGACTTAAGGCGTGTGCTGGGAGAGTTCCCACGCTTTCCCGACTAGTCTCTGTCTTGAAAAACAAAGTATTTTTCATCTGCTTGTAGAAATGACCACGAAAGTATTTCACTGGAAAGAGAATTCCCTAGAATATGAGCTCTGTGGAACAACCTTCATATTGTTCCAAACATTGGCTCTTTGTATGTAATATACTATTAAAGCGAACCATTGTGGAGATACTAAGCCCATTCCCAAAGGTTTTAGGCTCAGGATGTATCAGTTATTATTAGAAGATGAGAGGAAAGAAGGGGGGCTAGTGCCAGGAAAGGTTCCAAAGCTACACAGAGAAACCCTGTCTCAACACCCCTCCACCAAAAACATGATTCCTTCATACATTATATTCAGATCATGGTTCCCCTCCCCCATTTCCTCCCAGATCTTCTCGCCTCCTGACTCACGCAGCTTTAGGCTTTCTCTCTCTTTTCTCTCCTTAGAAAACAAGCTACAACACCACCCCAAAACCCAGGCCAATATAAAAGCAAACAAGAATAAAAACAGACAAAAAACAAACAAACAGAAAAACAAACCCCCAAACAACAACATAGAAAACACAAGAGAAACACATATACACTCAGAGGCACACGCGCGTGCGCTTGCGCACACACACACACACACACACTCCCCATGATAATAACAAAATCAGAAGCCATAATAGGTAAGTGAAAGATGAGTAAAAAAATTTCACAAGCAAAGCATTATGAGACAAAAACATCTCCCTTGAGTTAGTTTTGTGTTGGCCATCCACAGCTGGATATGGAGCCTTCCCTTGAGTGTGGTTTGTGTACCTAGTAAGTCTCCTGTGGAGAAAGCGAATTTTTCCTTCGGAAGCAGTTGTCAGTTGAAGACAGCCTCTTGGTTAGGGATGGGGGCTCATTTCCACTTCCCTTCTCAGTGCGGGACCCCATCCAGCTCTGTGCTGGCCCTGTGCTCGCTGCCACAGTCACTGTGAGTTCACATGTTCCTTAGTACTGTTATGTCTGAAAGACACTGTTTCCTTGGTGTCTTCCATCCCCACTGGCTCTCACAATCTTAACATACCTTCTGCACAGTTCCCCGAGCCCTGAGAAGAAGTCTTTGAAGAAGCCATCCCATTCCCGGCTGAGAGTTCTCAGGTCTCTCGCTCTCTGCATATTGTCTGGCTGTGGGTCTTTATCTGTTCTCATCTCCTGTAGGAGGAAGCTTCTCTGATGCTGGCTGAGCAAGGCACTGCCCTAGGGGTATCACAGAATGTCATCAGTAGTCATTTTATTGCTAAACTCTTTTTTTTATAAGAGATAAGGTTATCTTTTTTTAATATTTATTTATTTATTATGTATACAATATTTTGTCTGTGTGTATGACTGCAGGCCAGAAGTGGGCACCAGACCTCATTACAGATGGTTGTGAGCCACCATGTGGTTGCTGGGAATTGAACTCAGGACCTTTGGAAGAGCAGGCAACGCTCTAAACCTCTGAGCCATCTCTCTAGCCCATTGCTAAACTCTTTAGCACAACAAAAGGATTTAGATTTTCCCCAGGTACATGGCCTAACTCATCTCACCTTCTTGACCACCCAAGTAGTGTTGTGCTGGGCATGGGTTCCATGTCATGGAGTGGCCTTAATTCCGAGCAGATATTGGTTGGTTACTCTTATGACGTGTGTGCCATTATTGCACCAGTGTACGGTGTAGGCAAGTCAGTCACCATTGCTTATTGCCTTACATTCATTGTACACAGTAATGGGTTTCATAAAGATGTTTTCGCCATACTATACCATGTACTTTTATTGTATTGATCCCATACTTTCTTCTTCCCCCTGATGAGCCCTGCTATGCTCCTTCATCCCCTCAGTTTCACTTCTATTTACACAAATGATTTTATGAACCCACATAATGTCTTAGATCTACAAATGAAAGAAAACACCCAATATTTGTCTGAGTCTGATTTGTTTTGCTTAGTATGACCATCTTAAGTTGCATCAATTTTCTTGCAAATGACATTCTTTCACTCTTTATTTCTGAATAGAGCATCACATTTTTTTTACTCATTCATCTGTAGATGGACATCTAGGATGATTCTAGAACTCAGATATTGTGAATACTGCTATAGTAAACCTGGATGTGCAAGGGTCTCCCCTAGGACTTCCTGTTTCCCATCCGGATGTAGGAATAGAGTGCAGGGCCATGTTTGTTGACTTGTCCATTAGTACTTCCCATGGAAAGATACCTAAGAGTTCTATCATGACTGTCACTCAAAGATCATAGTCTCTGGTGAAGCTGATGGATTGCCACACTCCATCTCAATGGCACAAGGAATACTGGCACCACTATAATCACTATAATAACCAGACCTGCACACTCAGTGCCAACACCAAGGCCTAGGTCTATGTACTTGACTCTTTTGGCCCTGATACATTCATTGTACACCATGTTAGTCACATGTCATTTATCCTAGAACCTATGAACCTCAGGCCTACCCCGTGCCTAAGGGCACCATGGGCTCCATACTTAGGCCTATGCCATAAAAGCAGGGTCCATGAACTTCAAATAAGATCTCATACATTCAGTAGGTTGACCCATGTGGTTAATGGGCACAGTCATGTGCTCCAGGCTATAGCTTATTCTGGCAGAACCAATTTATCCCATGGCCTGGCCCATCTGCTCAATGCGAGAGGCCCAGCATTCAACATCAGAGCTCATGTGCTTGACTGAGCCCATGCAGTTCAAGGCAATTGCCTGTACTTGATCTCAGAGCCTACTTGATCCATGCCATAATCTAGGCTTGCATCCATCCATTTCATGCTAACACCCCCAATATGGCTATTGCCAGGGTCCAACCTTTAGATTCTTGGGTGCTCTCTCTTCCTCTCCATCCTCCCTGCTTTGCCTTAATCATGCTTTAATCCAGAGCATTGCTTATTCCCCTTTTCAAGGCTCGCCAAAGCTTGGAGACATTTCCGTCTCTTTTCTGGCAATGACTCTCCAATCCTTCCCCATGACAACTCCATCTTATCCACTCCTTACTCATCTCAGATCCAGATATCCCCCACATTCTCAACACCACTACTTAAAGGTCTCTCCATATCTTCCATTATATTTATTCTAAACCCCACGCTGCCATTCTTGTTCCTACATATTGCACTTTTCACGTCCGTGTCTTTGTGCTGGCGATTGGCATCAACGAGCGGCTGCTTACCCCCACCCCAGCCCAAACCACAGGCCAGTGCAAAGAAGCCCTCAGGCAGTTGCTTTGGGCATTCAGAATGGGGAAAAAAATCATCTTCTCATAGAGTCTGCTCATCCTCTGTGATGTACATACGTGCATTAACTGGCTATTAAACAGATATACAGCATGCACAGCTTCAATGGACTTTTCAAAAGTCACAATTCCTATCTTTATGACTTTTCCATATTCCAGAATGTCTTCTAGGACCACCATGCCAACTATATTAAATACTTCTTCAGTTTCTTCCAGCCAGCCTTATGATCGGGATTCACTTCAGATCCTAGTTGTCCAGTTTCTCCAGTCTTTTGCATTGCTTTCTTGGTACATCCGCCACCAGAGTCTTCTTTGACTCTTAGTGGTCTTCCGTCCTGACAACACACACTCACAGCTTCAACAACATGGCCACCACCCTCTTCCATCTTAAATTCCAGAATATATGTCCCTTAGAAATTCTTTCAGCATCTACTAGAGAGGGTCATGTATGCTTTGAGGCTCTGAGTCTTTCTTTAACTAGTATTTAGAAAAGTCACTGCTGTTTTATATCATGAATGTTTGTGATGAGGGTTCTAAATATTCTTTTTTAGTGATTTATTTATTTTTCTTTGATTCATGGGTGTTTTACCTGTATGCATGTCTTTGCATCACGTGCCTGATGTCCTCGGAGGTCAGAAGAGGGCATCGGATTCCTTGAACTGGAGTTATAGATTGTTGTTAGCTGTGGTGTGGGTTCTCGGAATCAAACCCACGTCCTCTGTATGGGTAGCGCTCTTAACTGCTGAGATGTCTCTCCAGCCTGGCACCTGAATGTTTTAATCAGCTTGGCATGCAGCTGAAACCACCTGTCTCCTTTTCTTACCTTTTTCTCTTTCCTCTTCCCTTCAAGCCCAAGCCTGGGTACCACTCAGCATGCCCCGTGCTTTCTTTGCCTTCTTGGGGCTTCCTAGCCACCATCTCTATCACCCGTGTGAACAGTTTCAGCCTTATTTTCCATGTCTGGGCTTTGTCTTCTGTAGCAATTTCCCACTGAGGTGTGGAATCGTGACATGGTGTTTATTCTTTGATTATTCATGGGTGTTCCTAGGGCAAGGCTGAGAGTCTCTGAGTCATCTCAGAGAGCCAGAAAACATTTGCTGTCCAGTAACCAAAATACCTGGGACCATTATTACTTGTGAGATGAAGAAAGGGCAGTTGAGGTCCTTCTGGGAGCCAGAGGCTCCTCGTGCAAGCCTGTCATCTTCCTCAGACACACGCACAGGACATGTTCAGCTGAGGAAGGAACATCTGTGTCTGAGGAAAAGAACGTGTCCTTTCTTGCTTTGAACAGCAGGCATGCTACTTCATTCAAATTTTTGTAGTCAGGATAACCTTCAAGTGTCTTTAAACCCTCAAATACCATGATAACAGGATTTTAATTACTAGAAGGAAGTGCTTCGATTTCTTTTATGGATCACTTTTCACGAAGGCCAGGATGCCAGCAAGTTATCAGTTGTCACTGACTGGAGACAGACTCCCCTGTGAGCAGCAAGTGTTTACTGGAAGCAGGAGGAAAGGAAATATAAGGACTGTGGTGGGGCTGTGTCATTCACAGTAGAAAAACGCTGCCAGCAGCCCGCTGCTCTGGAGGGTCAAACGTATTGACCAGCCCTTTGGAGGGCAGTGACCTCTCCAGTGGGAGAGTCTTTTAATCCCTTCATGTCTCTGAGGGCTGGCCCGGCAGGATCCTGTTGCCAGGAATCCAAGATAGCTGTTACCTTGACAGCGGGACTGCAGCATGCGTGCGTCTTTCCTGGTCCCCATGTGATCCTTCACTGTGAGGCTTCTATGTTTACACCTGTGCATGACTCAGGACAGTGGAGACCGCCCATATGTCCCCTATGCCCTTGTCAGGAGACGTGCTTTCTTTGCCTTCTTGGGGTTTCTGAGACAGCCGAGTCACCTTGTGCTTGCTCTCTGCTGCTCTTCTAGAGGTCAGCTGATGGGAGCCCTTCAGCCAGAGAGGGCTCTCTCTCAGGGAAGACAGCATGATTCCTGAGATGGCCAAGAAGCCTAGGTAAGCGAGGTGCACCTGTGTCTCCCACGAGCCGGTTCCTGGGGGCTCCTCCTTATGGAGGCTCCTCCATATGGAGGCTCTGTAGTAGGGTAAGGAGTTTCAAGTTCCTAGATGTCACAAATGTGGCTGGACAATTATCAGCAGTGCGTCAAATGGATCACCGGGTGGTTTCCTGCGGCCTGCCATTCTCATTTCAGTTATTTTGGAGATTGCTTGTGCTGACGGATTTATGTGCCCAGTGGGAGTAGTTGTAGATTTAAGGCCAACTCTGGGGTTAGTGAGGTCACTGCCCAGCTTCTCCTAGTCTCTCCTGGATTTATAAGCTTAGTGGCTTCTGCTCTGAGCAGTCTGTCACTCTCCTTATGTGGTTTTTTTTTATTTGTGGGATAAATTTCTAGTTACATCATAAAGTTTCTCTTATAACCACGCCAGCGTATGACCCATTTATCATTGGTTATAATTGAAGACATGGCCATCACAGAATACTTATAAGAGACCATGGATCATCTGTGGTTTCTGGCAACGCCCCCTCTGTTCCTCTCTTTAACTTTGAAGTTCTAGGTCTTTCATAAACACCATCATTCACAGCAGCAAACTGCCATGATCCGAGTACCTTGGCCTCTTCCATCCTGAGAGCATTGGTGTCTCCCCGGCTCTGGTCTCCACTCACTGTGACGAGGTCTCTCCCTTCTGCGTGTGGACATTCTCACACGTTGCCCTGTGCATCCATGCAGCCTATGCTGTAACTCACCACGTGTCTCTTCCAAACCCAGTGGTCGCAGCTGCCAGGCCCGCAGCTGCAGATTTCAGAGGAAGCCGCTGCCAGGTTGAGCCCCACTGCGGCTGCATGGGTGCTGGCTTTTCACACCGCCTCCTCAGCTGCCCTACCGCAGCCCTTGGCTCTGGCACCTCAACCAGCCACGCTTCTGCAAAGTGGAAAAAGGCTGCCTCTTCCTTCTAGCTTATGATGATGGTGATGATGAAGGGTCTGAGGACAGGATTTGTTAATCTTAAAGCACAAGACGCAGCTACTGCTTCCGAGGTGAAGGCCATGGCTCCTAGTTGCAACCCGAACTAACAGGCAGCCCTGATCTGGTTGGAATTCTGTTCTTCCACTTGCTTGAGTCCAGTAAACTCAGGTTTTGCTCCCACCAGCACTGTCTCTCATTTGGTATTGCTGATAACACCTGGGCCAGTTTTGAATTTGAAAACAACAGCGTTTCTTCCTTTCTGTGAGTGGTGGGAAGGCGTGGGTCCTTTATGTTCCAGGTTGTGAGACAGAGATTAGTTCATACACCTAGGGCTCAGACATCCTGCTGGAATATCCAGACACTAACCTCACTGGCTCTAACCCTTAGATTCTCCTGCCAAATTTACTATACCGGACTCCTTGTTCCCTTTGATAAATGTTCCGTTGTTGCTTTTCATCTGTAGCTTGTTTGGGATTTCTCCAGTTAATCAGATATGTAAAACTGAATTGGGGTTAGAGTTCATTATTTTCTCAGGATGATCTGCAGTGCCAAGTAATTGTAGTCTATTCCAATAGATTAAATGGAGAGCTGGGAGTGGGTCTTCTTATTCTCCTCGGGTGTTGTAGAATATTAAGATGTGTTACATTGGTTATGCTGTGGAACATTTGTTTTAATGATGCAAAGATGTGTTGCATTCTTTTATGTTGCATTTGTTTAACTCTGTGAAGCTGTGTTACTTTGCCCATCTGAAACACCTGACGGTCTAATAAGGGGATGAATGGCCAATAGCAAGGCAGGAGAAAGGTTAGGCAGGGCTGGCAAGCAGAGAGACTTAAAAAGAGAGAGGGAGAGAAATCTGGGATGAAGAGAAGAAGGGGCAAGATAAAACAAGAAGAGAAGGACATCAGGGGTTGGCCACCCAGCTACACAGCCAGCCACAGAGCAAGAAGTAAAGAAAGTATACAGAAATAGAGAAAGATAAAAGCCCAGAGGCAAAAGGTAGATGGGCTAATTTAAGTTAAGAAAAGTTGGCTAGAAATAAGCCAAGCTAAGGCTGGCTTAAGAAAGAATAAGACTCCATGTGTGATTTATTTAGGATCTGGGTGGTGCCCACCTCTCAAAGAGTAAAATAAAAAAAAAAAACCAACAACACTTGGGTTTATCTAGCTCCTAGCTCCTACTTAGCTAAGATGCTCAACTTGCGCTAGCTGTCACAGTTCAAGCTTCAAACACTGTTTGCAAGTGGCTCCCCTCACCCATGAGGACATCGCATGCCTTCACCATCTCCTTTCCCCCATTCTCCTCATTACTTTGTTAACTCCCTGTTCCCTAACTAGACTGCTGACAACAGCCACCAAACTGCACCACCCTCACCATGTGCAGTGGTCAGTGATGAGCATATGGGATTCTTCTATCAGTCTCTCTCCATGGTCACTGAGTGAATATATATGTATGTATGTATGGTGTATGGATGTATGTATGTATCATCTACCTATGCATCTCCATTAAAGATCAGAAAATTGAGTTGAAAGAAAACACTTTAAACATTTCAGGAATGCTGGAGATTAATGCCTCATAAATGCCACCTATACTGAACAGAGGGGAACTTTTTGCTGTGTTCCTTACTAATTTTATCTTTTAAGATTTATTGATTTTATTTTAGGTGTTTGAATGTTTTGTATGTGTCCCCAACACATGTGCGCTTGATGTCCTTGGAGGTCAGAAGGGGGTGTCAAATCTCCCAGAACTGTAGTTATGGCTGCTTGTGAGCCACCATGTGGGTGCTGGAAACTGAACCCAGGTCTTCTGCAAGAGCAGCTACTGCACCATGTTTCCAGGCCATCCTTAATATTTTTAAATCAATACATCAGTGCATAGCCAATGTTCTTTGTTTACTTATTAGAGCCATAACTCTTTAATTGCCCCATAAATAGCAATTCATTCCTAATGTGGACTTTCCCTACCCATCAGTACTTTAATATGTTTTATATGAATGGCTATATCCATATCATCACGCACCATTATCTTATGTATTTAAAACTTAAATGCATGGTATCATTTGCCATATGACATATTTCTTTTTTTTTTAAATATTTATTTATTATGTATACAGTATTCTGTCTGTCTGTGTGTATGCCTGCAGGCCAGAAGAGGGCACCAAACCCCATTACAGATGGCTGTGAGCCACCATGTGGTTGCTGGGAATTGAACTCAGGACCTTTGGAAGAGCAGGCAAAGCTCTTAACCTCTGAGCCATCTCTCCAGCCCCCATATGACATATTTCAACTTGATTTCTCCATTCACACTTAAGTTTTTCAACCCTCCTATGTTTAAACATGATTCATTTGTAACTACTATAAAGACCGTGTTTGACAAGGAGCGTGGCTGAATGGATACAGCCCTTGCTGCTCAGCCATGAGAACCTGACCTTGGGTCCATGGAACTTGGGTAAAGTTAGATACAGCAGCAGCATCTGCACCCCCAGCAGCATCTGCACCCCCAGCAGCATCTGCACCCCCAGTTAGAACAAGATGGAGGTGGAGAGTCCCTAAAACTCCCAGTGCGCACATGTACTGTGGCATGCTCTCACATACACCAGAGATTTAAAAGTGATTATGCCTCAAGAAACGTGCCCATTTCCAATGATAAGCCAAACAGACACTTTAAATTCCCCTTTCTCTAAACCTTTGCTTTACTACCTCTTAATATTACATTATTAATTCTGAATTCTGATTACTCCATGATTCAGTTCTTTGGCTCTGATGTTGAAGGAAATGAATTGATCCTTGAACCAAAAGGCACAGCAGTGTAGGGAGACAGAGGACCGTTATGGGCTCTGAAATAATGATTGAAGATAAGATTTTAAAAATGGCTTTTTAAAGATCAAGTGTTTAGGAACAGCAAGGGTTTGGGGCTTAGGGGTAAGATCTTAAAGTCTACCATTCTTTTCTAGATACACACATTACTTTCTAAGACTTAAAAACAAACAAAAAACCTCTCTGAGTCTCTTGGGCAGGTGGTGGTGGGGGACATGATCAAAATATATGAATAATTGTAAATAAAAATCTCTCCCTGAGTCTCGTTCTTTACAGCGTCTACAGAGTCATTTTGAGTGCTAAGTGAAATAATTGTGTAAGGCTTATTCTGCGGTGCCAGGGCATATGGCAAACATCTTTGTTGTAACAAATAGTCATTAGTTTAGCAGAAGGCACACTCCTTGCTTTGGTAGTGGAGCTGGCTGCACATGGATCTACTTCTGTCTCAACTGACCTCCCACTCCTGTGTGTGTTCAAGAAGAAAAGGGGAAGGGATTGCTGGGAAATAGTTTTTTCCTCTTTCACAGGCCAGATGAACTTTTCTTTTTGGAGCCTGTCCTGGAACTAGCTCTTGTAGACCAGGCTGGTCTCGAACTCACAGAGATCCGCCTGCCTCTGCCTCCCGAGTGCTGGGATTAAAGGCGTTTGCCACCACCGCCCGGCCAGATGAACTTTTTGATGTACTGAGAATTCTGTATTAATTCAAGGCAATTCTATATTCTAGATTAATCAACATCTTCCAAGATTATCATTAATAATGGGCTGTAAGGATTATCCTGAAATACAGTCTATAAGAATAACTTGCATAACTCCACTGACATTCAATATGATTTAAGTTAGTCTGTTCATAAGTTCATTTGAATATACCTGTGGCATTCATGAGGCCTTTTCAGTCTCTAAAGTATCACCAAATTATATGGGCATGGTGGTACATGCCTTTAGTGCCAATACTCAGGAGGCAGAGGCAAGAGGATCTCTGTGAATTTGAGATCAGCCTGGTCTACATAGTAAGCCCTATGCCAGTCAAAGCTGCAGAAACCCTGTCTCAAAAATAAAAACAAACATAAAAATGCCCCTAAATGAAAGACTTTTAACAAGTAGAAGCTTTATACACAGATAAGGGTAGCAGGAGGCCATCAGTCGGGGTGGGAGGACTTTGAATCTTGAGGGAGTTAGTGGCTTGATTTTTATTATGGTAAAAACTGCTTCATACTTTTTTGATAGTATTATTTAGACAGACAGACATAGACGCTACTGAAAGAGACAAGCTTTCTTTCTTGCTAGTAAAATGCTAGGGATAAAGGTAGAATGTTAGGGCTTAAGTTATAGAATCTCCTCAGAGTGACTTTTCTCCCAGACTTGGAAAAAAAGGGTTAGAAATGATTTATTTTGAATGATTCCTCTAAGACAAAATAGTTACTGGGACGGTCATAACCAGAGAGACAGGAGGAAGTGGGACCAAGTGGGAATGCTGAAAACAAGGGAATTCACGCAACAGACTGTTCTCATTGATGGAAGATTTTCAAAACCTCCAAAACGCATTAATCCTGTGGATGAACCGAGGGGGCTGTGTTGGTGAAGGCCCAAATTCTCATGTAGCCAGCAACGAGGCCATGGCCTGCTCACAGGATTAGTCTCTGAATTCTCATTTCTTTCACAAAAACAGAAATCAAAGGACGTAGGCTTTGGGTACTACAGCACATCCTCTCTCCTGACTTTGTGCTTGTTCCTGTATGTGCATGCGTTGTGCAAGCTTGCTTCTCCTAAACAAAATAATACCTGTGATAAAACTAAACACCCTGTACTTTTTATTTTCCTGCATTTGCACAATGGCTATCATGTCTTTGAGGCCCTTTAGTGGCCTGCATATGGAACCATCAAGTATGACCAAGGACACTTTCATTCAGGGATGCAGGATACTGCAAGCAGGAACTGAAGCTCTGGCGCATGTTCTGGATACAATTTTTAGTCAAAGACACATTTTAGGTACCAATTATTCTTTTTTTTTGTTGTTGTTGTTTTGCTTTTAGAGACAGGGTTTCTTTGTAGCTTTGGAGCCTGTTCTGGAACTAGCTTTTGTAGACCAGGCTGGCTTTGAACTCACAGAGATCTGCCTGCCTCACCTCCTGAGTGCTGGGATTAAAGGCATGCACCACCACTGCCCAGCTGGTACCAGTTATTCTTACAGGGTTAAAATCCTCATGATTGATGGATTTTAGCAGATTTGCATTTTGCTATATTTCAGTAAAATTCTATTTTTTTTTACATTTTCTTATAGTAAAACTTGGATTTTGACAAATGTGGAAATGATTATTCATATTTATTATGCATTTAAAAATATCAATACAAAGTCAGTAGAGAGATTTAGAGACTTGTTTTGAGACAGGCTCTTCCGTAGGCCAGAGGGACTTCTAACTCAGAGAAGGTTAGCTTTGAACTCCAGATCCTCCTATCTCTGCCTTCTAAACACTAGGCCTGCAACAATGCGCCACATGCCCAGCTCATTTACACACTTTTACAAGGGGAGGTCTGGAGGGACACATTCCCATGCAGCTTTCTAGCAAGAAACTTAAATTCTGATTATACATGTATATGTATATACATATATATATATATATATACACACACACACATATACACAGGCACACGTGTATGTGTGTGTAGAAGAGAGAGTAGAGAAGAGAAACAAGAAGAGATTATAGACCATGCATGATCATACAAACAGATGATAAAGAAGAAGAAGACCCACAAAAAGAAGTTTGGGGATAAGGAAGTGTGGTGGGGAAGCAATTTAAAATCCAGGTATAGTGTCTGGATGTATGAAAATGTCACGATTAACCCCATTACTTTGTATGCTAACTAAAAATAATAACTAGAAATCCTTTGTTTGTTTCTTTAATTAATGACAGGGTCTCACCATGTAATCCTGACTGTCCTGGAACTCACTATGCAGACCAGGCCAACCTCAAACTCACAGACATCTGCCTGCCTCTGCTGAGTGCTTGGATTAAAGATGTGGGCCATGGGATGGAGAGATTGTCTCAGCAGTTAAGGGTACTGAGTCCTCTTCCAGAGGAGCCAGGTTCAATTCCCAGCACCCACACAGCAGTTCACAACTGTCTGTAACTCCAGTTCCAAGAGACCTGACACTCATGGAAAAACACCAATGCATATAAAAAATAAAAATAAAAAATAAATAAAAAGAAAGATGTGGGCCACTATGCCCAGCTGAAATCCTTGATTTTTAAATCCTTTCTAGGTAATGGGAATTTGCACAATATACTCATCAGCAACAAAGCCAGAGGAAGTTAGACATAGAATCCTGAGCCTGGAACTTGGGAGTGGCAGGAAGGCCAGCGTCTGATCTATGTTTAGGTATCATGACTCTCAGTTTATCACTCAATGAAATACATTGCCCAACTGTTTTTCCTTTCACAGATATCCACAGTCGTTTTACCTCCTCTGGCTACAAACCTGAGCCCGGATGCTTGACCTTTTGTAAGTAAGAAAGTCACGCGTGACAGTCTTGCTTTTTAACCGCCCCTCCCCCACCCTCTGCTTTTACTTGAGGAAGATGAAATCATTTGGAACAGAAGCGGTTTTTGTTCTTAAAAGCAAGTGCTCTACCCTGGTTCAAAACTGACAGGTTGTGTCGGTCTAGTGTTGTTGATTTGTTTTGTGACAGCGGTGGGCACTCGCTAAGTCATGTAGACCTTCGGAAGGTGATTATGAATGAATCATATAGAGATGCATTCGCTGCTGTTGTGGTTTTTTATAAAAATCTCTGTCCCATTCATTATAAGCAGACATCTAACTGGTCTGACAGGGGCTTGTCACTTGTGTATCTTATTGAAATTTAGTTCAAATATGATTGTTTTTTTATCTTTAAATAGAAACAAACTGGAGAGAAGCAATGAGACACCATTTGGGATTGTTGGCAATTTTCAATGTTCAAGAACCAAAATCACACAAGTAAGGGAACAGCGAGCCCCATCCTGCTGACTGGATGATCTAACCAGCAGTTGGTGCTGGCACCAAATTACCAGCCAGACTGGGGGAAAAAAACTCACAGGGTAACTCTGTCCTCTGTGGGAAAAAGATCTAAAATGTATCTGTCGTTATACTTTTTAATACACAGACTTTCCTAGTAAATTTTTTATTTTAAGGAGGGGAACAAAGAATCATGCAGCACGGTGGGAGTTTGTCCCTTTGCGGCTTGTGGAGTTGGAGGATCAAATCCCATGTTAACAGGATGTCTCAGCTGGCCGGCATCTATGCATGCTGGTTCACATCTTGTTGTTTAGAGGCGAAGGCTGGGAGGAATGGATTGGAAAAGCACATGAGTTGGAATACCTTGTGCGGCATGGGGTTAGCACACACAGATCCCTCTTCAGATGCTAGGCAGCATGTGCATCTCTGGCTCAAGTTTTTGATGATGCAGACAGGGCATTCACAGAGATCTGAATTCAGTTCTACAAGGCTGTGATACTTGAGGCTGCTTTTATGGTTTTATAGATGATGTTAATTTCCTAGCCTGATTCTAACCTTTGTGGGTCTCTGTTGCTAGTACGTATAAAGATAGGTTCTTGGAGAAAGCACTGGAATGTTGCAGATTCCGGCATGCTGGTGGGTTTTTAACTACATGCTTTTTAACAGCATTCTTTTGTTCTTGTTTTATGTTATAACATATTTTACATAGTAACTTTAAGTCTTCTGCCACACTTTTAGGGGATGACAAGAAGCTAGCTGCGTGTTCTGTGCTAAAGTCTGGGTCCAATTGGTTTAAGAGTCCCTGTTTTCCCAAGCCAGGAAAGGGTTTTTCTTTTCCCACTGTCTTCAATGAGGTTCCTTAGAGCCAAACTCTGCATTAATTAGCTTTATTCTGTTGACCTTTGTTTTGTAGATAGCCATATGTGTTCAACAGACAGGCTGAAAGGGATTCTTGCTGAACTTTGGGAATTAGACATCTTTTGCCCCTTTTTTGTTGTCTGGTAAGACAACAGTTGCTAATTTTACTCACTGTATGAGCACAATCATTTCATGAACTACGGACGTCTGTTGAGAAGAGCTTCCCAAGCCTTTATGGTGAACTTTTAGAATTTGAAAAACTTTAGCCTCTTCCACATGGGGATGCAAAGCCATTTGGTACTTACTCTTTGACAAGATGCTGTAGCCAGGAAACAGCAGGTACAACCTTACATCCTGGAAAAGATCAATGGCAGAGCGTTTGATCACAGAGGAGCAGAAATGAGCTTCAGGAGGGATGCAAAGGCCAGATGGCCCTGTAGGGTCTGCCAAGATGCCCAGAGGCTCCAGGATAGCCAAGCCAACAAACGGAATGTTCTCTGCCTGTTATACAAGCACTACAGGGTTATTTCAGAAAGGAAATGACTCCAGGATTAAGAAAAGGTGGGGCTTGCAAATTAGTTGTTTCCTAATCATGGCTGGACGTGTGATATCTGTGTCTACTGCCTTTTGTTTATTGGCTCAATTGTCCATTAACTGTGTAGACTTTGAATGGTATCTGATGTTTACTGACTGCTCTCCCTTATTTAAATACTTAGTCTGGTGAGTGCTAGGCACCGGCGTATGGCTGGATGGATGAGAGAGAACAAAACAAAGCCATCCCTCTCCCTCATCTAGTGTAGGAAATAAAAGAACAGCATGAGTAGTTACAATAATGCATATGAAGGCTTTAAAAGAAAAGATTATAGTTGCAGCCAGCAAGGGAAGCTTAGTGCAACCAGGAAGCCTGAGAAGGGCTCTGTGTATCACGCATATGTATAAGGTGTATGCAGGCTGAAGTAGAGAGTAGAAATTTGAGGGGGTTCAAGGAAATAGTCCATGTGCCACAATGGCTTTCTTGAGATTGTAAAATTGAGATTTTGACATATCTGAATATCTGGGGGTGGAGGAAGCGAAGTGAAGATGAAATGGGGGTCTTAGAAGATTCCTGTTGCCTTTTTTTCTCTTTCTGCACCAGACTACAAGGCAGATAGCAGGGAAGGCAAGGCTATGAGTTCTGATGAATGTAGAGAGTTAAGTTGTGTCAAGATCAAGTACTTCATAGGAAGTGAAGAGTATTTTTCAGAAAATGTGTTCAGGAATGGGAAAGAACTAGCCTGCAGGGACAGAGGATGGGGCCTGATTGATTAGGGGACTCTTATTCCTGTAGCATGAACTGAGGAGAAAGCAGTTAGCAATCAGGAGAATATCGAAGCAACCGAGATGATGCTGATGATTTGTGTAGACAGAAAAGAGCTGAACTAGAACCTCGGAAAACACTGGCATTGCCTACACAGATAGGAGGAGAGGTGTAGAGACATCTGAACAGAGTCCACACAAAGAGACCGGTGACTGTGGTACGCTAGAAACAGAAGGGTATTAACAAAAAGTCCATGATGAACAAAACATCAAAACTTTATGAACATGGGGTCAGAATTTTTGCGGTTTTGTTTCAGCTCAGTCCTGAAGATGGCTGATGGGAGGATTTGCACAGTCATGTTTATGTTTATTTTGTGTGCATTGGTGTTTCGCCCTGCATGTTTATCTGATTTTGGAGTTTCAAGCAGTTGTGAGCTGTCACGTGGACCCTGGTCCTCCAGAAGAACAGAGTGCCCTTCACTGACTCTCCAGCCAGTCATATATTTTGAAGCAATCACTAGCACTAGCAGAGGCTGAGATGTTGGTCAAGAAAAGGACAGAAATGAGCCCACTTGTTTTAGGGACAGGGTTTTGCCACATATTTTAAACATAATCACCATTTCTGAAAAGCTGTCTTTTTCATTTCTGACTTAGACAATTGAATAAATCAAATATCTATTTGTAGTCTTTCAAATTTTTATTCTAGCAAGATATACTCTACATGGATTTTGAGATCTTAATCACTTTAAGTGCACAGTTTGGTAGTGTTAAGTGAATTTATGTATTCTGCAGTAGTTACTATCTTAGAATTTTCTAATCTTAAGATTACAAAACAAACTCTATACCCATTAAAGCTTTTCATGGGCTCTGTGAAAAGAACAGTTCTGTGTTATATTAAAATGGCCATTCTTTTTAGAAACCGTGTGTGTGTATGTGTGTGTGTGTGTGTGTGTGTGTGTGTGTGTGTACAAGCACACAGGCACGCATGCACCACAGTGCACATTTGGAGATCATAGAACGACTTTTGATAGCTGGTCTTCCCTTCTGTTTTGTTGAGGCAGGGTCTCCTTTGTTCTTACTGTACCACAGGGCACTCCAGGCTTGCTGGTCTGGGAGCTTTGGGGTGAGTCTCCTGCTTCTGCCTTCTGTCTTGTGGTAGGAGCCCTGGGATTGCACTGCGCATAGCTTGTGCATGGGCTGTGGGCACTGAACCCAGGTCTTCACGCTTGCCCAGCAAGCACTCTTACCCACTGAGCCCTCTCACCAGCCCTGGTCTGCCAGATTTCATATGAGAAATAGTCTGACAATTTTATTGAGGGTCCCTTGTATGTGTTGAGTCACTTCTCTTTGTCATTGGATGGGTTGATTATAGTGTCTTAGTGTGGCTATTTGGAAGTGCATTCTATTTGGGTGTATTAAACCTCTGGGATGTTTGTAATGAAGTATTTTTATCAAATTTGAGGAATTATGAATTTCCAGTACTGTTGCATTTTCTCTCTCCCTCTGTCCTATCTTGTGTTTGTTGGTCTGCTTGTACATATATATCTATCTCAGGGGTTCTTTATGGCCTTTCCTATTACACAGCTATTTTTTCCTCATTAGACTTAATACCACCTATCTTTATTTTGAATCAACAGATTTTGTTTTCTTCCTGTTCGATTCTGCCATGGAATCTCTCCTTTGAATTTTTTTCTTCTAGCAGTTTTGGTTTACAGGTTTAAGACTCCCTTCTGGATTGTTCTGAGGTTGTTCCTTCTCCTTACTGATGTTTCTGTTTTGCTCGTCTGTTATTTTCTTGAAGTTCTCTGTGTCTTACTTTAACTGTCTTTAAGACAGTTGTGTTTATGTGTCCTAGGGGTGTTGGGGATCAAGCCAGACCTGTGCCTGGTGGCAGGACGTGAAGTAGCTAGCCAAGTCACACCGCATTCTCTACCAGGAAGCCAAGAGAAATGGATGCTAGTGACCCCAGCCCACCCATTGGTATCTCTCAAACCCAATGAGGCTCTTTCTACTTCAGTCAAACTTCCTTGGAAATGGCCCAATAGACACTCTCTGAGGCTTGTTCCCTAAGCCCCAGTAATCTTGTCAAGTTGACAATCAAGATACATTGTCACAAGCCCAACCCTTGTCAACCTGATACCCTAACATGTCACTTTTAAATAATGATATTCTACTCTTTACCATGCCCCATAATTGTTAGCAGTCCAAACACTGTTCAAAACTCCACAGTCTAAATTTTCTTCTAAAATTCAAGGAAACCTCTTATTTGCGAGGCCCTGGGAAATCAAAGAAATCGAGTGGACAAGGCTGATTACCGTAGCGGTCGGTTGTTTTCCATCACAGATCAAGTTCTTTCTGAATGTTCTGGTCTTGAATATCTAAATGGTTGGCAGAGGGTGGGGACGGAGCAGAGAAGCACCAGCCTTTTAGATCCTTGGAAACCCTCCAGAGAGGCAGAGGGCTCACTACAAAGGAAGGAGAATAACAATGGCCATCCGTCTCTTCTGAGATCAGAAACTCCCACCAATGACCAGGGTAGATTTCTGACACCTGGAGGACCCTGCTTCCAGGAGCACAGGCACAGCTGCTTGCTGTCAGATGGGGTGCGAGGAGGTCAGGCAAGGCTGGGATTGGTCAGATTTAATCACAGCTTATCACCCCGGCTTGAAAGTTGCAAACCTTAACAGACTGGAGCTCCAGCATCGTTCCATCGTCCCTTCGCGGTGCAGTTTTTGTTTGGTGGAGAGAGGATACTGATGTTTCTTCCTCCTCAGCATCCCAGAAACCTCTCATCACACTGCACTTTAAACTTGGTAGCATCCTTCATATAAACCTTAAGACAAAGTATTATGAAATTTTAGAAGAGCCCTGAGTAGATGCTTGTCCCTAAGTCCATAGAGCAGGAGTGTACGGGAGAAATATACAGTCTAGGGAGCTAGGACCTAGGTATGATTGCTACCTAAGATCATGTATACTGGTAAGAAAAGTCAACTGGATTTTATTTGTATGCATTTGGGTCTGTTTGGAAGACACTGTTTCTTTTCATATCAGCTTTCTGATAGGCTTTTCAGCTTGCAATATGGTTATTCCTCAGTTTTATGTACAATACCACCTCAGCTCACATTCCTTTCTAATGAAGAAATCTCTCTACGTTCCTTCTCAAGGGCTCCTCTGTCCTTTATTGAACCCATTCCTGACTTGTAAGGGAGAGATCCTTTTACTTTCAGATTGTTTTTTTATCTCCTAACCACAACTGGAATACCTCTGAGGCTTGGAAGTATCTGGACTTGATAGCAGAGGTCATGAGCTGTTTGGGAGGCTACAAAAGGAAAGCTGTGGATTAAAAGCCTGCCTGGGCTACAGCATGAGTTTAAGGCTAACTGGGTAACTAGTTAGGCCCTAAGTGAAAAGCTAAAATAAATGATTACATAAAAGGGATGGCAATATAGTTCAGTGGAAGAATATTTGCCTGCTATGTGGAAGGTCTTGAGTGTGAGCCCCAGAAACACATATGTAAATGCACAAGTGCGTGCATCTCACACGCACACACACATGCAGTTCAAGTTTACAAGTAACTTGTTATGTCTCATCAGCATGATCCAAACCTGGACATTCGAGATTACTTCTCAGTGTGCCAAGAGGCAATTTACATTTACAACATTCAAAACTTTCCATTTATAGCGTATCTATCTCTTTCTGTAGGGTGTCCAGGCACCGTGGTTTGCCTTGGGCTGTGTAGGTTTGTGCAGTAACAACTCCGTGACTTGGAAAACCCATTAGTACTGAGAGAAATCTGGGCAGCTTTCCACCCTATTTGGCCTAGAAGCATGCTCTTCTTGTCGTCCTTCTGTGTCTGAAGGTAGCAGGTGACTGCTGGTTTTGCACATTTATCAGAACTAAATTTGTTAACATCCGTGGACTGTTGGCAGTTGCAAGCAAGAAGGGAGTTGAGAGATCTCGCTCTGCAAGCATCTCATTTTACAGATGAATAAGAACCTCAATTGCATTGGCAAGATGAAGCTGCCTGCTTCCGCTCTGGCTGCCATCGTACCAGATTTCTGTAATGTCTTCAAACGTCTCCTTTTCCCGTAATTAAAAACAAAACATTATGTTGGGAGATCAGCTACAGTAATAGGAAAAAGTAGCAGCTAGTTTGAAATTGTCCAATAATCTTTTCCTAATGCCTGTATTTGCGTCATAGGCATCTTAACTTCCCTTGTGTCTGAGGTGTTGCGTCTCTCATGAATTACTCCTATTATCTGAGTGTGAAAATAAATACGGTCAGGTTAATTAGCCTGAATTTTAATAAGATCCCAAAGTAATTTTATACAATGGTTCCTGAAGAAAGAGAAAGTAAACCTGATGATTGCAATGATGGGATCTAAAACAGAAGCTATTCGTGAAAGAAAATAAACACAGTAATGGAAGAAAGATAGTGTGTAGCTTATATATGATGCATTGATATGGTTTTCTTCTTAGAATCATACAATCACATGGTGTTACCTCCAGAGGAGGTCACAGTTTTGATTCTCAAAAACAGACTGACCTTCAGGGGCTTACTAAATTTCAAACACCTGGATGCGATACTGCGTCGTTGTGATGGAATCAATGCGAACTAGAGCCAGGAAATATCTGCTTTTAATAAACTTCAGAGGTAATACTGCTGTTCAGTGGAGAGATGTCTAGGTGCCATGGAGCTAGGCTTTTTAAAGCAGAAAAGAGTTCAGCATGTACTGATTATGCGTTTGTGTGTACCTGTCTACATTTGAGTATGTGCACAAGAATGCAGTTACCCATGGAGTACAGAGGCGTCTGCTGGAGTTACAGACAGTGCTGTGTCACCTGACACAGGTGCCAGGAACTGACCCTGGAAGAGCAGCAAGTGCTTTTCACTAAGGCAAATGCACACAAGCAGGAGTTTCCCAGGCTTTTGTTTTCATAATAGTAGGGACCACCATCCTTACTTTGAAGAGGGCACTAATTGAAGAAACCAGCGGTTTATTAACAGAACATATGATAAATTGAAAGTTCTATACTGAAATTCCACTTTGAAGAACACCTCAAGATTTGGAAAGAAACCCTGAGCTATATACATGATGGTGATGTCCTCCAGAGGGCAGCAGGCATGTACAAAACAACCCGGGCACTCTACTACTTTTGATCATAGTTAAAGCCGAGATGGATGCTGGAATCTTCCCAGACTCCAGTACTTTTCAATCCTAATCTGACTTGCACTGTAGAAATAGTTTCACCTGAACTGGATGGAGAAGAAATGAGTGAGATGTGTCTTGTTTATTAGCTGTAATGGAAGTACTTCTTCTTAAGCGTGTGCTTATGTGATCATGCACCCTGTCCATGTGCCCTCGACAATCCCATGGGAAACTAGTACAAGTCCCCAGGTTGCTTATTAGCAGAGTGGATTCCCCAGTTCTTTTACCTAATGCTCTAGCTGAAGATGTGCTCAGAAATTAATTGGACAAACTGTAAAACCAGAATCCTGACCACTTGTGGTCATTAAAGATCCCAGGGTACTTTCCTTATGGCAGGTGGAGTCCTGGACAAATTCCAGCTCTGATAATTAAATTACACTCCGCCTAGCTTCCTTGTACACTTTCCACTGGACTCTGTTCCCGGTCCATCTTTAATTGCGGTTGATTTGTACATTAATCAAGAACCCATAGAAGCCAACAGGGTAGTGGGAATCATCCCTAGTTCAGGGAGCGAGAGTCACTGGGTTAGAGGTGGAGACACACATTTTGAGCGAAAGGGAAAGGGTTGGATTGGTCTCTGAAGTGCAGGGTTATATTCCTGAAGAATTCAAACTATTAAACATTTTAGTACATAATCAAAGGTGTATGTCTATTGCCCATAAAAATAAAGACGTCTGTGTTAGTCTGGCCTTGAACTCCATCGTCTTGCCTTAATCTCTGTCTTGGTGCAGGGATACAGGCAGGTGTCACTATACTGACCCTAACTGGTTTTTGCCTGATTCTTTTATGTAAAATGCCATCTTGTAATATGCTATAAAGGACACAGACAAACTTTACTATCAGATCAAATTTATGCGTTCAAGGAAAATGAGATGACTAACCCCCATCTCTGTAGTGAAAGCAGAGTTAACAACTGGGAATCTGTTGCAGAACTTGCCTTCCGGTAAGGCCTTATAGAAAACCATCTGTTTCTTAGGGACTGTCATCCAATTCACATGATGTATTATAGATAATCAATCAGTTTCTTAGGGACCGTCATCCAATTCACATGAGGCCTCATAGATAACAAATCTGTTTCTCATGTGGAGTCAACAAAGTCTGGCACATTAAGTTGGGGAAGGACCAAGACCCCCTCCCTGCATTAAGGCTGAGCATGGCATCTTACCACAGGAATGGGCTCCAACAAGCCAGCTCATGCACAGGGATAGATGCTGGTCCTCCTGCCAGGCCCCCAGCATGACGCTCCAGACACTGCTGCGGTGAGATTAAGGAATAGAACCACCATCGCATGCCGTTAGCCACTTCTCCTGCAGCAAACAGCAGCTGCGGCTTACTCATTTTGTGAATCTCCCAAACGCAATGGTCCACTATTACTAATTACATCCTCATGGTGCTCATTAAATTATTTATTTATTTATTGTTTTCATTATTTTATTTTAATTTATTTCTTATTTTTATGTTTTCTGCTTTTTATCTTGTGACTAGATGTCTTATGTTTCATCCCCACGGGAAGGCCCGCTGTTTTATCCTCCATCTGTATGTATGACTTAAAGAAAGATTCCGCATATAAATGACATCATGTGACATTTTCTTTGTTCTTTTCACTTGGCACGACATACTCTAGGGATCCGCCTGATTCTGATGTGGGTGCTGGGGTTGCAGGCCCTTCCCATCATGCCCAGCCTTTACAAGGGGTCCCAAGCTTAGATCTTTACATTTGCATGGAGTATTTACCAATGAACCCGCCACCCCAACACTTTCTCAAATCTGTTAAATGGACGAGTGAAATGTCACATTCTTCATTTGGATAATTTTTTACTTCAAAAGTATTTAATGTGCTCTTTGTCAGAGGACCCAAAGGGTCATTTATTTGTAATCTGATTGATGTTGGACATATTTAGAAAAGCAAATATACTTTGCAGTTTATAGGGCTTTGAAGACTGTTTGCAACATAGATTGCTTTATAAATAAATGGAAAAAAAATCTCAAAAAAGAACATTTACCTTACTTTCAAAGTAAAAATGCCCCACATATTAAATTTATGCAAAATATTGATTATTAGAAGAAAACAAGAGTTATAATCTCAAATTTGAAAGAAGATGAACTCAGGCTGAGAATTATATACCCAGCCAAAGTAACAATAAAATCAGGGAAAAATACAAACCTTTTATTTTGGCCCCACATAGCTTTCTTGAAAATGTAACACCGTCAGGTTAATATCTACTTTAGTAGAACAAGAGAAAGAAAGGGGATTTGAGATATAAAAGTTGAAGGATTAGAGCTGGGGAGATGGCTCTGTCAGTAAAGCATTTGCAGTGGAAGTGTGAGTTCCTCAGGGCACGTTCCCACCTCCCCTGTGGAAAGCCCTATGCAGGCCTGTAGCCCTGGCCCTGGAGAGACAGGCAGACACAGGACATCGGGCTTGCGGGCCAGCCTTGAGCCTCAGCTTCAGTGCGAGGCTCTATCTCAAGAAAGAATAAAGTGGAGAGTAGTTGTGAAAGACACCCAGCTTTGTTTAGCTTCCATACATATGCCCACATACATGCACACACACACCCCTATGTGCACGTGTCTGTGCATATACATATGCACATGTATGTGCACGCATGTGTCTGTGCATACACGTATGTATGCACACACACCTAACGTGATTACTGTCTCAGGAAAAATGCTGCTGCATCAGCCTAGCACAAAATCAACCCAGACTTGTAAGGGGACACAGTGATCGCGGAGTTATTTCTCTATACATTCCGTGAAGGCCCCACAGTTACCTCGATACAAGGGATAAAAGTTGGAGAATTATTATGGTAAAGATAATAGAGAGATATTTGTATGCTCATGTCATGCAAATACTGCTTAATTAAATAAAAATAATTATATGACCAGTAATATGCTGGTAAAGGCTTAACAAAAGTACTCCAAATATACATATTTGTGCATATTAATAAGAAATTTTTATATGTGATCCACAAAAGGATGTATAGTCAATAATCTAAAAGTAATAAAAATACACAAGGATTTCATTGTAAATTTCATAGTAACAGATCCTAACGTATCTTTCTGATTTCTCCGAAGTCTAGACAAGTAATGGTTGTAGCTGACAATTGGGAACACTTCTGATATGAAAGTTACTTGAGTTTTTGTTTACCTCAGGAAATAATGAACAGCAAGAAACGAACGGAGCCATATGCCACTCCATCACTAAGGAAATGAGCAAATTCTTTGCTGAAATGGGTATTTTTGATACCAATGGGGAAACATTTTATTTTATTTTGTTCTGCTCACAATTTAATGAATACAGACTTGGCACATTTTAAATATCTCTTCAAATTTTCTCCTTTTTTTAAAATCTGAAGTCTAAAAAAAAAAAATGAACAAGCCAGTGAATCAGTGTGGATTTTGGTATTTGCTGATTTCCGTGTAAATACTTCCAGTAAGGCCTTCATCAGAACACCAGTACCCTTGAGTGGAGCTGGGAGGAGAAGACACACAGGGGCATGAGGTCAGGCAGTACTTCTGCCATGCACACACAGTGAGCATGAGCAACCTCAAGAGCACAGATAGTAGCAACATCGAATGATAGGGAGGAAGCGTTAAGTGTTATGGCCTTATTTTAATTACTTATTTTGTTGAAAGTTTGTACAATTTCTAATAATAATGCTAGTCTAAAAGTTAGCTTGCAATCTTCTGACAGAATTGACTGTTGCAAATTGGTACAACCAGGCTACCATATAGGATTGGATAGACTTCTTTCTGATGGGCTGAGGCTGATAAGACACAGGGTAATCCTCATTTCTCATTCCATAAGAAATATAATTAAGCATGGTAAATGAAAAAAAGTAACAGTTTTTCCTAAATATCTTTATGTAGCTCCCTAATTACTGAAGTATTCAGGGAGAAGGCTTAGAGGCTAAGTAAGCAGTTTTTATTTAACAATTAACCCCAAGTATGTGCTAATATTAAAAAAAAAATTAGCAGCTGGGCAGTGGTGGCCTGGTCTGTAAGATCTAGCTCCAGGACAGGCTCCAATGCCACAGAGAAGCCCTGTCTCGGAAAAAAAATGGTAAAAGTAGTTATTTCAGAGTTGAAAGGTTAACACCATACCCATTTTAAATAGCATGTAGCATGAGGTGGCTTTGATTTTCAGTGTTTTTCTTTCTTTCTTTCTTTCTTTTTTTCTTTCTTTCTTTCTTTCTTTCTTTCTTTCTTTCTTTCTTTCTTTCTTTCTTTCTTGTCTTTGGAGACAGGATTTCTCCGTGTATCTCTGGCTGGGCTTATTCTACAGACCAGACTGCTTCGAACTCACAGAGATCTGCCTGCTTCTGCCTTCTGAGTGCTGGGATTAAAGGTGTGTCCCACACCATCACTGCCTGATTTGATCCTCAGTTTCTCAACTTTATCAGCCAGGAGAATAACTGGGGGCTTTTTAAATGAAATTATTGTACTCATCTAAATTTATTATAAACTGTGGTTACTAAGGACTTTGCTAAGTTTTGATGGAAAGCATCCATTGAAAGGCTGGTGAGGTGCCTCCCCTCTGAGTGTCTAGTTTGCTGGGCTCTTCTGGTTGGCTCTGCAGAATCGGCGTCTGGTGCTTTAGTATGTTAAGGCACATTGGTATTTTAATTAACTGAGTTCCATATGCTTGTGCACACTGCTCTCGTTTCTCTAGTGTGTTTCTTTGATAGGTTGTGACACTTTTGCTCCCTGTTTTCCCAGCAGACACACGCGGTCTGCTAAATTTGGTATACGGACACATACTGCACCGATTTCCCCACTCTCTTAACACCCAAACGGTAAAGGAACACGTTGCAAATCCACACATTCTTCCTCAGAACTGCAGCTCTTGTTCGTCCTTTCTCCTTCTCATTTTAATACTACGAATTTCATTCATATTGCCTCCCTCAGCATTGTTGGGCTGGCCTTCTGACTCATTATTTTCTACCTCTTAAGTTCAGAGATCATCTCAATTGCTCTTGCTAAACTCCTTTCCCCCAAGTAATTGCTTTTATGTCTCTCCTTCGTTAAATATCATTAGTGGCTTTCCTTCTCTTTTCTTCCACTCCCTTCCTCTCCTGTCCCCTCCTTTCCTTTCCCCAACCTTTCTGTGTTAACAGAAGTTCACTAGGGGGACTAGAGAGATGGCTCAATGCTTAAGAGGGACTGCTGCTTTTGTGGAGGACCAAGAACCAGGCTGGGACGGGACCCCACCTCCTAGGGCACTCAGCACTCAAATGTGCCCACAATCACTCCCTCTCAAATATATATCGTTAAAAAATAATAGAAATATTTATTTGAAAAAGAAATTCACTATGCTGTTGTCTCTAAAGTGAACAGACTCAAGGGAAGTGAAAAATAACCCTCTAGAAACCTGGAATAGGAAAAATTTAGTAGAACGTTTAAAATATTTCTGCGTTGTATTAACAATTATATCTATGTAATTTAGCTAAAAAAGAAAAGAAATTGAACTTTGCTAACATTTTGCTGAAACAAGAAATACCTTTCAAATTATAAACTAGATGATCACGTGTCTCTTACGGATGGCATTCCAAAGTACTAAGGGAGATTAAACTATTGCTTTCATTTATTTTAGTTAACTGCCATTTTATGGTGATGTATTCCTATTTATATGCATATGGTTATAGATAGACTATTTTTAAAGATATCAAATTTTATTTTTATTTATGTTTATGTGTGTTTGCCTGTGTGAGTTTACATGTACCACAAGCATGCAGGAATCTATGGAGGCCAGAAGAGGGGATTGGATCCACCTAGGGAGTCATAGGTGGTCGCTAGCCTCCTGATGTGGGTTCCGTAAGCTGAACCCTGGTCCTCTGGGAAAGTAGTATAAGCTTCCGACTGCTGAGCCACCTCTGCAGCCTTGATTGTTTTTGTTTCTGAGGCAAGTTCCTGCTGCAGCCCAGGCTGATCTGGAGCTCCTCATGATCCTCCTACCTCAGCCTTCTGACTTCCGGGGTTAGATATGCGAGCCACACTCAGCTTTGGTTATGGTTGCTGGTATGGACAAACAAACTATACATATTTCAGGAAGAAAGAACATAAAAAAATAACTGTAAGAGACCAATATGGCCACATTTTTATTTTTTAATACAAACTACTTTCTAAGCTACCTTGCATAGCAACAACAATGCAAGGGATCAGAGCTGACAAAAATTTTGCCAAAATGATTTAAAAACACTGAAAAAAGCATTCAAAGCATAAACTCAGTGTCCTATTTAACAATGGATTTCACTGTAGTATTTTGTTTGAGACTTCAGAAGACAGCACCCTGGCGCTGAACTAGCAGAATAGTTAGAAGCTGAGAGCCTTTAGCAGAGAAGTTCAGGTTTTGCAATGCTTGAACCCAAGATGAAACCCAATTTAAGAGGAAAGAATTACAAAGTTGAATATGTAAAATCAGACCAACATTTTTACTTGCCATGAGAAAAGATATCACAACATGTTAGTCATGCTTTGAATTTATTTTTGTGTGTGGGCATATGTGTGTGTATGCACACATGTGCCACTCTGCATATGTGGAATAAGACACCTGTGGGAGTCAGTGCTCAGCTTCCACCATACAGGTTCTGGAGACAGAAACTCAGGTAGTCAGGCTTGGTGACAAGTGACTCTATCCACTAAACCATCTCCCTGGCTCACAGTCACTTTGGAAAATGAGGACATTTCATGAATTATGCATGAGTCGGAAATAATATTTTTGTTAAGTCAATTGTTAATACATTTCTATAATGTCATTTTCATGGAAGTTTAGCTACATTTTCTTTGATCATCTTTTTATATGACGATCACTTTGAGCATTTTCTAAAGATAGAAAGATAGCTCATACATCCTTCAGCATAGCTGATCAAAGTTTGCGTTTTATAATTGAAAGTAATTTGCTCTTAGTAAGATTATGCAGGCTTGCTGGGTGGTGGTGGTACACACCTTTAATCCCAGCACTCAGGAGGCAGAGGCAGGTGGATCTCTGTGAGTTTGAGGCCAGCCTGATCTACAAAAGCTAGTTCCAGGACAGGCACCAAAGCTATAGAGAAACCCTGTCTCATAAAACCAAAAAAAAAAAAAAAAAAAAAAAATTATGCAGGCTTTTAGAATTATTGTCAAGTTTTAGGAAATTCCTTTATATTTCCATCTATATAACATTTTTGTGACATTTATACTTTATCACAGGAGAGTGAATTCAAATTCTCATGAAACTAATAGAACCAAGTAATCTGAGGAAGTTCAAGTGTATTTAAAAATTGATGTTGCTGTAGTGATCAGTAATTGTACATTCTAATCAATGGTATGACTTAGTGATGATTTGTGACTGGCTGAGTAATAAGTAGAGAACATGTGTCCCTTGCTTATTTTCCTCTGGTGGTGACTGTGTGCCATTTTATCTGGACATGTCAGGTCTCATCTCAGGGAACATGCCAAGAAGTTCTCTGACAAGTTAGGATACGTAAAATATTTGATATCACACACCCACACCCACACAAACACACACACGGTCATTGATTGTAGTATTGTAAGAGGTTTGTGCCGTGTAAGCATAGGGACGGTGACAAATTCTATTTTACATCATAATTATCACATATGGTTTAGTTAAAATACGTTGGTTGGGAGACTTTCAAGCAGAACCAAGCCCATCACTGGTCATTAAAAATAAAATATTTTTTGAGCTTATAGTATAATTACATAATTTCCCTCTTCTTTTGGCTCCCTCTAAACCCTTCCACCTCTCCCTCCTTTCTTTCTTTCTTTCTTTCTTTCTTTCTTTCTTTCTTTCTTTCTTTCTTCCTTCCTTCCTTTTCCTTCCTTCCTTCCTTCCTTCCTTCCTTCCTTCCTTCCTTCCTCTTTCTTTCTTTCTTTCTTTCTTTCTTTCTTTCTTTCTTTCTTTCCTTATTTCAAATTCATGGCTTTTTTAAAAAATTAACTGCTGTTACATACATTGTATATGTGTATGCATATGTCTGCTACCCAGGGGAGTTTCCTGTGGCCTAGCATCAGGTCTCACAACCACAAACGTTTCTCTCCCACTTCTACATTCCTGTATTCCTTTCATGTCATGATCATGTGTGACAAACTGTCAGAAAGCATCTTCCTAAATGACCCTGTCTCTTCAGCTGGCCTGCATTATTCCCAATTCTTGAAACACATCTTTATTAATGTATTTTATCCATAGGAATTCAACTCCAGTGTCTAAGTTGGGGTGCTCCCTCTTTTGGTTGACTCAGTTTCCTTCGCCTTCCGGTCTCTGTTCCTCAGACTCCCTGACCTCTGCAGTCTTCCGCGTTCTCTTATTTTGTTAAATGAATACTCAGTGTCTATTTACTTACAATGCACTCCTGGCTCTAAGGGAGACCACATTTTAATGTATTTATCTCCTTTGCTGTATTTTTTATATATATAATATATGTCTTAGTTTTCCAGCTTCTTGGAACCAAGGCCCTCTTTGGTACGTTTGTATTCCCCACTGAGCCTAAGCCTACGTGAATATGAGGTTGTCTGTGAATACTGGGTAATCAGTACCTTTTTTGGAGAAAATCAGGTTGAAGGAGACATCTTTGGAGATCACAGAACCTTCTGTGGGAGGAGGCTGCATGAAGCAGTCACAGTGACAGGATTTTTCCCCCCTCATTGAGTGACACAGTGGGAAAAAGTTCTCCCCTCCCCCCCATATCTCTTATTCTGAAAGTGTTTTCCCTCGATGGCTGTCATGGAAGTGTTCCACGCTAGCCTCTCAGACTCTGACACGAAAGGGAAAGAATGGCATGCCTCGGAGTCACAATGCAACGAGCACATTCTGTCTCGCCAATTAGATAATCTTGTGTTCTCACCCACTTGCTTCCAGCCTCCTTCGTTGTAAGATCCTGTTTGCTGGGAACGGTGGGGAGACTAGGGTTGTCTGTCTGTCCTGCTAGCTGTGGCACTGCTGCACAAAGGAAACAAGTCAACAAAAAGAACCCTGAACCCTGTTTTTTTTTTTTTTAAGTATCTTTCTAACTGTTTCTTCCTGCTTTGCCTGTATTATGTTCCCTCCAAACATGTTGGTTCTTTCTTAACGGCAGAGGTCCTCCTTGCTCAGGAAGCCTCAAGGATCAAGGAACTACTCATCCTAAAAACATGAGAGAGTTAGGCGCTATGCGACTTAAACAGGCGATTAAAAAGCCATTGTCTGTGCTGTAATTGGGTTTATGATATCTTTTTATCCCAACACCTGCCAACATCTCAGGGTTCTAATTAGCTGCCAATCAGAGGGAAAGGCTCGGAATAACCAGCATTGTGCCTGGAATTGCTATGTAGAAGTGTATGCAAATCACTCGGGTGAAAGATAAGAAAGAATCTGTGCTTTAGGGAATGAAATGCTATATTAATTTAGGATTACCAAATGACACTAAATGTATTACTGACCACGTCATAATGCCGGGCCAGGTAATACTGTGAGCCAGGGACTGTGCAGACCCTGGAGACTGGCAAGACACCATGGCTGTGGCGTGGTTGGTTCTGTTTGAATAGCAGGGAGTAAAAAGAATGAAAGCCTACACTAATCTGAGCATGGCTAGGGTCCTAAACCCATGGGATCAGGACGAGTTCTACCCATGCCACCCACCTTTTCCCATCTGTATCCATCTCCCACTGTGTTATCAAATGCTCCAGATGGAGCTCCCTGCGCACTGTTAATTATTATTATTTTTAATCTTTTCACCCGTGATGTCTCTAAGTCTTCTGGCACGGCAACTGTCTTTGTTGGAAAGAGATGATAGCCTTGTGAAATGGTGACGGTGGGACTTCTTTGTGAGCTCTCAGGAGTGATGTGAATACTATTTAAGTTTTAAAAAAATAATAATTATGTCCTGACACTTTACAAAAGTAAATTTCTTTGTAATTAGTTGTAGTGTTTAGGATTGCTTTGAAATTCACTAGGGTTCTTCCTTTACACAAGGAGAAAAGATTCAGCCTGTTTCCCTTGTTTGAGGATCCTTGTGGATGAAAAGCACCATAGAAATGTAAGCTATTATTAATCCACCCCTTCCCCAGACACATGTCGACGGGGGCCCTAAAATGTGTTTCAGCTGAAAGGAAGCTCAAAGGAAGCTACACAATTATTTTTAAATTTCCCAGAGCTGTCTACTCCTATGGTAACAGAAGCAGCGCCCTGTGCTGGGTTTTGTACTTCCTGCAGCTTCGGCTTAGACAATACTCAGTGCTGTGGTCGGTGTTATATAGAGCCAGGGCAGGGGTAGGGTAGGGTCTGCCTGATGCAGAGGGATGGACAGAGGCAGTGCAGAGGCCCTAAAGCATTGAGTTCTAGAGTAAGACCTCGGTGACTATCACTTTGTTTGCAGCAGCGTCCAGACATTGTATTTAATCCCAGGTTGCTTTACCGGTTCCACTTAGTTGGGCTTGTCTCAATAGTGTTTCCCTTATAGTTAGTGTTGACAGACCCCGAGCAATGTGCACATCATAGCTCCTTCTGTTCTTGTCCTCTGTAGATAAGGACAGCAGGCACATTCCTGTGTAGATTACAGCGCAGGCGAGACCGAGAAATGGCTGAGGTCACCTCAGTGCGGATGGATATGAGGGGAATGCGGCAGGAGCTGCAATTTCTGCACCTCAAAGCCATAGGCATGACTGCAGGTTTATGTCCAGAGCGTTGGTGACATTCCACTGTTGACAGGGTGTGATTTGTGGAAATGAGGACTATGGTGATGTCACTGAGGTCTTTTTCACTCCTAGCCCTGAAAGACGTGGGAGAGCCTTGAGCTGGGGGCATGGAAGACACCTCTCTTCATCCTCCTGGTGTCCTGTTTCCTACATAGGTTGGCCACACGGTTGTTATCTGTTCTCTTCAACGCTGGGTAGCTCAGAGAGCAATCGCTCATGCTTATGATTGTCGCAGTTGACTATCACGCAGCACGGGGAGTGTGATTCTGTCTGGTGTGTTGCTAATTCCTGAGATGGCTCATGTCTCCAAAGTTGGTACTCTCCTGGAGCAGGCAGCCAAGCCACTTACCTGGCAGAGTTTCTAGATTCTTCTCCATGTAGCCTCTAGATGTCAGGTTTCACATATTATGGCCACTCTTCCTCAGAGTGCAGATGTCTTTGCCTTAAAATTAGAATGGTCCTGTTTCCTCCAGGTCAAAGAGGCAGCTCAGGGTCAAGGATCGGGGCTACACAAAGCCAGGAGGATCAGGAAGTAGACTACCCTGGGTGTGTTTGGTTGGCTCCCTAATTCTCACGGCTGCCACTGCCCTTATGCCAACACAGAAACTGCACTGCTTGCTTAAACTTCCTCTTGTTACAACTCCCCAGGACTGAAACGCTTGCCAGACTTTGTCCTCTTGGCAGCTACCGAATGCCTTACCCTGCCTTGTTGGTATGACATTGATTTCCCCCATGAAGTTTCCACGAGACTGCCTCCCGTGCTGCCTGACCCTTCTTTCGTCTCCAGTTCTCAAGCAGAGGCCTAGTGTGTGGACATGGGTCAAAGGGTTTGGGAGACTTTTGAAACACACACATAGATCATCTCTGAGAGCAGATTTCACTCCACAATACAGCTTAAAGGGATCTCACTGCAATTGCTTCTTGATATAAAAGCATTTCTATGTACAGTTAACCTGGATATGTTCTTGAATAAAGTGTGGAAGTCTACTGAAACCTAGTGTACTGTTCTCCCATTGTATAGCAGGCTGCTCTTTGCTGCTCCTCTTATATCTTCTCCTGGTCCAGATTAGGCTTTTACATAACCTTGACTATTACACGACCTACTACTATTTACAGTGTTTGCTCTTTAGACCAGCTTTCCTGCCAAGGGGACCACCATTTTGTGAGGAAAGAGGACTTGCGCCTAATGTCTGTATCCTCTTTGTGAGACCCAGACTATGTTCTTAACTTGACAACCAGCCCCGTATTTTCTGCTGTGTCCCCCTCCCTCACTGATTGGTCCCAGCCTCTCAATATCATTGAGTATGCGAGGAGATTGCTTTGATCAGCTGCCCAAGCTGCCTCTCCCCCTGCTGTCCTAACCCTGGCCCAGGTTGTCTTGTGCTGCTGCCAGGAGTATAAGCAACTTTTCATCTGTTTCTTGTTCTTATTTTGTGAAGTTTAAGGTTGCACTGTCCCCAAAGTTGAGTCCATAGCGGTGCACCTTAGTCCTGCTTCCCAAATGGGGATAACTGTGTCTAGACGGCATGGTGGCAACTTGAACAGGGCCTTCGGAATGAATGCTACTGGGCCTTGGTTTCTGTGGGCTTTCAACTTGAAAGCCACGGTGATGATATACCTTGCTGAGGGGGAGACACATGTCAGGAGGCCATGGTCAGGGCTTCCTGGGGGATCACAATTGCTGTCAGGCCAGTGCTGAATCCCAGGATACCCTACAGCCACGATAGAAAACCAGAGTTGTTCTTGAATGCTTCTTGAATCTCAGCCTGACTAAGTTCATAGTGTTTATGTAGTCTCCATGTATTCATTCTTTAATTGACAAAAATGTTATGTCATTACTGAGTGCAGTGTGACATTTTGAAATATGCTTATTAAATGTTTATAATATCTCTAAAGATATGTATGGATATACAGGCTGAGGAATGGCTAAATCAAGTTAAGCAGCATAACCCTCTCTTTGAGGCGGGAACACTGTTATTTTCAAGAGTATATACTTTCCTGTTGATTATAATCACCATGTGGCACAATAGACCTTTTGTGCTTATTCCTCCCACCTAACTGGAATTTTGTGTGCTTTGGCCAATGACTCCTCGCTCTCCCATCTACCCCTAGCCCTTGCTAACTCCATTCTAGTCTCTGATTCCATCACTTTAGGATTCCTAGTATAAATGACATAAGAATCTCTTGCTCTTTTAATTCACCCTTATCTAAACTGAATCCCACAGATGAATACAGTACTTAGCTACTTTGAATAGTTGGGGAATTGAAGCTCAGCTCAGGCAGTCTCAAAGAACATGGTATTTTTGGGGGGCATGACAGAGACTCTCAGAACTTTTGATGTCATTTTGGTTAAATTTCCAAGCTCTCAGTAGTCTCCCAGTGCTGTAGACAGACTTGAGAGAATCATGAGATCCTGAAATTTCTTTAGTCTTGTCTCTTTGGCTGTGTATCCTTAAGGTCTGGCCTGTTCAGCCTTTTGTGAGCACAGGTTCAGATATTCATTGCAAACCATATTTCAACGTTTCGTGTTAGTCTCACCGCAGGTCCTGTAGTGGAATTTCTATGCTAAAGAACTCAATGCTGAGCACTGTCTTTGATGACCCAGAGACCAAACAACTGGTTCCAAGTCCATTGACTAGAGACGAAACCTGGTACATTCGTCCACGGATCATCGTGATTTCAGTCCCTTTGAGAGTCAGCCAGAAGTTCACTGGTCACTTGGAACAGATAAGATCAGCGCTCATTATTCAGAAAAAGGAAGTAGGGAAGAATAAAGGAGCCACAGGTGAGGTTAGTAAGCCAGTGCGTGAACAGACTCCCCCATTTCTGTTTTGTGACTTTTGTGAGGAGTTTCATTTGCAAAAACAGTCACACGAACTCAGCCACAATTCTGGTGAAGGTGGCTTCAGACCCAAGACATGCTCCTTGTTGGTAATGGGCACATGCTAAGAGGTCTCGTTAGAATCTCAGTAGGAATGCTGCATGGATATACTTGCCAAATCCACTTTTGTATTCAGCATACAAAGCAGGGCTCCAAACGATAGACACCATGTGTTCTTAGGATGCCCTTGGAATGACAAACCAGGCAGCTAAGTTGACTAATGGGGGCTATTGTTTATTCATCACTGTGAATGGAACGAAGTCATGGGGTCAGTAAGTGAAGCTTCTGTGGAGGCCAGTTATCACTTCCATTAAAATATTAACATTGTTCATTCTTTGGCTGCCTCACTAATCAATTCTTTCCCATATCCCCTTGCTTTTCAGGCTACGTTCTTTCCCAGGCCTAATCCTGGCAAGCACAATAAATCACAGGTGACTATCATATCAAATAAATGAGGGTCACGATTAGTATCAACTCTCTTGCAACATTTTACGTGGGGTCTACAGGAAAGAACACTCCTTAGTGGGGCAAGAAGGGAGTGACCCAGGTCATAGCGAGCCTTTCTGTCTTTCCTGCTGCAGAAATGACTGCACCCCTAAGCCTCACTCAGTTCTTATTATCTCCAAGAAACTGGTACAGTCAGTGAGCAAAGTTCCCTCAACAGCTAATCTCAAGGTCCACAGATTATACAAACAGCGTTGATTCTCGGCACCGACTTTATCCTTCTACCTTTGCCACACTGCTTCATGCTTCTCTGCCAATAAAACTAGATTTTTCTGTGTGGCAGGAGAGCAGGCTGGTGGCTTTGCCAAAGCCTAGGGGAAGGCTACAGAAAAGAAAGCCAGTGGTGGATCCATTTCAGTTTAACCATAGCGGGTTAACTGGGAGAGCGGCGGTGACCAATATAAGTCATCAGCTAAGCTGCTCAGTGTGTGCATTTCCAGTTCTTAATGAAAACAAGACCAAATCCACTTCTTCATCTACTAGCACAGCAGTTCTCAACCTGTGGGTTACCACCCCTTTGGGGGTCGCATGTCAAATATCCTGCATGTCAGGGTTCATAACAGTAGCAGAATTACAGTTAGGAAGTAGCATCGAGAATAATTTTATGGCTGGGGGGCACCACAGCATGAGGAACTGTATTAAAGGGCTGCAGCATTAGGAATGTTAACAGTACCTTCCGTGCTCGCTTGCTGGAGTCCGAGGTTCGGTGTCATTGATTTTCACAGTAGAGCCCTTGCAGGAGTCTTTCTGAGTATGTTACAATGTTGAGCAAAGTGTGTGTCCAGGTTGGCGAGGCTTCTCTAGCAGACAGAGCGAGCCATGCTCATATATGCCTTTCGCCTTTCAGGGTGTTCCAGCCCTTCCCACTTTAAGTTTCTCTGTCTCTGTACTTGGTATTTTTTTTTAGAGTCACATAGGTCATCCAACCACACACATGTCTCCTTTTTGGGGAGAAAAGTCAAAAATTCTGGTGTTCTACATTTTTGATATCTTAATAATAATTTGATATATTAATAATTTCTTGAAATAGGCTATTTTGAACATATTGCATCTAATAGGAACAAATTCTATCTAATGAGATTGAATAAAACCACTGATAATTGGGTTGGGGTGAAGCTGAACTTTTTTTTTTTGTTTTGTTTTTCGAGACATGGTTTCTCTGTAGTTTTGGAGCCTGGAACTAGCTCTTGTAGACCAGGCTGGTCTCGAACTCACAGAGATCCGCCTGCCTCTGCCTCCCAAGTGCTGGGATTAAAGGCCTGCGCCACCACTGCCCGGCTTGTGAAGTTGAATTTGATTGGTAGCACTGCCCAAAAATTCATGGCTAGTGACAATGAGATTTATATCCCCGATTTTGATTTCCTTGTGATTTCTAGATGTATGTATTTAATTGTTCTCTATTTTCTGTTAGATGTTTTAAAATAGGCAACACCAGGACACCATTTTGTGTTTTTCCTTCTGCCCCTCCCGACTGCCCTAGCTTCCTTTTCACCACACCGTTTCCTTACACCAAGGTGCTCAGATCCCAGCCACAAGGCTCACTCTTGATTCCTTTCGTCCTCAGAGCATGGCAATCTCACCTTCAGAATATGTCACGAATGCAACCAATTTCCATCTCTTGCTCTGTCATCCAGCAGCTCAGAATACCACTGACCATCTCTGCTATGAACCGCCAAGTCACGGCTTCCATTCTTGCCCCCTACAGCTAACAGCTTCGCCCGCCTCAGTGCTCAGACCTCCCGAATGATTTCTTGTGGTGCTGATGACCGTATCTGCCGGGCCCTTATGATCCTTTAAGGCTCATTTCAGCTCGTTCCTGTTACCTGGCTACGTTGCTTTAGCTGTTCAGAGTTTGCTTTTGCCTGTTGCTCTTGAGCCGTCCTCCCCTCGTGCCTTTATGTGCTTTGACCTCCTTCACAGCACGTGAGCCATTTTCAGCTCAAAAGTCATTGTCCTCCAGAAACATCTTCTTGGGCACGGAGGCACATACCTCTAATCTGAGCACTCAGGAGGCTGAAGCAGGAGACTGTACTGAGCACTCAAATATAGCAAATAAGAAAACTAAGGATCAAGGAATCTTCCAAGCTAGGGTTCAACATTTGGAGAAAAACAGGAGAGGGAAAAAGGATGGCTATGAAAATGGCTGTTTTCTAACATTTCTTTTTAATAAAAAAAGCTTAAACTAGGATAGCACTTATTGACAGTGTCTTTTGTCTATTGCATGCGAGAGGTGAATACAAGATTGTACAGTACATGTCACTGCATGCTTCTAGATGCAGAAGAGACCAATCTGGTTGGGAATCCGCCATGGTAGCCCTGCTGGGACCTTATGGGGCCATGTCTAGGCACCGATGACATTCATACTCCATGTAGTTGGCTCTTGCTGCTTTCTGTTTTAGGGGAAACTAGAACCTCAGGAGTGTTGTCAGGATTTGGTATCTCCCTGAGATACTGAAAAAAAGCAGGGACTAGATCCTGTTACAGGTGCTTTCCTAATCCAAGTCTTGGCCTCTGTGGCAGCTTCCTTCCCATTGCTCTCCTTGGGGATGATGCCAAGACATTGGAAACAGGTAGAGCGAACTCAGCTTTCTCTAGTCATTTTAAACTAGAAACCTTTATCTTGGGGGACTCACCTGGAAGGAAGGGAATTGTGTGGATTTTGTTGTCAGTAAGAAGCCTTTATCTGTTTTCAAATTTCTTTTTACAACATCCATTTCTTTCTCCCTGTATGTTTGCCTTTTGTCTTTGCCTCTGCCCTGCTTTCTTTTGATTTGCCTCACTTCTGCCTGTCTTTTTCCTAACTCTGCCCAGAGGCAGCAAGCATTCAGAGAGGTGAACACCGAGGTCATCTCTGGAAAGCCATGCCACAGAGCACAGGGGCGCCCCTCTCTCCTCCGCCTTGGCACTTCTCCTCAGGACGGACGAAAGACTTGGGTTCTCTGTTACGATGAAATGGAGGCAGAGGAAGGAAATGGGAAACAAATAGGGCTTGACTTCATCACACCAGGAGTTCAGTCGTCAGAATAGCAAGTTAATTTATCACATCATGACACATTCCAGCTTATAGAATCAAATCGGGTCAGATTTCACAGTTTTTCAGCTTTCTGGGGGGGGGGGCTTATGGGGTCCTTGCAACCCCCTGTCTGTGTATCCTCAAAAATGTGCTGCTCTCTGAATCTCTGGGGCTGCGTTTGTTTTGGCTGAACTCCATGTGCCCAGTAGCAGACTGGTCTGGTTGTCCTGACAGAGGATGGAGAACTTCCCACAGCAGCAACTCTACAGGGAAGTGGCTGGTCTCAAGAAAACCCTGAGTCTGCCAGTGAGAGCCTCAGTTCTTTCTGCTGGGCAGGAGTAGGTAATTCAGGCAAGAGGCTTGGGTCAAGCTTGATTTCTGCTGCTGTGACGAGGCTCACAGTGAAGCAGAGCCTTGGGACTGGAAAAACACTTCAGAAATCAGCCATTCTGACCATTCCTCTATAATTCTATTTGTCTTGTCTCTATCTGAGTTGTGGCAGGAGACTTCCAAGGCCTGAGTTGGCACACTGAGGTTTATAATCTCAGGAGGAGCTCTGATGGTAGGAACACCCTCTTTCCTGTGGGGTCAACATGTCTCTTCTTCTTGAGGTTTTTCTGCTTGGTCTCTCAGAATTCTTCAGGGACTCTGGAAAACAAATTTTAGAAAACATTCTAAAAGAACTGGATCTTAAAACCCATGACCAGAATGGATTTTCTCAAGTTCTCTGGATAAAAAGGACTCAGACCCTGATGACCAATGTCAGAGAAACTGGTTGAAGCAAGGTGTTCCACAAAAGCAATGAGTTCAATCAGGAGGTGTGTTTCCCTTTCTTGAACATTCTCACGATTAATTCTTTAGTAGTTGGCATGGAGACAGTATCATTAGTTTAGAACCAATGGACTAAAGGTAGATGCTACTGGGGAGCAGGGTGGACAATAAAAAGAGATGCCCCAAATTATTGGAAAACTCCCAAATGGTGATATCCTTTCTGGTATGGCTGGGATCGTCGCTTCAAAAAGGATATTGGCATACAAAAGAACTTTTGAAATATGTTTAAAAAGTACCTTGTGTGAAGGAAGTAAAGACCTTCAGCTCCTGGGTCAAACTAGGGCCTTCTCTGAGACACTACCAAGCAGGGATCTGAACCTTAGAGTCACCCTTCAGTATGGCTGGGCTCGCCACTCCGTTTCTCATCATTTGTTTACCCCATAAAGGTCTGTTTATCTCACTTACAAGTGGACGCTGGGTCCCTTAGGGATGGGACCTGGAATGGGCCAGTGCTCACTACATTCTGAAGCTCACTGTGGAGTTTGCTTTATCAATTCTGCTGACAGGTTTGGATGAAATTTTGCTGTTCACTAATAACTTTTCTCTTCCTAGCACTATGAAGATGCAGGCAGGGCCAGAATTTTCCTGGCCCGCTTTCAATAATGGCATTATATTTTTTGATTCATCAAATAGAAACCCTAAATCCAATTAGCCATCTGGCTTAACTGTTCATCGATTAAGTGTGAGTTCCTACATTAATATGTGTATATATTTGTAAATCCTCATCGAATATATATGTTCAAAGACCACCTTAATGCCTCAACATGCTTTGAATTTTATTTCCAAAAAAGAAAACACATTGCTTCTCTTGTGTTCTAGTATGAAAATAAAAGTTGAATCCTGAAAATACATGGAGTATACAAGCAGTGAGTTTCAGTACACAATGGTGTTGCCCAGGGAAACACAGTATTAGGAAACAGAAGCCAAGCTGGAGTTTGGGGAGTGGGGCAGTAGCAGCGAGGTTCATATAATACAATGAAGCTGGGGACCGGGTAGGTCTTACCTTACCTCTTACCTTTAGGATCCAACGTTTAGAAACGGCAGTCTGTAAATATTCGAGTCCCTCACAGGCAGGCAGAGAACACAGCGTGATCACTAAGAGCCCCTTTTAGTCAACAGAAGGCAAATAAAAGCTCAGTAGGCATGTCACCTAAATGGAAGGATAAATTCAGTTTTCAAATGACATAGAAGTCCTGTCATTCAGCATGACAAGCAGAAAAGATGATTAGATGATTTCGAATAAGTGAATCCTTTGTCTTAGCTCATCAACAGCATCCAATAAACACACCAAGCTTGGAGATCAGTATGGGCAGAGTATACGGAGCCTGCCTTGGGGCTTGAGATCTGAATCAGTCTTAGAAGAGATACTCTGGGTTTTAGCGTGCCACGTGATTGGGACCAGTAACCTCTGGGTTTGTCCTCCTATTCATTTTCCATCAGCTCTCCTTGTTTTCCTTCTGTTGTCTCATAAGTTTAAGGAACTTGGGGATGGTGGCAGAAAGTTCTGGAGTGTTTAGGAGCATTAGAGCTGGGCTATGCTGCTCCAGGACAGTTCATGCCTCAAATTGGTCTCAGGTGACTACATCTCACTCCCAGAGGTGAGGAGGTGAAGGTACCCTGCACTATCCACTACAGATGTGGCTAACCATGAGACAGTTTACTTTGAAAGTAACTAGAGTCAAACTGATACCCAGTTTCTTCATCCGCACCAGCCAAGCAACTGGAACAGTGAATAGACAAACATTTCTAGTGTTTTCTGTTGGGGTAGAACTGCTTGACTGCGTACTTTGCCCATTCCCTAATTTGCGCCCTGAAATATCCATCCACCTGCCTGCTCAGTGTTTTGGATTTAAATATTACCTCTGTAACTCCAACCTTTGCAACTATCAAACACAGGCGCACATGTGTCATACACCCATTTGTACCGTGAACATCTACATGTACACATGGACACTTTCTTTTGAGAGTCAGTAAGTATAGACTAGCTCAACCTCCATTACAGCTCAGTGTTCTAGGTCCACTCGGCTTTAGTTGTGTGGGCTAAGAGATTGCTCTACCATGCTTAAACCAGTTTCCCACGAGAAACAAAGGGTGTTTGAAACCACAGTGGAGATTCAGATAGAAGTATGTGAAGACTTTTAACACGTGCCTAACATTTTCTGTGTTTACCTCACACATGCATTCCCAAGAATAGGCATTTTTCTCACTGGGAGAGCAAATCAGCCATACCAAAAGGCAAGTTTTGCAGCCTTTGGCTCCTACTCGCTAAAGTCATGGCCAGCAGTGGCAGACTGTCGAATGTCTGCTGTCCAGTCAACCTGCTAAATCTTCTGATAATCCCAGTCCAGTCTTTATCTTTCTGGTATATATTTTTTTTTTTTTTTTTTTTTTTTTTTGGTTTTTCGAGACAGGGTTTCTCTGTGGCTTTTTTAGAGCCTGTCCTGGAACTAGCTCTTGTAGACCAGGCTGGTCTCGAACTCACAGAGATCCGCCTGCCTCTGCCTCCCGAGTGCTGGGATTAAAGGCGTGCGCCACCACCGCCCGGCTCCTGTGTGTTCTTGTGTATATTCTGCACACTTCTGACGGATATCTTTTAGAAAAGCTTGGAAACTCTAAAGTCCATGTGAAAGGCATACGTAAAATATAATATACATAGTTTATGAAAATATTGAGTGCTATTGCATTCCTCTCAACCACTCAAGGATGAAGACGAGTGCCCAGGCAGATGTTTCTTAAATGTCCCTCCCCAATTTCATAAAAAAACATAGTATATATTTTTGTTCGGTGTTTGCAATTCTCTCTCTCTCTCTCTCTCTCTCACACACACACACACACACACACACACTGTCTCTCAAACACACATAGACTCACACTCTGCATTTTGTCTATTACTTTCTTCTTTGCTCAACATTCCATTTATGGAATTATTCATTAGTGATGTGTTCTTCAGTAATAATTATTAGGCTCCAAATTACATTTTTTGAGAATAATTAATTTTAGCATGTATATGTGTCCATAATATTTCTGTCCATATAGGAACCCATTATGTGAATCCATTATAATTGATTTACCCATTTTATTTATGATGGGCATTTGGGCACCGACTCTTATTGCTTTTGTTATTGTTATCAAATATATTTTGGACAAGCGTATGCTTCTTGACATGTCCCAGATGTCTTTGGATGTTCTCTTCAGGGAGCACTTGCTTCACAATTTATTTGAGCATTCTTCCACGTTCATTTCCCGCCTATTTACTCCCTTCTGCCTACCTCATCTCTCTACGGTAATCTGTTTACTCTTCTGCTAAGTGAGGAGGCTAATTGTTTTATCCTCAGAGCAGGGTCATTTTAGAGGAAAAGTGTAGCACGATTAATAAAAACCCAGAGACAGGAACTGGGATTCAACCTGAAGGTCAGAAAAGCAAAACATCCAGCCACTGGCTCTTACCTCTACCTCAGTCCAAAATGGCAATCTTGCCTCCAGGAATCTCAGAATGAGACTGTGTGTGTGAGAGCTGTCTCCTCCCTTTTATATTTCTCTCTAGGGCTGGGTGGGATTAAAGTCATGGACCTCCCAGTTTCTATGGCAAACTAGTGTGGCTACTTGGGTTAAAGGTGTGTGTCACCCTGCCTGGTCTGCAAGGCTGACTGACCAGTGAGGCTATTTTGCTATCTGATCTTCAGGCAAACTTTATTTATTAAAATACAAATAAAATATTACTATGTAAAAGGGTAGGCTTTCTGGAAGTATTAGGGTTGGAAAAAAGATTGATTTTATTTGAACCCCATTTCTTCTACAAGATGTGTGCCCATGGGCTAATCATTCCACGCAATGAAGAATGGTATCTTTCATAGAGGTGACATGAATATTCAACCAAAGAACATATATTTGGCTTTCAACACTTGGCATGGAAGGTAGTAAGCAGGCAATATCTTTTGGTTTCTTTTTCTCCTTGTTAGAAATAAAATATTCTATTATCTGCACCATACCTTATGAAGAGAAAGTGAGAGTCACATCTATGCCATTGATCAGTAAACTATAAAGAGAGAGAAGCATCTCCTTCACTTCCAGTGTCTCAGACTGACCCAGTTCATGTCCTTGTCTGGCCACCACAAGTTGACAGCATGTCATCGGGCTGGCAGTGTGTGACATGGGTCACCAACAGCCAGTGGTCTGCTCCAGCATTCACACACGAAAGGGTAATGAGGTAGCTGGGTGAATGAAACAAAGTCATACACTCTTGGCTGCTTGTTCAGACCTACAACTGCCCATCTCAGATGTGTACTAGGGTATGGCCTTTGAAGAGAGATGAACCTCAGTGGGTCTATGTTAGTCTCCAGGCAGGGGTGAGAACTAGCCAAAATGAAGGACACATTCAGTGGTTAGCAATTGTTGAAGTGGAATTCCACAAAGGCCTTTGCCTCCATGGTCTCGATAATAACCTTTCTGTTGCCCTGGAAATGAGCTTATATGTTTGGCTTTTCAAAGACTTATTATCCTGGGGTTACTATGGCCACGGGCAGAACATCATGCCGCAATGGGAAACACTCCTCATAACAGGCTGTGAGGAGGGAAAAGAATGCCGGTCATAAAAATACAGAACATTTGCAAGAAATATGAGAAGTTGGGCAACAAAGCCCTATATGGCATGTGAGTTCAAAGCTAAGCATGATTTACTTTGAATTCCAGAATCTAGGAGGCTGTTATAGGAAGATAGCAAGTCAGAGTCTGCCCTGGGTTACATAGTGAGCTTCAGGATAGCCTGGGCTACATAGCAACACCTTAACTCAAAAAGAAAGAAAGGAAAGAAGGAAGGAAGAAAGGAAGGAAGGAAGAAAGAACAAAAGAAAGAAAGAAAGAAAGAAAAAGAAAGAAAGAAAAAGACAGAAAGAAGTGGAAAAGAAAACAAATCGCTGTTCAAAGTCATGATAATATGTACATATCACATAGAAGAGAACCTAACTCACCAGTGCATGGTGGAGAATTCTGGCTAAGCTGGTAAACAGGTGAGGTGCAATGAGGGTGAGAGGAACCAGAATCATTATAAAAATATGTAATGGACTTGGTTCAGGGAAAAACAGAAAGAAAAGAAATGAATGCTCTAAGGTAATAAGAAATTCTAATATCCATTTGTAGAAAGAAGCGGCAGGCTGCGTCCCGCCACCCGGCTAGCTTTACCCAAAATAATTACACGGAAACTGTATTCATTTAAATACTGCCTGGCCCCTGGCCCGTTATCTGTAGCTTCTTATTGGTTGATTCTCATATCTTGCTTTAACCCATGTTTATTAATTTATATAGCACCACGAGGGGTGGCTTACCAGGAGAGATCTTAACCTGCATCCATCTCGGAGAGGAGAAGCATGGCGACTGCCTGAAGCATCTGCCTGCTACCCAGCATTCTGTTCTGTCTACTCCGCCTACCTAATTTTCTGTTCTCTTAAAGGGCCAAGGCAGTTTTTTATTAATAAAAGTAACACATAGACACTCCTCCATCATCCATTAGTGTCAAAGTCAGGACAATGGTCATAAACGTAAATAAACTGAAGAATGCAAATCTATGGGAAATAGGGAGTGGTTAATAATAATTGGCAACTTATGTTTGAATTTATGGAAGAAAATGTGGTGATACATGCTAAACACTAATATGGAAAATGAGTCGATTTTTTGTTTTGCAATCCTCCTGCCTCTGCTTCTCAAGTGCTGGAACTATAGGTGTGTGTCAACAAACATAGTTTAGTATGAGTCCATTTTGTATATCATTGTCAAAAGAAAAACATTTTCAAAAACCATTTTATTATGATAAATTGCTAATGATTTCATTGTAGCCTAAATTGAAGACCATCTAATGAGTAACATGATTCACTGAGCACTTGATTTTTTTTTTTTTTTCGAGACAGGGTTTCTCTGTGGCTTTGGAGCCTGTCCTGGAACTAGCTCTTGTAGACCAGGCTGGTCTCGAACTCACAGAGATCCGCCTGCCTCTGCCTCCCGAGTGCTGGGATTAAAGGCATGCGCCACCACCGCCCGGCTTCACTGAGCACTTGAAAATAAGTAGAATAGAAAGTATACTAGAGTGTGCTTCCTAAGGTAAGGGGAGTTACCATTTTGTGATATTTGTTATGGTCAATGGCAATGGTAGAAGTGTGTGTGTCTGTCTGTGTATGAGTGGTGTGTGTATATGTGTGTTGTATGTATTTGTGTGAATATATGTGTGTGTGTATGTGTGTTGTGTGTGTATATGTACAGTTTGTATATGGTTGAAAAGTGTGAAAGGCATCAATACATGACTTCTCATGGGTTCTTCCAATGTTGTGTGTGTGCGTGTATGTACATTTTGTATGTGGTTGAAAAGTGTGGAAGGTATCAACACATGATTTCTCATGGGTTCTCCCAATGATTTTTTGTTAAATGATTTGTGTTCTGGAGCTGGAAGTAGTTTTGTCAGATTTCAACAAAGTCTTGTCAAGGATAGCATTGCTTTTCATTGAGGGAAATTTGAGTGGCAGGATCTCCATTTTGTACTGCAAAGAAAAAGTAACTTAAAAACTGGGTGTGCTGGTGCACACCTTTACTCCTAGCACTTAGGAGGCAGAGGCAGGTGGATCTCTGTGGTTTTGAGGCCAGCCTGGTCCACATAGTGAGTTACAGGACAACCAGAGCTACTAGGTTAGACCCTGTCTCCAAACAAAACAAAACAAAACCAAAAAACACCAACCCAAAACAACAACAACAACAAAGAAAGAAAAGGAAAGAAAAATTAATTACTGAAAAACAAAATAAAGCTGAAATGCCCATGGTCTATTCCTCAGTTGCTCCCAAGGCCTAGAACTAGCAGAGGCAAGTAAACGGGATGCTTAATGACCTGAAAATATTTTTTGTATTTGTTTTATTATTTCTGAGTTTATTCTAATTACCTAGTTAACTGAATATACAACTTCATGAGTTAGAATGGATGCCTGTATGCACTTTTAAAAAGCCTATTTGTGGCTGGATATGGTGGCACATGCAAATAGCCCAGCACTAAGAAGGTGGACGTAGGAAGGTCTTGAGTTCAAAGCCAGTCTGATCTTGTCTCAAACTCATCATTATTAACAACAACAACCACAACAAGCATAAATTGCCAATTATTTACTAGTTCCTTAGTTAGTAAAAAACATTTTTTTTTAATTTTTGGGGGGTGTCTAAGTTTAGGATTTCTGTTGTTGTTTTAAAATACCATGGCCAAAAACAACTTGGAAAAATAAGAAGGGTTTATTTCATGTTATAGCTTGTAATCCAAAGAAGTCAGGATAGGAACTCAAGGCAGGAAGCTGGAGGCAGAAACTGATACAGAGGCCAAAGAGGGGTGCTGCTTTCTGGCTTGTTCCTCTTGGCTTGCTTAGTCTGCTTTCTTATAGAATCCAGGACTACATGCCCATGAGTGGGAATACTCGCAATGGTCTGGGCCCTCCCAAAATAATCACTAATTAGTGAAACGCTCCACTGTCTTGCATACAGGCAAATCTATGGAGGCATTTTTTAATTAGCAATTCATCTTTCCAAATGAGTAGTTTGTGTCAAGTTGACATAAAACTAATATTATTGACCCCTGTCATCTTGATACATGAACATATTGCTATCCAACTAGAACTTTCCTTTCTCATTTGCCCCTAAGTTGACATGTTAATATTTTTAAATTTTCGTTTTATTTCCTTTGTGTGTATGAGTGTTTTGCCTGCATGTATGTTTATGTACTACTTGTGTGCCTGGTGCCTGTGGAGACCAGAAATGGGTGCTGATCTCCGAGAGATGAACTTACAAATTATTCTAAGCTGCCATACAGGTGCTGGGAATTGAACCTAGATTTCCCGGAAAAACAGCCAGTGCTTGTACCACTAAGCCATCTCTCCAGCCCACATATCAATAGTAACATGACAATATAAAACATTCCAGCTTTTAGAAGTACACAGTTTTTAATGATTCACTTTAAAGTTTCACTCTCTTTAAAAACATACAAAATCTCTTCCAGAGCATGAACTTTTCTAAATTATTTAGTTTCTCTAAAATATCCAGTTTCTTTAAAACATTCAAAATCTGCCTAAAATTCCAAAGTTTCTTAACTGCGCTCCTTAAAATAAAAAATAGTTTGTCTGTTTGCTTACTTCAACAAGGAAGATTCATTAGATCAAAGCAAAACCAAAGTCCAACAGTATAAAAAAAAGCTCATTGTTGTGTATCTGGGATTAACTCATGGTCCTCTGGCCTCCAAAGGGCCTTGGACCGACTCCCTTTTTCCAGCTAAACCATCTGAGGCACACACAGCTCATCTTGGAGGCTTGGGCCAGCTCCACTCCACTGTTCTCCTTGGTGGGATTAAAGGTGTATGCTACAACACCTTGAACTCACAGAGATCTCTGCCTGTCTCTGCCTCCCAGGCATTGGGATTAAAGGTGTGTGCTACCACACCTTGAAGTCACAGAGGTCAATCTACCTCTGCCTCCCAAGTGTTGGGATTAAAGGTGTGTACCACCACAACAAACTACTTCAAGATTCCCTTGAAGTAGAATGATGTTTCCAGGAGCAAATGTGTCTCATTGTCATGGAAAGTCCTAAATTCTTAAAACATTTTAAATGCCATATTCTGAAGGTCTCTGAAATATTTGAAGAATACCTATCTAACTGAAATAGATCTCTATATATCTAGAAAACCTAACTAGCATGACTACAAGCTTGACTATTATAGATGACTCTCTATTAATGTGTATTTCTTATTATACATTACATTTTCAAACTTGCTGCCAGCAAACAAAGTCCATCCAGAAAAAAAAAATGCCAGCTACCAAGAAACTGTGCTTAGCTCTGTTCTTCTGTGTCTAAAATTCCTTTCCAAACTCTCAGGTTTTATGTGGATTTAGCTGGCACATGTTGGTGCACCAATCTGTTGTCAGAGGCTGTTCGTTTGTTTTGCTTGTTTTCCCGGCTGCCCAAAATAATCACTCAAAAACTATATTAATTACAACACTGCTTGGCCTATTAGCTTATGCATATTTCTTGATAGCTCTTACATCTTAATTATCACATTTCTATTATTTTATATTTTACCGTGAGGCTCATGGCCTACCAGCAAGATTCCAGTTGGTGATTCACATCTTTCTCCTCTGGTGGCTACATGGCTTCTCATGACTCAGCCTACTCTCTCCTCCTCTATCTGTTTGGAACTCCCGCCTTGCCCTATTCTGCTGAAACAGCTTTATTCATTAACCAATAAAAGCAAAACATAGACAGAAGGACCTCCCACACCAACAGGTAGTTAGTTACATGAATGCTGGGAAATGGTGGCATGTGTCCTTAATCTCAGCTCTTGGGAAGCAGAATCAGATGGATCTCTGACTTTGAGGCCAGCCTGGTCTACAGAGCAAGTTTCAGAACACCCAGGGCTATACAGAGAAACCCTGTCTCAAAAAACAAAATGCAAAACAAACAGAGAGAGAGAGAGAGAGAGAGAGAGAGAGAGAGAGAGAGAGAGAGAGAGAGAGAGAGAGAGAGAGAGAGAGAGAGAGAGAGAGAGAGAGTATCAGAAGAGACTTTGAACTTTTTTTGGTTTTTCGAGACAGGATTTCTCTGTGGCTTTGGAGCCTGTCCTGGACCTCTCTTTGTAGACCAGGCTGGTCTCAAATTCACAGAGATCCACCTGTTTCTGCCTCCCAAGTGCCGCCACCACCCGGCTGACTATGGGGACTTTTGACGTTGAACTAAATGCATTTTGCCTTATGATATAGCTACAAGCCTAGAGGGGCCAGGGGATGGGATATGGTGTTTGTAATAAGAATGGCTCCCCTAGGCCCATTTGAATGGTTAGTCATCAGGGAGTGGGACTATTTGAGAAAGATTAGGAGGTATGGTCTTGTTGAGAAAATGTGTCATTGGCACGGTGGGCTTTGAGTTTCATGAGCTGATGCTAGGCTCAGTTCTCTCTCTGTGCTTGTGGGTCAGAATGAGGTCTTCATCTGCTCCTCCAGTACCATGCCTGCCTGCTGTCACCCCTTCCCTGTGATGATAATACTTAAAGCTTCTGAAACTAGAAGCAAGCCTCCAATGAAATGTTTTCTTTATGAGAGTCGTCTTGGCAATGATATCTCTTCACAGCAACAGAAGTGTGACTAAGACAATACCTGAGCCTGCATCTTTACTAATGGCGTCTCCTGGTCTCTCAATGTGCCAAGCCTTAGCTGTTTCCTATGACCTCTTTGGTTCTTCAAAGCAAGTGCCACCTGGGAGACTCTTTTTAAACATTTGGCTACCGGCACAAGCTTGGCCCACTCTGAACCACAGGTTCTGTGTGCTGATCCTGAGAACACACCTCCCAGAAGATTTTGCCTCATTGATGCTAGTCTCTTAATCACAGATGGTTCAAATGACCCAGGTGACCAGTATCCATTGTCCCAGCAAAGCAAGGGTTACACTCTAGTGGTTCTTAACTAAAAATATTGAATGACCTCGAGAGAATCTTTACTTGCCTCTGAAACTTCGCAAGCGAGGTCTCCATTGTCTGCACTGCTGCCTCTCAACGTTCTTCTCCTCTTCCGAGCTCCCACAGAACAGTTCCCTAAGCTCTGAGCACTCAGGGCCTTTCTAGCCCAAACTTCCAAAGTCTTCCCCAGTCCTCACAAAACAACACAGCCATGCCTGTCACAACAATAGTCTGCTCCCTAGAACAGTTTTGTGTGTGTTAGGCTTTCTGTTGCTATAATAAACACCATCGTCAAAAGCAACTTGGGGGAAAAAACGTTCACTTCATTTTATAGTTTATAATTCTTTTTTTTTAAAAAAAAATAAGCTTTTTTGTTATTATTTGTTTGTTTGTTTTGTTGTCTGTTTGAGACAGGGTTTCTCTGTGAAGCCCTGGTCATTCTCAAACTCACTCTGTAACCCAGGCTGACCTTGAACTCAGAGATCTGTCTGCCTCCCAAGTGCTGGGATTAAAGGCACACGCCACTACCACCCATCTAGTTTGTAAACTCAGGGCATGAAGCTGAAGGGAAGAACTGGAACAGAGGCCATGGAGGGGTGCTGCTTGCTGGCTTGGTCCTCATGGCTGCCTTAGCCTGCTTTGTTCTAGCATCCAGAACCACAGGCTCAGGGCTGGCCCCACCCACAACGAGTAGCCCCTTTCACTTCAGACATTAACTAATAAAATCTCCCACAGTCTTGCCTACAGGCCAGTCTTATGGAGACATTTTCTCAACTGAGGATTTATTTTCACACGACTCCAGTTTGTGTCAAGTTGACATAAAATTAACCAACACACCGGGTGATAAATATGTATCAATTTTGTGCACCAAAGTTACCTGTCTTGAGATTGTGTCTTTCTCTGTAGCTCCTGAACTCAAAACAATGCCTCCTGCTTCAGCCTTCCTAGTAGTGGGATCAAACGTGTGTGCTACCATGTGGACCGCGCCTCATTTTACCGAGCAACCAGTACAAAACTTAGCAAGAATACACACGACCTTTGCTGGCTTTTAATAACTGGGGGCCCAGTCTATTCCTCCTCGTTATGTTCCTGGCTCTTATTTATAAAGTCCATTTGGGTCGCATGGGAATGGTGATGCATTGTCTCAACAGGCTAACTCCATGGCAAGAAATCCACAGAGTGTTGCCAGCAAGCTTTAGTGGTGGCGAGGGAGTTAGGCTTCCTGTCTCTTCGTGCATTGGTCAGAGATTTTGGTGAACCTCAAAAGGGATTCTTGATGTGTCATCATGGGCTTACAAGGTAAATGTGCTTTTTTTCCCTCTCCAATCTGCGGCTCTAACAAAGATTTCATTGCTGTGTTTTTTTCACTTTGTGCATAGTTGCATGTACGCCTTGTGTACACATGGCTTGATTTTTGTTAAGTGTTTTTAATACTCTGACTATCCTATCCTTGCATTTTATAAGCAAAACTCCTGGAACTTTAACCAGAACTGACGCATAGAATCCAACTTATTGGTATAACACAGTAAAACTGAGTTTTGATAGGAGTTGGCTCATGTCCATGCGTACACGCTATGATTCTTGGAAGGCTGGTTTAAAACTACTGTATTAAAGAGATATAACAGGGATGGGCATATGACTCAGTTGGCTGAGTATTTGTCTAGCAAATATGAAGCCCTGGGTTTGATCCCCAGCATCACACAAGACTTGCCTGGTGGTGTATATCTGTAATCTCAGCACTCAGGAGGCGGAGGTGGGAAGATCAAAGCTCAAGGTCATATTTGGGTATATAGTAAGTAGGGGGCTAGCCTGGGCTAATGGGACCCTGTCTTGCAATTGGAGGCTTGGTGTGTGGCCACCTTTGCCCATCTGTTCTCACGGACCTCCTGCTTCTCATCCTCTCTAGTTTTTGACCCGATTTTAACAATGATGAGACAACATTGTCTTTCTGCTCCAAACCCTAAAGAGCTTTAATTAATAGCACCGATTCAGCTCATTCTTAGCAGTTTTATTTTTGCAGAGTGATTTGTAATCAGCTTTATTCGTTATTCTAAATGGGGATTTAGAATGTCACGTCCTAAAGAAAACACTTTATGTTAGCGGATGGAGAGGATTCCTTCCCAGCGTTTGTCTAAATAGCACAATTACGGCTGCATTACTCATGCATTGTTTAATTATTTATTCCTTAATCTGTTGATGTAAATACAGCACTCTAGCCTGTAATTATAAAAAGCCTGCACACCTGAGTTGCGAAGCGTGACTGATATCTGCAGGAATATAGGAAGCTGAGGGGAGGATGTGCTCATAGCTGAAACAGTGATAAAGAAAGGGGAATTGGAGCCATAATGTAAGTTACTTAAATATGAATGACAGTTCATTCAGGCCACTTAGAGATCAAGACTGTCAGAATAATGTCATTTGTGCTTCTAAAAGTGAAGATAAGCAGATTATGGTGTATGCCTTTGTAACAAAATCAGCCCGGGAATTTAAAAAGTATCTTTATACCCATTATAACCAACATTTCCTTAGAATGTATATTTTGAATTGAATTTCATAGACTTTCTATAGACCTTTCTATACCGAAGGGATGAAAGTGGACCATAGGATGGTATGGAGGGTGTGCTTATGCATGTATGGAGGATGCTCTTATGCGTGTGTGCTTTACAGCAGACGTGTGGGCCCTTTTCACCTGCAGGCTTTGAGAAGGGAGAGATGAGGCACCAGCGTCCTTCTGTTTTCTGAAGTTCCTGAGGAGGAAGGGAGTCCTGTGAAGAGGAAAACAGAACTTACTGAGAGCCCAGGACACCGGGAAATGGCCATACCTGCCTTCGAGCCTTGCTGTCAGGATTGAAATATAATTTCAAGATCATTAGATGATGAGAAGCAGATTTCATGAGACGGTTCCCTGGTTGCTATGGTGTTTATAACAGAGGAAAACCATAAACCATAACCTAAGTTTATGGGAAAAGACCCAGTTAAAACTCAGAATTTAAGGCGAACTCATCCTTGACTCAGCCCTGCTCTCTGAAAGGATTGAATAAAGCAGACAGTGTGGCCCCAAATCACCTGTATAGATATCACCTGTATAGATATCAGACATGATAAAAAGATTTACGAACAGACGGCTCTGACCTGAGCGAAAGGGCAAGTCTCAACACAGAGAATCCAATTCTCTGCTTACACTGGCAAAGAAACCAACTTCTGTGCCTAAAAAAACACTTTAGTTTTATTAGCTAAATAAACAGACTAATCAACACGGCTGCTCCCTTGCTCCTGCTTACCCAGAGGTTTTGGAGAGGTTGGCCGCTTCTCAAAGACTTGCCAGTGACTTCAAATGTTGAACTGATGTTCCAAAAAACTCTAAATTCAAACCACAGTTTCCATGGTACTTCCCCTTTAAGTACCAAGTCCCTAAGTCGCCTTTGCCTTGTAGCAATGTTCTGAGGAAGGAATGGCTGACTCTGAGAAGGGTATTGGAGGTTGGCAGGTACTTCTACTGTTAACATGGATTTTGACTCCTCATTGGACCAGTTTGGAACATTCTACCGCATCACCTGCTCCCTTTGCCACCCATGGCTTTTGGGCTCCTGTCAGGGTGGAGAGGGTACAGACAGTGTAGGTGGGCCAGAGAGGGATGGGTTGGCTTCTGTGTCCTTTGCAGATTGCAGCTGTCCAAGGCTGAATGGTGGGACCTGCAGACGAGTGTGCTGAAGTGGCAGCTTCACTGTTCCCGCCTCAGATGTGAGATCAGGTACCTTTTTGTCTGTGAGACACCTGGGTGGCTTTCACAGCGCTCCAGATGGGGTTTATCAATAAACATAAACATTCGTGTGACCTTTTTCTTCCTCTCTTGGGTCTCTTCTTAGGAAGATTTGTGGAAGAGTGTTAACTCTTTTATCTATCCTTCTTTTTCATTTGTGATGAGGACGTGGTGCTTTCTGTGCCATCCGCATTCCTGATGATGATCAACAAGGCTGTGCCATAATCTAGACTCCGTTCCCAATGCGTGTTATTTGGCTTAATACTTTATTAGAAGTCAGAAAGAAAAAAAAGTGGATTTCTGTAGTTTGGAGTCTGTCAGAATGAAAGCTAACACTTACTGACCGTTTATGATATACGGGGCGTTCTGAGCACTTTACACCCATTTAGTTCATGTCTAAGCAACTGGTGAAGTAGATATCTTTTATTAATGGAGAAACCAAGTCTTAGAGAAGTTAGCTCATATTGGCCAAGGTCACATTGTTAGTAAATGAGTGGTTTAAACCAATGAATGTACTGTGAACCTTGAGTAGACCATCTTTTTTTTTTTTTTTTTTTGGTTTTTCGAGACAGGGTTTCTCTGTGGCTTTGGAGCCTGTCCTGGAACTAGCTCTTGTAGACCAGGCTGGTCTCGAACTCACAGAGACCCGCCTGCCTCTGCCTCCCGAGTGCTGGGATTAAAGGCGTGCGCCACCACCGCCCAGCTGAGTAGACCATCTTAATTATGAAGTGATAGTCTCTTTTCCTTGATAGTGATTTATAGTTGGAAGAAGCTGAACCCACTCCCCACTCCTTACTATTTTATCTTATACAAATGTGCAGGTGACTGATACCTGTAGACCCCGTTTCCAAGGATACAGGACCTACTATTATAAATGCACAACTACTTTTAAATGCCATGTTTTGGTGCTGGGTGAAATTGTGATTATTTTTCTGTACATTGAATTGTTCTCCTATGCAATGCCTCTATATTTCTATACTTAATCTAAGCCAAGAGTTACAGAAGTGATTCCATTTATTTCTACAATAGTTCTATGAAAGGCAAAAGTATATTCACCATATAAAATTCACCTTATAAGATAAACCATCTTAGAGAGTAAGGGCCTGAAAGCAGAAATGGGGGAATTTAGACACAGGGAGGAACATTGATGTCACAGAGTTCAGAGAAGTACCATGAGATGTAGAAGAATCAGGCTTAGACAAATAAATAAATAAATAAATAAATAAATAAACTGCGAAAGACTGAAACAAAATTCTATTGGAAAGATAGTACACAAATAAAAGGTTGGCTAACAGTACTCATAGTACCTCATTAATGAGGGATTCCCCTCAGTATGCTGTGAATACCATTGGTGAATAAAAAAACTGCCTTGGCTGTTGATAGGGTAGAACTTAGCTATGCAGAGAAAACTAAAATGAATGCTGGGAGAAAGAAGGTGGAGTCAGGAGAAGCCATGTAGCCACTGCCAGAGACAGGCATGCTGAAAGTTTACCAGTAAGCCACAGCCCCACATGTTGATACACAGATTAATGAAGATGGGTTAATTTAAGATACGAGTTAGCCAGACAGTTTGCAAATAATGTGGTTTCTGTGTGATTATTTCAGGGTTGAGAAGCCAGGAACAAACAAGAGGCCTCCTTATAACAAATTGGCACTCCAACATGGTTGACTATATCCATGTAAAACCTGAGACAGTTTTTAAAGGAACTCTAGACACAAAAAAGCAAGGTTTAGCCACATTTTATTTCAGCTGGAGGTGTGCAGAGTTCCCTTAAGAGAGATTTTTCTGATTTAGCAGTAGTAGAAAAAAGCTGTGTGGTCTTGAAACTGTGGCTTTCTGGGCCAAGCTGCCAGCATAAACTCTGGCTCTTTCAGGAGACCAAGAATTTAAATGGGGTTTGTAAGCAATGTGTTAAACTTGTTTAATGGCAATGCAGCCCTGCTGTGTGGCTACAAATTGGGCAATGTGCATAGCTCTCAGAGACAGCGATGGACTGGGCACCATGTTGGATTGGTAGAGGCAACAGGCAATGCCCTGGAGTTGGTCTCAGTCATGCCCACTTAGCATTAAAAAAAGAAAGGCAGTTCTAGTCAGAAAAGGATTACAGATACACAATAAAGACAGATTCAGATAAAAAGACCTCTAAGTGGGTAACAGTATTGGATAAATGTATGTAGGCTTGAGAGAGAGAGAAGAAAAAGAGTACAGAGACAGTAAATGTAATATAAAAGAGTAGAGACAGTCATAGATTAAAGGAATAAAGATAATAAAATTAACATTAAACTTGTAGAAAAAGTAATAGAGTAAGAAAAATAAGCCATGTAAAGATGGTCTGGATTATGTACATTATTGTGTTTTCTTTGAATTTTTTAACTGTGAAGGAGCTAAGTATAGAGAGACATTTCATTGTACAGGCTGCTAAGCTAAACCAACATATATATCTTAAAGGTGTCTTGACTTCAAATATGGGTTTAAGGATATGTTGCTTTGGAAAAGAGGTTATTCTTTTGCTTCCACAGAGGATGAGAACCTGTGGAATCCTTCCAGACTAATGTGGTTTGATGGATCAATACCCCCTGAAAGATAACCATGAATACCCCCTAAAATTACTTTGCCCAACAAAAAACAGGAAGCATTTTGGAGAGAACTACACCCAAATTCTCAAATATTGTTTATAATATTTTGCTTACATTTAAAGAGGAATATGCTAAAAAGATTTGTGATGGGGAACCTTGTTAGCCAATTATCTTTAGGAGATGGATCCTAGAATGAGGCATGGCTTTCTGGGACACAGAGAGAAAAATGTGTGCACAGAGTAGGTACTCTCTCTCTGTGTGGTTCTGCCGTGACTGAGCAGAGCCTGGACTTTCCGTTCCTGTGGCGTGAGTTTCCCCTTATAATAAATAAAAATATAATTGTTTATCCTTTAAGCTAGCCTGGTTATTTCATGAATTGAGATAGCTTCTACAATTTTGTATTGGTATGGATCTTGTTCTATTGATAAAAATTTAAGGTTAATTTTGTTATATATGTATTTCTGCTCTTGATTAAAGTATTGTATTTGTGCAGCTCATTTAAAATATAGTTTATAATAAAAATATAGATTAATAGATAATCATCTCTAATAGTCAAGCTTGTAGTCTAGTTAGGTTTTCTAGATACATAGAGATATAGTTCAGTTAGATAGATATTCTTCAAATCTTTCAGAGACATTCAGAATATGACATTTAAAATATTTTAAGAGCCTAAGACTTTTTATGACAGTAAGACACATCTGCTCCTGGCAGCACCAATTACTTCAAGAGGAAGATGGGCATTGAAGAGGCTTCTTATGATGTTTGTTAGCAGTTTGGGCAAGAAACTGCTCTTGCCTGAACTGCTTGATGGTATGCTGTATGGCCTGGACATGCAGGACCCTTGGAGAAATGACTGATAAACTTGCCTAAAGGTAAGGTGATCCTTCAGGGTTCTTGCTACATGAAAGAGTCTGCCAGATGTTCTAAAGGACACAGAAGAAAGTGACTGGCAAACTGTCAATATTGGCAGAATTGTCTTTGAAATTTCCTGCTTCATGGAAAGGTCTGCTGGATACTATGGGCCAGTAGGCTGAAGATGGGTGTGCCAATGATACAGAAGAACTTTGGGTGATTGTCCAGGCAGCAAGATGTCTCTGTCAATTTTAGAGTTTTGGAAGTTGCTTACAATGCACTTTCTGTTTACTTAGGTAATATTATATCCTTCTGGAGTCTTTGATGGTGTTGAAGAATATATAGTTTAATTATAGTTTTTCTTAGTTATGATAAAAGATAAAGTGGATATAAATATTGTAATGCTAATTCTTGCTTGATAACTGTTTGGTTATATGTAATTTTACTATGTTAGAATTAAAACCCTCCTTTTTATTTAAACAGAAAAGGGGAGGTAATGTGGGATTCCCCTCTGTGTGCTGTGAATATCATCAGTGAATAAAGAAACTACTTTGGTCTATTGATAGGGCACAACTTAACTAGGTGAGAAAATTAAACCAAATGCTGGGAGAAAGAAGGAGTCAGGAGAAGCCATGTAGTCACCACAAGAGACAGACATGCCAAAACTTTGCTGGTAAGCCACAGCCACAGATTAATGGAGATGGGTTAATTTAAGATATGAGTTAGCCAGAAATACGCTTAAGCTTTTGGCCAAACATTATTGTAAATAATATGGTTTCTGTGTGGTTATTTTGGGGCTGAGAAACCAGGAACAAACAAGAGGCCTCCTTAAAATAGCTCATTTTTTTTCTTTTGCCACACTCAAAGAGTCAAAACATATGAAGCATGTGACAAAAAGAGGAAGTAAGTATTCCTGGTGCACATTTTTCATGCAGTGGTTACAGGGTAAGAAAGGGATGCTGAGATCTCCTAAAGGAGGGCATACACTTTAGAGAAGCAGAGTTCCTTCTGTAATAAATGTTTACCACTTAGAGCAATATAAAGTATTAAGAATGCATTAAATTGCAACCCTCCTGCATATTTCAAGTATTATTTAGAGCTATATGCCTGAACAAGGTGTGTGTCTTGGAGAGGGCTAGAATATTTGGTATTTCCAGCTTGATTTTCATTCCTTTAAGAACATGAGCCATCAGTGATCTGTGGGATTCTAGGAGAGACACCAGACTGAGCTCTTCAACATAAAACAAACAGGACACTCAGTGTGCAGCGAGCAAACAACTTGTGAGATTTCCCTAAAGGCAAGTACAGTGTTCCAGGATGAGAAGAGTTGTCATGTGGCAATATGATTGCTCCATTAACTTACTCTGCAGGAGCATTCATTGCCCCACCCAAACAGCAGCATCCAGGTCCCATTGTTGTGCTTTACTGACAGATGATGTCAGCGGCAGGGAACGTGAAGATAAAAAGGCTGTCTCCTGCCGTCATCTCCTTGGGTAGTAGGTGCCGACTCACCAGAATTCGAAGAGTCGGTTTCTAGCTATTTCTTTCCAAGGATGACTGCTGTGGAACCTTCTTCATGATTAACACATTGCCTATTTCCATGTTCATCCCAGGTTAGTCTTTTGTGTAAGCTTTCTGAAGACAAGGACCGTGCCACGTTTTGTTAACTGTTTCTACTACTCAGCGTGGTGTTTTCTCACATGGTGTTTCGTAACTCTATTGAATGAACGGATGATGTAAAACAATGGAGGAGCACCGCAGGTGATAAAAGACAATCAATTATGATCTCCAGGCCCAACACTGTGTTCTAAGTTTGTTGGAATCCTTAAAGAAATGAAAGAACGTAATTGCAATTCAACAAGAAGGAGTCATGTGTCCTTACTTAGGTTACTAATTCTGCTTTCTGAATTTAAAAAAAGGAAGGAACAGGTGATTGTAAAGAAATAGGTCTGCTCCTCTCTGTAATTCTGACTAGTCTGTCAGCCCATCTTCTAATGATTATAGTGAGATTACAATTCTAGGAAACAGGAGATGAGTTTAATAATGAAGTCCATTACTGTGCTCATCTTCATACCAAGTAGTGGCCTTAACTCAGCCAACATCACCGAAGAGATAGTAAATAGTCTTTCTTACTCAACAGAACACAGAATATAGATCAAAGCACTAGATAGGTTTGGTGCGTGGAGAAGGCTTTGCAGCACTAGAGTACTATAAACTGTGCCTTTATGTGGTTACTTAATTACTAATGACACCTGCTCCCACAACCAGCAGTGGATATGTTATTGAGAGGGTGAATAAAACCAAGCTTTGCATCTGAGATGATCTGATTCTAAAGCTCATGCTTTGTGTTAAATCTGTAATACAAAGTAAAAAAAAAAAATCCTAATATAAATGAAACCTTTGTCAGCTCTTCTCGAAGCATTTTTAACTAGCATTGTTGGGAAGTCAGGTGTGTGTAGTTGCTAATGAGATAACCCCTAGTTTCAGTGGTCTCAGTTCAACACTCAACAGGAGACGACCTGAGTTTAGACTTTGTTGCTCTTGCCCTCTCTCTTTGCTTTCTTCGTCCTTATCTTTCAGATGGAATCCTAGTTCCCCAGAGTGGGGTGGCAATGCACAGGGGAAACTGGAGTTTGTGGATTAGCTCAGGAACAAATAAAAGATCAGCAATGTCAAGGAACATTTTATGCTTGATTTCAGGTCTCGGTGTTTTCAGTGTTGGAGAGACTTTTAGAAAAGAAAAAGAAATGTTTATGCCTATGGTATATGTCTAGAATTGAAATCATGAAGGTTAGAAAGACAAGACATGCAAAGATCTGTCAAAGACTTAAGAATTGAGACTATCAGGCTCTCTGTTTTCACCTATTGATAGTTCTTGATGTGGCTGTGTATACACTTTTAGTAATACCGGTCTCTATTACCGCAATGTTCTATGTATGGTGTCTCTCTATCTGGGACAATTTAATCTTTGGCAAAGACTAGGGTTCCAGGAAGCTAGGAAGTGATTGGCAACACAAGCGGGGAAGGAAATAAGTGGTTCAGAACAGGTTGATAGCAGATGTGTCATTTGGCCATAGGAGCACAGAAGCTGTCCCTATGAGGAGGTCACTGGATTCTTTACAAAGCTGATCTTTTAATTCCCTCTTCTCTCTCATGTTTCCTTTATATAATGAGAGTGTTTATGGTAGGGGATTTAATTTTGTCACATTAGTTTTACTAGGTTGTTTAATTCAAGACAGTGACAAGTGCTGGCTTTATTGAGTTTAATGCCCATGCCTTTGATGGGAATATGTCCCCCACCAGCCATATTTTAATTTAGATACATCTGCATAAGATGCTAGAATGCTTTGTTAAAGATTCTAAATGAATCTTTCCACACCAATTTTCCATTCCAGAACATCACATCCCGTCTGTCGCTCTGTTGCTCCCTGCTCCTGTGTTCCAGAGTAGTTCTGTAGCATTCCAGCCACTGATGTCATGGGACAACTGACTTATCACAGACCTATGACACAGGAGGTCGGGCTAAGTAAGGAGGCATGGCATAGCCAGCATCCAATAAAGCAAAAACAACGAATGTAAAGCCACACTAAGACACCTTAAAGTTTTTATCTCATGTCTACTGTATATGTTTCTAAAAAATAAGCCTCTTCAATCAGACTTTTCAGAAAACAACAACACAAATAAACATAAGCACATTTGTTTTGTGGTTCTGTAAAAGATATGGCCGGAGTAAATGCTAATAAAAATTTCCCTATTATATCTGGAATAGTATAAGACTTCATTTCTCTTACAAAACAAAACAAAACAAAACAAAACAAAACAAAGCAAAAACACCTTAAATTCCAGGAGTGGTGTCACATACCTTTAACCAGGAGGCAGAGACAGGTGAGTCTTTGTGAGTTTGAGAATAGCCTAGGTCTACGTAGTCAGTTCTAGAACAGTTAGAGCTACATAACAGAGAGTCTCTGTCTCAAAAAATAAACAAAACAAAACAAAAATTAAGTACATAATGTTACTAGTATGCATATGTGTATGTGTGGGTGTGTGTGGGTGGGAGGGGGAGCTTCCAGAATCCTAACACTCTCGAGTGCATACTAACACTGGCATGACCTCATAAGGCCTAGTACTGAAGGTACAACAGAAAGCCCAAAGTCTTGAGTTCACTCTATTTTGTTCAGAAAGGATAAAAGGAGAGGCCATGCTGAAGAGATGGCTCAGCAGTCAAGAACACTTGTTGTGAGAGGCTTCATCCAGCAACTGATGGAAACAGAGGCAGAGACCCACAGTCAAACATTAGGTTGAGCTGGGGAATCCTGCAGAACAGGAGGAGGAAGGATTGTAGGAACCAGGCGGGTCAAGGACATCACAAGAAAGTCCACAGAACCAACTAACCTGGGTTCATAGGGGCTCACAGAGACTAAACCAACAACCAGGGAGCCTGCATGGGACTGACCTAGGCCCTCTGCATATTTGTTATAGTTGTGTAGTTTGGTCTTCTTGTGCGACTCCTAACAGTGGGAACAGGGGCTGTCTCTGACTGTTTTGCCAGCTATTATCCTCATATTGAGTTACCTCATCCAGCCTGTATCTTGATATATCCATGTTTGGTTGATGTCAGTGGGATACCTGCCTTCCTCTGAACAGAAACAGAGGAAGAGTGGATGGGGGGAGGGGAAAATGGTTGGGGAGGGACTGGGGGAAGAAGGAGGAGAAAATGCAGATGGGTTATAAAGAAATTAAAAAAATATAAAAATAAAGAACACTTGCTGCTCTTGCAGAGGACCTGGGTTCAGTTCCCAGCATCCCCGATAGCAGTTCACAGTTATGTGTAATCCAGTCCCAAGGGATCCGATACTCCCTTCTGGTTTCCATAGGCACCAGATATGCACATGATGAACATGCATGTAAGCACAGGCAAAAATCATACAAATAAAATGAAACCAAGTAAAAAGCCCAACATTTAAAGAAAATAAAGGATAAATGGTTTCATATTGATCATGGATCTGAAAGAATAATAAAATATTATTGGGTTGCTACAAAGTCAGTCATGACTAACTAGCTAGACTGTGAGAGCTAAGAGCCAGTAGCTGAAGTAACTGCTGTCGTGGGGGACATTGTTTATTATTGACACTTGCTCTCTTCTGCACACATTGAGTGCTCAGTCACTGTTTCTGGTTGCTGTAGAGACAAAACAATTTGACTTTATTTATTAATGGGATAACCGATCCTAATGCCAGGAACATAATTTAGTCTCAAAATTTAACATGAGTTAAAAGGTTTTTAAAAATCAAATCATGAGTTTTGAAAAGCATAGTCTAATAACCATATCCAAATTCTTAAATTTTGTATGGCTTCTAAGAAAGGGGAAAAGAAAAACATTGGTGCTAATAAGATAAAAGTATAGAAAGAGTTGTTTCTGACAACAAAACAACTTTGTGTTCCAATTCCCTAACCCATCTGTCATGCGTAGGAATTTTACCCATAAGCAGTCTGTTCCATTTGTAGTCCCACTTCCGTGGACTCAGAGATGACTTCAGGAAAACTGCTTATGGAATGTAAGGGAAATCATGAGGTCTGGATACACATCAGGGCTGGGAGATCACTTAAAATAAGCCGGGCGGTGGTGGCGCACGCCTTTAATCCCAGCACTTGGGAGGCAGAGGCAGGCAGATCTCTGTGTGTTTGAGGCCAGCCTGGTCTACAAGAGCTAGCTCCAGGTCAGGCTCTAAAGCTTCAGAGAAACCCTGTCTTGAACAAAACCAAAAAAAAAAATATGTCACAATTAAACCTAGTTTTATAGGTGAGGCACTAAAGTACCACATTCGTGTCTGACCTTCAGATCCCTTGTCTAATAGTTACTGCTAATACAGCCTTATTTGAGTGAGCTAAATGATACTGAACTTAAAGATCTTGTTGAGGATTGTGCACACCTCTACCACTGATATGGGTATTTGCACATGTATGTGGTATTTATATGAAACATGTATGTATGCAGCATATCGGTGGCACTGTAGCTTAAATGAATTTATTATTTCAGTGTTGGATTAACTGGCCAATCTGGATACTTCTGCCACTAAATAAATTATTTAGGGGTTTGCTGTAGTAATCCATTCTATTATGCTCATGGATTCTCTGGGTTAGGACAGAAACTGTCTCCTCTACAGTGTTTACAATTCCAGTTGAGATGTGAGGGCTGGGAGGATTTCATCCTTGGGGGTTGGGAACATGTGGAGGCTCCTTCGCTCACACAGCTGTGTTAGGAAGACCTGAAAACCAGACTGCTTCCATGCAGTGGCTGCTAGTGGCTTGGCACCAGACATGGCAGCTTTGGAGTAATTGCATTTCCTCCATTGCAGGTATAGCTCAATGCATAACTATCCTATCAAATGCCAGCTGAACCATCATGCTGCATAGTTTATGTCGCACAGTCTCAAGTTCCCTGTGCTGTGTGGTCAGAAGAGGAGACGAGGTTGAGACTGTCCACTTGCTCATGGGTATTATGGTCAGGTAGAAAGAGGATATGGGAACAGGAGCGGTTGCTGATGGTCTTTGAGAAATAAAATATGATACAAAAGCTTAAGAAAAAGTGAGACTACAATCGGAAGATAGGAGAACAGTTGAAACTGCAAAGGAGGGAGCTGTTCCTCTGCACACCAGACCTCGAGGGCTAGAAGAGGCTATAGCGTACCATAAGGCTCCCCTTTCCATGGGCTGGAACCCAAAGAATGCTGAGACTTCAGAGGACAGCAGACTGTCAAAGGTACAGGGAACAGAGAAATTCACCTTTCAACTCAGTGTAGCCATGCTGGCTAGTTTTATGTTGACACACGCTAGAGTCATTTTGGAAGAAGGAACCTCAGTTGAGACTACCCCTTCAGATTGTCCTATGGGCAAACCCGTGGTGCTATTTCTTGATTGATGATTGATGTGGGAAGTGTTATCCCTGGGCTGCCGGTTCTGGGTTCTATAAGAAAGCAGGCTGAACAAGTCACAAGGAACAAGCCAGTAAGCAACACTCCTCCATGGCCTCTGTGTCAGCCCCTGACTCCAGGTTCCTTTCCTGGTTGAGTTCCTGCCTTGACTCCCCCCGCCCCAAGGTATTCTGTTACTTGAAAGTATAAGGTAAAAATAAACCCTTTCTTCCCCAATTTGTTCTTTGGTCATGGTGTTTATTACAGCAATGAAAATCCTAAGACAGTAGCTGTGCCAACAATTTGTATTCTAAGCGTTCTTTTTATTTCTTATATGCTATTATTTACTTTCTACTCTTGCATGTATGTTTCATGGTGGCTTTATTTTGTTTATATATTGCTCAGTTCAGTTTCAGGGCTGATGTTTTACTATAAAGCATTCTTTACTATATTCTTTAGCCGCATCTTATATTTTCTTCTCTTATTCCTGTCATTTTTTCTTCCTTTCATCCTTAGTCCTGCCTCTTTTTAGTTTTAATTATAGTTTTCCATTGCTTTAATATAAAACTCTACAATTTGGGTACCATACTAACTTTCCCAGCTACTTTACCCTCCTGTTGGGTGACAAAACCTGCCCTGTGGAGACACAACACACACATCTGCTTATTCCACACAGAGTCCACGACAGACCAGAGATGGATACCACCAAAGTTCAACTTGGTGAACCAATGAGTTTTTGAGGGGTTACTCATGAGAACAGGGGTGAAGGGTTCCTTACAGGAGGAGAAATGACTCAGAGACAGCTATGCTAAAGCTTACCCCAGCATGGGTGACAACTCACATGTAGTAGCCTTTCTTGGACCACTAGCCCCCAAATCTTGCCATGGAGACTTATTTGTTATGAATGCTCAGCCTTAATCTTTTTTTGTTTTGCTTTTTACTTTTTGGGGGACAGGGTTTCTCTGTGTACCTCTGACTGTCCTGAACTTATAGACCAGGCTCGTCTTAAACTCAGAGATCCACCTGCCTCTGCCTCCCAAGTGCTGAGATTAAAGGTGTGTGCCACTACCTTTTTAGTTGTTGTTGGGTTTTTTTGGTTTTTGCTCTGCCTTACCTTATGTTTATCCTACTAACTCTTATAACATATATTAGCCTATTTCTCCTCATCTATGTTTTGCCTTGGTTGGTTTTTTTTCCCATTTTCATTCTGTATGTCCTACTTTTCCTGATTCTTCCATGGCTGGCTGATGACCGCATGGCTGGCAGGCCCCAGGCATCTCCCTCAATTTCTCCTCTTACTTATTCTCTCCACTTGCCAACCCTGCCTGTCCCTCTATTGCTTAGCTATTGGCCATTTAACTTTTTAGTAGACCAATCAGGGGCCTTAGGCAGGCAAGGTAAAACAAATGTAACCCACCTTTACATAGTTAAAGTAATATTCTAGTCCACAACGCTCATAAAAGCTAGAAACCTGGAGCACACTACAAAGCTTGCAGGCAGCAGCTCTGGCCCCAGAGTCTTCTTTGTAGCTCAACTCTCTCATGAGGATACTCAACTTTTATTGCTTATTCTGAGAGGGAAGGACCTAGAGAATCTGGTCAATTTCAGGGACTTCCTGAAGCTATTTTGAGTTGTTTACCTTTCTGCTTAAGGAGTTTTCTGCAGGGTAGAATGCTTCAGTCTCAGAGGAAACTATTACACCTACCTTCTTGATGTTTTTATTTTCAAAACTGCCCTAATATTTAATCCTTACCCTTGCCCACCTTACTTCAGATTACACCCTACTCTTAAGTAAAATCTCAATAATCTTGATCTTAATAGGTAAAATATATGTATACACCATTCTCCCCTTGATTGTTTATTCTTCCACAGTTATTGAAGTTGACTGGGCTATATTATTAGTTGGCTAATACAATGTTTACATAGTCTTAATCCCAAGCATCTGTGGTTGCTCTCACTGTCATAATACTCGGGGAATAATATGGAGTTTGCCTCTGGCATCTGAGCTCCTGGACTAAGAAACTATTTTCTCAACTTTACATTCAACTCTAAGTCCCACATGAATACAGTTCAACTGAACTAAATAATATAGTTGATGAAAAATAAACCAAGCAAAGAAATAACACCAAATATATAAATCTCAACATAGCAACACAAGAAATTTGAAAATCTGAGCGATATAGCTCCTTCAGAAATTGCTGATTCTATAGTAAGAATGTCTATGAGAGTGACTCAGATGAAATACAGAGAACTCAATAGAATGGTTTTAAATGTGTCCAAAGAAATAAAAAAAAAACCAAGCTTCTCTTGAGAGAACAAACAGTTGACTGAGGAAGATAATGCAAGATACAAAAGAAGAATCCAATAAAGAAAACACTAAAGAAAAAAAATACAGTCTGAAATGCCAGAAACGAAAAACATAACATGTCAAATAAAAGCCAATAGAGTAGCTCAAAGAGAAGTCAGAGTAACTGAGCTTGAAGACCACATGAAGGAATCAGAACAATTAAACAAGGATAAAAATAAAGTAACAGGTTCAAGTGGGCTTTCCAAGGTGTCCATGATACTCTAGAAAAACAAACTCTATAGACAGTAGGCCTAGATGAAAGAGAGGAATTTTTCAGAGGTCAGAGATGTCAATCTAGAAATGGGAGACATTTACAATAACAGATAAACATGGCCAGAAAAGAGTCTCTCCTCATCTTATTACAAAGACAATTCTAAATATACAGAACAGGGAAAGTATATTGAAAGCAGCAAGAGAGAAACACCAAGCCACATATCAAGTAGGCCTGTCAGAGTGACAGAATATTATTTAACTGAAAATTTAGAAACCAAAAGTGTCTAAACTGAAGTGTTACAAATTCTAAAAGGCAACAACTGTTAAGGTAGAGTATTATACCCAGCAAAGCTATCATAATCGCTTTTAAAAACGTGTTTCCAAGATAAAAATAGGCTACAGAAATCTATAACCATTGAGACAACTCTGTCGAAAATACTCAAAGGAGTCTTCAGACTGAAGAGAAAACAAATCTATTCAAGAGGAGATATTAAAGAGCAAACCATGTTAGACTGATAATCAAGAGAGTAAGGGGAAAAACATAAACACTGTCAACAAAATTACAGGAGTCAGTACACAACTTTTAGTAATAGCTCTGAATATTAATGATCTCAATCCCCAATTAAAAGACACAAGCTAGTAGACTGGACAAAAAAGCAAGAATCATCTATTTGCTGCCTCCATGGTATAAACTTCAAATAACAGACACTGCCTTTGGAGAAAAGGATAAAAAAGGTGTTCCTGTGGACATAGGAAACAGACATGGGTCACTGTAAATATATGACAAAATAGACTTCAAACCTAGGTTACTGAGAAGAGAAAAAAGGTTCACTACATACTTATTAAAGGAGCAGGCCTTGAAGAAAACGTCCTAAACAGATATGCCCTAAACACAGGTGCACCCAACTTGATAAAACAAATATGATTAGCTGTAAAACCACAAAGTACCTCTAGCAAAGTAATAGAAGTGTCTTTAGTACTCTGAAGATTTTTATCAATTAATAGTTCTTCCCTATTAAAAAAATAGAAATATGAACATTAAATGACATCACAGATCAAGAAGACTTAGAATCTGTAGAACATTTCATACAAATACTGCAGAATACACATCCTTCTTGTCAGCCCATGGAACTTTCTTCAAAAGAGACCATATGTTAGGGCATAAAGCAAATCTCAACAAACACAGAAAAATTAGCAAACTCCATATGTCCTATCTGATCACAATGGAATGAATAAAGAGCAAGGGAAATCCTAGAACTCACACAATTCATGGAGATTAAACAACACAGTACTGGATGATGAATGTGTCATTGAATAAATCAAGAAGGGGACTTGAGATAAATAAACCAGAGAGATCTCAAATAAATAACTTAATGATGCCCCATAGGGCCCTGGAAAAAGAAGAACAAGCCAAACCCCAGATTCCTAGGTCAGGAAAATAATCAAGAGAATGAAAACAAACAGATAAACATTAAGAGAAATCTCTTGTTTTCTGTTCTTCAGGACTTGCACCTAGTCTGTCTATAAGACCACTTGGCCCTCTTGCCCAAATACCTCTCCAAATTACCCATTTCTCTCCACGTCAGTGGTTATTTCCTGTCCTAGTTTTCTTTGTGTGCTGTATCAGAATTCTTGAGACTGCAAGTCATTATGAAGAAGTAGTTACTGACTCCTAGTTCTGGAGGCTGAGACGTCCAAGACCAAGGTTCTGGCATCTGGTGAACATTACTTCATGAAAGATGGTGACAGGGAGGGAGGGAGGGAGAGAGGGAGCGAGGGAGGGAGGGAGAGACAGAGAGAGAGAGAGAGAGAGAGAGAGAGAGAGAGAGAGAGAGAGAGAGAGAGAGAGAGAGAGAGAGAGAGAGACTTGCTTATAAAACACCTGCCTTACCTCTGAGGGCAGAGCTCTGAGATCTCGTCACCCCTTTGAAGTCTCACTACTACTCTGGCAGTGGCAGTGATGTCTCCTCAGGAACTTTGTAGAGGGTCAGTATTTAGGCTACCCTGCTTTCCAAGGCAAGCCCTTCTGCTCCAGTCTATTCTCCCCTCAGTTCTAAGAATAAACTTTGCTTACATTTGATCACTATCCTCTTTGTTTACAGTTTTTCAGTAGCTTCTGATCCATCTTATGATAAGATCTTCATGCCCTCCAGGGTCTTAGCAGCCTGTGAAATTCCAAGTCTTCCCTTCCTCCAGACTATTGCTGTCTGTCTTGGTCACCACCCATTTCTGTCCTTCTGGCCTCAAGGGTCTTTGGATTTTCTGTTTTGTCTACTCGGATGCCCTACAATGCCCTGTGCAGCTGCCTCGTTCAACCAGTTATTGCCATGTTAGGCCCACTCCCTGGGGCAGTGGGCATCAATTACTCTGCCTCAGAACTCTATCTTTTTACTAATTTATATGACAGAACTTACTTTATGTTTATTACTTTACTATCTCTTTGTCTACTAGAATTGAAGTTCCCTGTAGGCAGTGGCCTTGCCTGTCTTGTTAATCTATTTCTCTAATACTTTCTAGGTCTTGAGGAAGACAGACATTCCATAAACATGTGTTTGAATAAATGAGTGCAAAATGGTTCAACACAGATGAAACAGTGTGCCTCAGTCTCCGTGAACATTTGCCCACCTTTTACCCAATTCTACAAGTTTCGTCTTCCCTGCCTACCTAAATTCTGCCCTGCTATAGGTCCAAAGCAGTTTCTTTATTCATTAATGGTATTCAAGCATACAGAGGAGAATCCCACATCAGAGAATGGCACATTAGCCACCATGTGTGTAGGTCAAAGGCTAACTTTGTGGAGTCTGTTCTCTCTTGGGGATCAAACTCAGGTGTCTGTGCTTGTATAATTAATTGGGTGGTAAGCATCTGTCTTAATTAGAGTTTCTATTGCTGCAACAAAATACCATGACCAAAAGTTGTGGAGGAACGTGTTTATTTGGTTACACTTCAATATTGCTGGTCATCACTGAAGGAAGTCAGGGCAGGGACTCAAACAGGGCAGGATCCTGGAGGCGGAAGCTGATGAAGAGGTTATAGAGGGGTGCTGCTTACTGCCTTGTTCCCTAGCGCTTGCTCAACCCACCTTTTTTATAGAATCCAGGACCAATAGTCCGGGGATGGCACCACCCACCATGGGGGTGGGTGCTCCCCCCATCACTAAATGAGAAAATGCCTTACAGCTCGATCTCAAGGAGGCATTTTCTCAGCTTGGGCTTCTTCCTCTGATGACTCCAGCTTGTATCAAGTTGACACAAAGAATCACCCAGACAGCATCTGTACCTTTGAGCCACCTCATGGTTTGATAACAAAAGCCCATTGTAAGAATTGGATCATACAGAGGATATAAATGATATAAATATTTAAGGCATATGTCTTACTTTTACAGCCAACATTTTTTTTTTGGAGGGAGGGGTGGTCAATATACTAAAAGCCTCAATATGTGGTGATGGTGGAACAATAATATGGCACTCAAAATGCTCTCCTTTAGGAAGAGATCTTTAATACGTGATCAGTTGTGATTCGTATTGGTGTGACAAACACCATTCAAAAGCCCACGTAGGGAAAGGTTTGCTTTGACTCACAGATGGAGTCTGCAGTCCATCAGGGCACATGGCGGCAGGAGTGTGAGGAGGTGGTCTTAGCTGTCCAAAGCCAGGAAGCATACAGAGAGAGGGATGCCTACAATAGCTCTCTTCCTCTGTGGTTTTTTTTTTTTTTTTTTTTTTTTTCTCATTTTTCTTCAGTCTGAGACCCCAGCCCACGAAATGGTGCAACCCACATTTAGTGTGCGTGTTCCCACTTTAATTAACCCAGTCTAGAGAATCACTCACAGAGGTGCCCAGACGTTCTCACGGTCACGGTGGATCGCGTGGACTTGATGGTAACGACGCCATCCCAGGGTTGAAGGTGATAAGACCGAAACAGTGTTTGAACTGGAGGTTTACAAGTCAGGCTTGTAAACAAAAGCATTTCATTAGCATAAACGGCTTGAGCAAGGGACTGTGTCCAAGATAAATGGCGCGATTAAAGGGACTGTGTCCAAGATAAATGGCGCGATTAGGAAGTTGGTTGAGTGGAACACAGAGCTAGGTGTGGATCTGTGGCTACTCCAGCCGCTGAAGCCAGGGCAGAGAAAGCTACTAATCTGTGCCCGGTAGCTTGGAATTCTTTCAGTGGCCTCAATTGGAGGCTTCCTGTTTCTTTTGTTTTGCTGATTGAGGTGGGGCAAGAAATTACCAAAGGCAGCGCCTGGAGAAGGTCTCCTTTTTTCTGAGCCCATCTTTTCTGCTGTAGAATATAACCTTTTTTTTAAAAATCTCATTGTACAAAATTTCTATGGCAATTAGAAAGTAGGTGATTAAAAACAGCAGTTATTTATTATTGAATATAACATGGGGTTTATTGAATTAATCCCTTTAGTATACACTGGACCGTTTCCATTGCCCTGACTGACGGTTTGTCAGTTAGCACAGCTCCACTGAACCTTGTATGGAGTATTTTCTTGGGAATTCTCAGAAATATCACCTCCATCTTCTTGATTACTTTGCTCTTTGTTCCAAATGGAAACTGCAGTGTCAGGGACAGCTTCTGAACAGCTGCTTCTGAGTGGAATACCTTTTACTCTTTGCCAGCATGGATGAAGTCCTAACCAGTCAATTCTTTACAATTTAATTTAATCAATAGAATTTGAGGGTCACTGGCTGGACAGAAAACTGTCTAGTATGCTTCTGTTTTGTTCTCCTGTCTTCTCTCTCTGTCTCTCTCTCTTCCTCCCTTCTTTCCTTCCTTCCTACCTACCACTAAGATGAGCCAAATCTCCCTCTTCCAGTTTCTGATTTATACTACGTATTCCGATATATTTTCGTTAAAAGCTACCCTTTTAAGGTTTAAATAAGAATTGCTCACTGAAGCCGGGCGGTGGTGGCGCACGCCTTTAATCCCAGCACTCGGGAGGCAGAGGCAGGCGGATCTCTGTGAGTTTGAGACCAGCCTGGTCTACAAAAGCTAGTTCCAGGACAGGCTCTAAAGCTGCAGAGAAACCCTGTCTCGAAAAACCAAAAAAAAAAAAAAAAGAATTGCTCACTAAAAGGACACATGTTGAAACTTATCACCAATTTCTGTGTGATCTGGGGCGAGATGTTCTTTATTTTCTAGAGGATAAAAACTTAGATATAATGTAAGGTTAACTATTTCTGGGCCCAGGGTCAGCACCTGGGCACCAAACCAACAGCGAACGGTCCCGCAACACCCAGAAGACTATCTACCCTCTCGCTTTGAAAATGAAAAGTCAGAAAGTTGAAAGTCCTAGTGTAAGCACACATTGTGGTCTAACCAGTTCATAGGCCAATAGTAGCGTGTTGAACATCACCACGTACTCTGGAGGAAGGAGCGTGGACAGGAAGTGCAAATGTGTAATTGAGATGAGAAGCAAGTACCGCAGAAGATCTCACTATAATTATTCACGATAAAATGTAATCTTATTTGTTTACTTATTTATTTATTTTGGAGCTAGTGTCTCATTATGGCGCCTCGGCTGGTCTAGAAGTAGCCCAGGGCTGACCTCAGACTTGTAGCGGTCCTCTTAACTCTGTCTGGTAAGTGCTGGTATTACAGATGAGTGCCCCCACCACAGTTGGCCTGCAGTCAGGCTAAACAAGAAAATAAAACCAAGACACAGCATCATTTCCAAGCTCAGAACCTCTGAATTTGCAAAACGGAGTGTTCAGAAATCCTCGGAGAAGTCGATGTGGGGCTGGGCATGCTCTGGCAGGTCCAGCTGAGTCTGAGAATTGGATGCAATTTGGATGTGGCCCTTGTGCGGGTTTCTTCAAAAAATTAAGCTGACTCTTCTGCATGCTTAAGTTCTCAGAGAAGGAGCAGCTCCCACTGCAAACTTGCTCAGACTTCAAGGAAGTGTGACAAGAGTTTGAAAAGCCACATAGAGTCGTCTCAAGAGATGAGTGATGTCATTACCAACAATGGCTTAGAATATTAGCTAACTTACTGAACTTGGTGGCAGCTGTGTAGGTGTGGGCTATGACTATGACTGTGGTACCTTCAGGAGTTTTGTTGCCAGATAGTGGCTGCTGCCAGTAGACAGCCCAGGCTCTGAGTGTTCATCAAGAGTTGGGCGAGCCTGGAGCCATGCTGAAGTAAGGGAAGAGAAGATCTCAAAGAATCAGGAAGATGGGCCATCAGATGAGAACCCTTACTTCCTGTTGTTTTTAAAAGCTAGCGTTATATGCTGAGACTGTCTGTAGACAGAATTACCCTCAGAACCACACCATTAAAATGAATGTAATAAGATCAGTCAGCTGGAAACCACAACTTTAAATTATGCAGAGAAAATATATAAAACATATTAGTGGTTCTTCAAGAAAGGTATTTTTTTAAGATTACTATTCTGTCTATTTCATGCTTTTGTTTCAAAATAATGAAACTACATTGCTTTAATAATGGAAAAACGAATAATTTTTTCATGAGATTGCTCTGATCAGAAGTACAGCAAGATGCTCGATAATTTTGACTTTAAAATTTTATAGTTTCTTTGCACACACCGCAAGTATTCTTCTGAAGATGTTTTTGTCTCCTCATGGATGTGCCTGGAACCCAATGCAACCTTGTCACTGGGTACCAGCACTGGTGTGTGACAGTCTGTCATCATGTGGGTACTCATTAAGGTATATACTCATTCATATAGAAATACCATTAGGGATGTAAAGTGGGTTCATTTATATATTTTTAGTTGCAACTTATGGTAAAAACCGGTAACCTGTGCAAATGGTTAAAATTTCCCCAAAGCACAAATGACTCAAAGAAAAGACTTCCTCTCACACTGGTTTTTCTTCCTCTAATTTCCTCCCCTGGAGGCAAACGTGGCTTTTATCTGTTTCTTTTCTTCTTTACCGTGTGTCTTGTACACATACAAATACATTAATGTACCTAAAAGTTATTATATAAGAAGAATGTTGTCTTAAAGATATTGTGGTTTCTGAAATATTTTAATCATAAAGACACACTGAGGAGAAGTAAGCCTCTTTATTTCTATTGTTCTAAACAAGAGAGAGTAGGAACATTTATTTAAGTAATTAGGTATTAAGTTCCTGCCATGTGCCAGGCACTGTTGCATCTCATGTGTTCTGTTAAGCTGCTTTTAAGCATTGCCACGCCTTACATCCTCTTGCTGAAATTGTTATGCCCAGATCACAGAATCCCCTCAAAGCCAACTAGGAGACCGAGTCCTGTATATAAAAACAAAGACCCTTTATTCTTATACAAGTTTGCAAACTCGGACTCTCTGTGTGCTCAGTTGGAGTTGGGTTTTTATAATAGCAAAGATAGGGCTGAGAGATTTGTAAGGTTCAGGACCCCTAAAGGGCAGGTCTCCCATGGATATCAACCAGTCATGGTATATCAAGTTTCCAGCATCCGTTCTTAGCAGGCTGCCCACATCTACCTGAAAGCAGCCTCCCTCTTGTCTTGTGAACTCTGCCACATCTTTAGGTTTTATTTCTTAGAGTCAAGGGATCGCACAGTTTCCCAGTGTTTTACATGGTAAAGAAAGGTATTGCTGACTTATTTTTTTATTATGGGATTATCAAGAGATGGCAAGGCTCTCCAGACACTGGAAATAGGTGTGGTGAGTCCCTGTATTTACAGCATCTAGCACTCCAAAGTAATAGAAGTTATCTTGTGTGTTTATCTGCCAGCCTTGCAAGCGGGGACTCTCCTTCTAAAACCATCCAGAAACTCCTACAAGTGTCTCGGAAATAAAGTTAATTGGTCCATAAGAAATATTTGTTGGACTGAGGGGATAGCTTAGTTGGTAAAGTGCTTGCCACAGGAACACGAGTGAGTACCTAACTTTGATCCAAAGAAGATTCTGAATAAAACAAAGCAACTGGATATGCTGCGTGTTTGTAATTCCAATGGGGTTCTGGGGAGGCAGAGAGAGGTGCTTCACTGAGGCTCACATGTCTACCCAGTCTAGCCTAAGTGATGAGCTTCCAGCCAGCAAGAGACATCGTTTCAAAAGAAAAAGGTAGCTAGTTCCTGAGGAATCACACACACACACACACACACACACACACACACACACACACACACATAATTGAACAGTCTTTGGTCAGAAGTTCAAAACCGAACACCATAAGACAAACTCTTCACCCCCGCCCCCCCCCCCCGGCTGGGGTGGCATTTTAATATTCATTTTGTAACATTTACCATAAGAACATCTGGCAGATGTGATCTTCCAATACTGCTCATTACTGGAAAGGAGACCCAGACGCTTTTGGTATGTGAATGGGTTGAGATCAGCTCTGTCTAGTGGTGGGGCAGCCTACATGGGAACCCGTCTCTGAGTGATGGAACAGCTGATCTGCAACATTCTAGCCATAGGCATAAAGGAAAGGGCAGCTTTGACGTAGCCTGCTGTCTGGACTTATTCATCTCCCGAGGAGGTGGGAGGGCAGCGGGACACAAAGGACAAACACCTGTGTGTCTGAGAAAAGGATGGTCTGAACACACGCGCGCACACACACAGACACACACACACACACACACACACACACACACACACACACCAGGGTTGTCTGACATAATTCTCTATTATGTTACCTAAGAACACATAATCTTTGATCACAGCCATAGGTTTCAATGGCTTGGTAGCCACCTGTTTCAAGTTTTTTTTTTCTTCCTTCTCCCCTAAACAGAGAGGCCTGTGTCCTGTCCTGTCCCGTGTTACTCTGATCTAGGAGAGGATTCCTGTAGGAGGGAGAAGCTGGGAGACTTGCCTAAGGTTACCAAACAGCACCTGATGACAAACGTGTCAATAGCATTCTGAAAGATTTGCATGTTTCTCTATCACTATATTGTTCCAGTCTCACCAGAGGAAATAATTCTGGGTTCCCTAATGGAGTAATTTACACCTTTGGTAACTTATACCACTTAATTTTCCTGCTAAGGGAATCAAACCTAAGAAAGGCTGGCTATCTTACCTCCTTTGACTTTCGCATAGCCAGAATCCTGCTTATAGTGAGTCTCTTCTAATATTTGATTTTAGGCACATGTTCTAAAAAAAACTGACAGTTGGATATGGTCTAGAAACTAGCTGTTAAAACTGTACAGCAACTCATGACACATGTTTAACCAAATAAAATTATTTTCCCCAGCTCATGCCATGCTGACAGTTTGCAAAAACCATCTTCACCTTCCTCCTTGCCTCATAAAAAGGGGCTGCAGCTATTTTTAAAGCCACGGTTTGTAGAAGGGAATGCAGATTATAAATCTGGGTTAGTTGAATTTACTCGCGAATTTGTCACACTAAATATGAACACGTTAAATATGACTCTCTCGAGTCCAAGTAAAAGAAAAATGAGAGATTGAATATCTAAATTTCTCTTCCTATCTCTACTCCCCTCCTGTAACCCTGCTCTCCTGTCCCCTCCTTTGACCCCTTCCCTCCCTTCCCCTCCTCTAACCTCACCCCTTCATGCTTATCCTTCCTTAGTGGCAGGACAAGAAGGAAAAGACCCCAGTTTCTTGCTCTCACTTAGGTGGGTGGCTACCCTGACATAAGAGTAGCAACTTCACTGAGTCTCTGTTGCAATATTCCTTACCAGAAGAACAACGAAGTAAAAACAAGTATCAGCACAAAGAAAACCGCCATTGTATGTACCCAACCACTTGTCAAACTTGTACAAGTGAGTGGCCTATTCAAAAAGAACTCTGGATGGAGAAACATTTGCATCAGTCCTGGGGGCAACAAGATACAGAGTATCTACTACTATCTTTCTGGTTAGGTCTCTTAGAAGACCTGTATGAATGCTACATTTTTTTTATAACTTCAGGATAAGTATTCAATATTTTCACCTTTCTGTTCTGATAAAAAAGATGCTAATAAAATGTGTTTATAGGTTCCACTATATAGTGAACAAGTAGCCACAAGTGTCACATTTTATTTATTTATTTATTTATTTATTTATTTATTTATCCATCCTAATAGAAGCAACTTAAGTACAGAAGATCTAGTCAAAAATCACACAAAGATTCAGAAAATTCTACAGTGATAATCCTATATGCAGGTAAACTCTGTGTCCTACGTCCACTCCACGATTAACAGCAAGTCTACTAGTTGTGTAATGTTAGCAGGCATCACCGTATAACTCTCTTGCTTGATGCCACGCATGGATGAGCCCAGGACTAGCTTGTGTTCTGAAGTAGGCGGCTTCATGGCCTGCCGCCACTAGATGGTGCTTGTCGTTGAACAAATCTTCATCCAGACTGTTTTCCCTTTTAGGACCATGAATGGACCATAGGACTTGATGAATAAACTAACTGGTAAACGGCAAGTTCAGAGGGCTATAAAACATAGAGAATTATTGGCCAAGAAGCAAACAAACCATTACCACTTAAGAGTATACTAATTCCACCAATCTTTGCTTTATCTTCTGGATATTCAACCCTGACCTTGCTCCTGGTTCGCAGGCATGCTACTACTGAACTGAAGCCCAGTCATCCCCGCCCCTCCCCACTTTATTGTGATGTTATTGAGACAAGTCTTGCAACATGTCTCAGGCTGGCTTTGAACTCACTATGTAGCCTAGGCTGGCCTGAAAATTATACTCCTTCTGCTTCTGCTCTGGGATTACAGGTGTGTTCTCTCACGTCCAGCTTTTCTGTTCATTCCTTCATCCTTGAACTTTGTGAACAATAAGATGAAAGGACAAATTAATCTTTCTGTGGTTTATGAGAAGCAAAGGCGATAGCACATATTTTAGGACAAGTGTGTGTTTGTGTCTGTGTTTGTGTGTGTCCGTGTGTGTGTGCCTGTTTATCTCTCTCTGCGTGTCTTTGTGTATGTGCGTGTCCATGTGTGTGTGTCCGTGTGTGTGTCTGTGTGCATCCATGTGTGTGTATGTCTGTGTATGTCCATGTGTCTTTGTGTATGTCTATGTGTGTGTCTTTGAGTATGTGTGTCTCTATGTGTATGTGTCTTTGTGTATGCGTGTGTCTATGTATGTGTGTGTCTGTGTGTTTGTGTGTGTTTCTGTGTGTGTCTGTGTCCTCAGTATTCCTTGTTCTCACTCAGAATGGCAAATGCAAAGGTGACCACACACAGAGTTAACAAAAAAGTTAATCATGACCTTTCAGGGAAAAGCGCATGAATCTCAATTACTGGCCCATAATCAATAGGAGAGGAAATGGAACATGCCTTTTTAATTGTGGGATAGCAAACACCAAGTGGGGAGTGATAACAGGGCTAGCGGGCTGCCTGCCAAGGCCAATTCTTTCCTCATTAATTTAAGCCGCATACCAAATTTCACCCCGCAGTCCTCTCATTCTCTCCCTGCACCCCTACCCTGCTTACCAGTTCAGGGCAAATTCTTGCCAATCTTGATATTAAAACACCTCCAGGGGTTACCTATCAATTTGCATGAAGGGCATTTTGACATATTTTTGCAGCCAAGTACATGGAAAATGTATTTCTTGGACTTTTCCTTTCTCAGACAGTCACCAAAGCTGACTATTCATGACTGGTTCATGACTATAAGGAGAAATTGCCAGCTATGTTGAAATACATAATCCACAGCATGAAAAACTGCTGATCAGCAGTGGCAAATTCTTAATACAAAAGTGATTTCTTTTTGCTCCTGAGCTTTGGGGTTGCTGATTCTCGCTGTGTCTTTAGGAGTGACAGTTACTTTAAACATTAGTTTACAGACGAAATCGAGTCACTCAGGGGAGAGATGTAAAGGTCACGTTTTGTTCTCCCTTCACTTGTGAATTGCCCCGTCGCTTCAGTAGGTTATGTAGAATGTGTGAACATAAAAGCAAGCCAGATACGACAACAGCCAAACACATGACATTAGTGCATTTTAATTTCAGACATTAGGCAACTTGGGGTGGTTCCCAGTGCTTGCCGAGTGTTGAGTAAGGGTTTTACACACATCAGCTTTCCCCAAACACAAGCTCTGTATTTGCTTCTCCAACCCCATGGGAGAGGACTGAAGAAAGAGAAAAAAATAGTGCCTCTGCCATTAAATCTATTTCACCTTCTACTCGCAATATACCCCTTCTCTGGCTCCTTACTATCTATGTTGGAGGAAGTGTTGGAAGCTAGAGTCAGCATATGAAGTGACTGCTCCCGGACTTACATGTTTAGGTGGCTATGTGGAACTCTGAGCAGTGGCTTTCACATATGATATACATGAGCAGGGAACACAGATATGTTTGCACCATAAGCTGTGTAGTTTAAGCCCACTAAATGGCCACTCTGTAGCAGTCTTCAGAACACTAGATGGTGTCTGTGCTGGCATCTATTCACACATCTTAAAGGATTTCTTAACTAATCACAAGTACTGCGGGGCCCTTGACATATTGTGATTTGCTTGGCAAAGTGTACTTAATTAATTAACTTCAGCAGCATAGTGAATATGAAGGATCATTTTGCAAACTCAAGAACCCGCCTTGGATGGCGAAGGTTGTTTCCCTAACTCCAGACAGAAGTCACCAGTGACATAACGAAAGACAAGGCGGAGGTCCACGGTGTCCCCAGATATCCTTTGCCAATAAACATGTATGGTGATTTAACACTGAGGGCTGGCAGCACTTTATCAACACACCGCAAGTTTTGTAAAGTAGCCTCCAGAATGATCTGGGCTGGGAAACGCATGCAACTTTAGGTTCTCTCTAGTGGGGCAACTGAGGCCAGCCGGGATGAAACAGTGAACCTAGCAACCGGCTCTGGGCTGGAGAGGAGCCGGGCGAGGTGAGGCCGCAGGGTCGGAAGCCAGATCTCCTACCCTCACCTCCCCACCCCCCGCCCAATCCAGCCCCAGGCGGGCGGTGCGTGCTGAGCCCCCAGCGGGGCGGCGCGGCCCGAGGCCCCTCCCCGCCGCCGAAGCCCTGGCGACTGACGCCGAGCGGCGGCCGGGAGCCGAGGGGGCCGGGCGGGCGGGCGGGCGCGAGCGAGGGCAGGGCAGGGGGCCGGCCGAGGCCACTCGCCGCTTTAAATATGGATCGCGGGCTCGCGCTCGCCGTACGGCTTGGGCCGCCTAGCCCATCCCCGAGCCCGGCGGCGGCGGCAGCGTCGGTTCTCGGCAGGCACACGGAGAGCCGGGCGCACACGCGGGAGCTGCGGGAGGCAGAGTAGGGAGCGGAGCCGCCCCGCTGTCGCCGCTCCCTCCCCGAGGCCGACAGCTCCGCTCCGCGTCGCCGCTCCGTCCCCGCCGGGCCGACCCTCCCGCGACTGCCCTCGCCCCTCGGTCGCCTCCCCGGGCGCAACGCGCACCCACCCGGCGCCAAAGTTGCGACTGGTGCCCCGCGCGCGCTGCGAGCGGCCGCGCCAACTTCCCAGCCCACGCCGCCCGGGTCCCCGCGGTACCCCGCCTCCAGCCCCGGCGGCGCGCGGGGCAGAGCTTAGGTGGCGGCGGCGGCCGAGGTGGCTGCGAAAGCGGCGGCGGCAGCGGCGGCGGCGGCCGCTGCAGCCACACACTCAGTCGCCAAGCTGGAGGAGCGACGGAAGCCCGACCCCAGGAGGTGAGTGGCCCGAGCGGCGGCGGGGTGGGTCGGCCACGTCCCCAAGCCTCGCCGGCGCGGTGGGCACTGGGTGGCGGGCGCGGGCCCCAGGGACTGGTCCCGCAGGGCGATCTGACGGCCTCGGCGCGTCCAGGGAGGGACGCAGAGAGAGGGAGAGAGAGGTCAGTGGCGGGCCGGGCATCTCCTGTGCTGGGCGCCCGCGAAGTGTGAACGCTGCTGCTGTTGCTGCGGAAAAAAGAACTTTTTATTTCGTCTCAGGGTTTAGATGACAAGTTTGGGTGGTTCTATTTTTCCCCTACTGCATAGCCGCCTGCACGTAACCGGGCGTTGTTGCCACGACTGTGGGGCCAGTGGACGCCCCGGCTAGGCTCGGGAGCAGTGACACTTGTGTTCTCCTGAGCCCGAGTGGTCATAGTGTATCTGGGGACCTGTCGGGGGGGGGGGACACACCCCCAGATCTTTAAGCTGGGAAGGTTGGGGAAACAGTGCCATCGAGGCCGCGGTCCCCACTCCTCTGTCCGCTCCGGGATCGGGCACTCGCGTCTCTGCTTGGCACGCCGGAGGCGGGGGTGAGTCAGGCAGATTCACTGCTAGAGGTACACACATTTATTTGCAAGGGGGAGACAGAGGTTAAACTGGGATTTCTGTTGGCCGGCGACAGCGGAGCTCTCGCTCAGGTAACTGGGCAGCGTGTGCATCTTGGCAAGGGCAGGTGATTCTTTTCTTAAGTGCATTTCACTCAGTCTTTGCCAGTCTGTTAATAACAGCTATTGAGCGACAGCGGCTAACTGCAGCAAGCTCCTTAAGGAGAAGGAAAGTTCTCCGAGAACTAAAGGGGGGTGGAAACCCTCAACTTGGGAACCGCCAAGGAAGCATTTCTGCCCCGGCCCTAGCACCGGCCCTAGCACCTCCGGGTTCCCTGGAAGTGTGGAGTTTTGCCTTCCCTCTCTCCAGAAGGCCCCACCTTCTCAGCGTGATTGCCCGCAGCAAGTTCTTCCAGTCTGAAGCTGAAAAGCTGAAAGCTCTCTTCTCTCCTCCTTTGCACTCACTTCTTTCTCCTCTTTCTCTTTAGTGCCAGGCAGACTCACTGCTAGTGAGAACTCTCTGACACAGGGCTACACTAACACCGGCTCAGATCCTGGAAAGGCGCCACACTGCACCTAGCTTCCTTCCTTTATCAGGGACTTCGGGTTGCAATGTTACTTACACTGCAGTGTGTCTTGCTCATTAGTGCTCGTTTTTCATTGGGATCTGAATAGATTCTCCGTGGAAGCCAGACTAGTACTGGACTGCTTAAAGACTCTTCAGAAAAATAAAAGTTTCTAAGAACTCTATTCCTTGTGTCTGTCACATTAGCATTAAATACTTTCCAGTCGTTGCTGTACTTCTGAGTTATTTCTACCTCATTCAAAGGAAGTGTGTCTATTTTTTAAAGCTTTCATAACTGAGAAAAACTTTTACTTTCATTTTAAAGTTAAATCTAAATAGGATTCTGATCTCCTATGTGGTAAAATAGAACGGTTTTACCTTTATCTCCAAGTGTAGGCAAGATGACGGAAAACTTCCATAGGTAGGATGGGAAACTTACCAATGCTGTGAATTCTTGGGGGCATAGGGCATTTCTACAGATGGGGTGAGAGACAGAAAATGGGATATTTTTGGTAGTGCTGGGTATATTTGAGAAAGCAGAAATCTTCAGCCCTTTGTGTTAGTTTTTCAGCTTGGACATTTCAGTATCATTTTCTGTTTGGAAACATACAGACATACGAAGCCTGTGAGTCTTTCAGGTGCTCAGAAGTACGCTCAATTTACTGATGTATTTCTTTTAGTTCACTTTGTCAACATAAAAAAATCTTGCAGCGTTTGCATGACAGGACCATTCTTTTAAATGATTAGAAGACATTTGGATTTATAGAAATTGTGTATAAAAGGAAGACAGACAATTGCAGTAGAGGAAAAACATGCTAGAAACCAGGCTACCTTTGGGACATCTCCCAGCACACCCTGGTGGTAATCTCATTTTTCACTGAGCTCTGGCACAATTTGGAGATTCTGATCTCTTGTTCTGATAACATGCATGATAGTCTGGCCATAGCTCACATCTTAAAGGAAAAGACAGTACTTAAAGAGGGAAGGGAAGCACACTTTGCTGGTGAATCATCGCAGATAATCAGGTTTCCCTGCCTGCCTCTGAGGGCGCTGCAGTCTGCGAGGACCTGCTATTGTTGGGGAGCCAGTCCCAGGAGAATTCCCTGCTCCTGAAGTGTGTGTGGCAAGGGCACTCCGTCAGCCTGTTCCTTGGCATTCGTTTTAGACAGTAGGAATAAGTCTGGGTCTGCTGCATAATCAGGTCTGCTTTGGAAAGAACGAGTGGGGAACAGGAAAATCTAAAGATGATTAAAGTTTCCAAGTTTTTTTTTAATTGCAAAATGGAAGGAATCAGGATACATGAATGACTGATTAGCCAGAGGAAACTGTAAGCAGAACACATATCTTATCTGATGTTGTTTTTCAGGACAACTTAAGACCCATGAAATTTGTTTTTAATGGAGTGTTTTTCAGCAGAATGAATAGATAAGAATATCCAGGAATCAAGTAAGACTTTACCAAGCTAGATATTTTGCCTAGCTCTCAATATTTGCACACTCAGTACATTTTTGTCATGATCACTTGTGTCCTAGAAGGCAGTTCATATATTCACCACTACGTGTCTTTAGCTAGTTTTCCAGCCGTAGATGTGGTCAGTCTTGTACACAGTACTGTCTAATCCGCAGACTTATACGCAAAAACATACACATTCAGAGGTTACATTTTATCTCGAGTCCCATTCACTGCTGTCACAGTGACTCTGAGGCGGTGACATCTCTCTGGTCCCTGCAGTGCAATGACACTTAAGGCACCCAAAGGAGGGTGCCTTTATTTACCTGCTACGAAAGGAAGTGAGAAAGTTTATTTTCCCAGTCTTTTATGTGATGCTTACAGTACTGTTTTCTTAGTAATGATGTCTTTATTCGTTCTGAGTTACGTGATGAATTAATCAAAAGATGGCAGTAGAAATAGTCATAATAGTAATAGTGAAACCCCCTTCATCTGTTGCTTCTGGGAGCCAGACATGGTCCATCTTCCCTGAACATGAAGTAGATATAAGGGTTAGGTATTGTGCTTACTTAAAAACCAAAACAGAGAACTGTACCAAAAAAAAAAATATCCTGGAAAGTTATTGGTGGAGGCTGGCACGCATGCTCCATCTGCTGAGGGCTGTTACATCTTCATCGAATAACTATGGTGAAGGGGAATGAGTTTTGGTTATTTTAGTCACACAGGAAGAGGGCAAAGCAGATGCAAGTTTATTCTGCTAAGATGAGCTTTTTTGTGGCCTTCCAGAGCAGCAGTGACCACTTGCTTCAACTTTGAGGTTCTAGGTTCAGCAATGCTAAAGGTTTACAGTTTGGGTGTGTCAGTTTTAGCTTGGGAGCTAAGTTGGTTTTCATGGAGAGTTACACAGAAGTAAGTTACATGAAGTTAAGACTTTGAAGGACGTAAGTAATCAAGAAGTGACATCTTGAGTTTTATTTTCTTCTTGCTTTGTTGAATTTGTATTAGAAAGCTTTAAAAGAAAGCTCTAGATAGAATTTCTGGGATACTTTTGGGAGGCATTAAAATAAAACAATCAGAAATGCATAAAATGAAAGGGCTACATTGTGTTGAAACCTGATCTTTTTTGAGTGGCATAAATAAGGAAGTTTTTCCTAATGTCATTAGTAGGAAGTGGAGCATTCTTTTTTGCTTTGGTAACTATACTGCCTGATGAATAGCCTGCTCTATACTATTTTCAAATGGGTAAACTTGAGGGGTCTGGACTTCTCTATTAATTAATTCTAGCTTTGCTTTAGAGATCTGGTGATTGATGGGATCTAGTAATATGGCTTTCTGTTTGGCATGCTCTCTTCGCCAGCAAGGCTGGCGTATATTAAAGAGGGTTCTGTCCCCTCAGGAGAGCCCTAGCATCCGCAGATGTGAAGCATCTTTGAGTTATTATCATACGACCTCTGATATCACAGCCAACCGCAAACAAGAAAGTAGAGGATGGAGCTGGACAGATGTTGGACAGATGTTGTGGTACATAGGAGATGCTGAGCCCAGTGTGCAGGCCACCCGCTAGTAAAGGAAGGTGAACAAGAGACCACAAGCAGAAGTAAAGGCTAGAACCTGGGACCCGGTAGTGTCATGTATAGCCCCCTCCCTCATCTCCCTGCCTCTCTTCTTCTTTTCTCTATTTTCTTTGCCCTTCCTCCTGCCTCATCCATTTAAGTTTGTGCTGAGGTGCAACATGTAGCCAGAACATCGAAAATGTCTCTACAATACCAGCAAACAGCTCAACTCGAGTGACTACATCTACGTAGCCAGTGCCCACATAGGATGCAAGCCAATGACATGCTCAGAAGTCTCCTATTCCTATCATTGTAAGCTATGATTTCCCTCAACAGTAACTTCTTACTTCTGGGGCTGTAGGTCACTTTCACCTGTTACTCAGCTTTCTGTGAGTGAACCACGTGGTATGTACTCGTGGGCCTAACCCCTTCTGTTAACTGCGTTTAGGAGATTCATTCTTGATTTGTGCGTAGCAAGTTTGTTTATCCTCGTAGCTGGAAGGAGTTTTACTTTTGTGGACCAGCATGACACATTATCTGTTTCGTTCTTGATGGATACTTGGTTTGTTTTCAGTATCGTCTGTTACGGATTGTGTTGATATGGGTGTTCTTGAGTACATCTTTTAGAAATGTGGAGAACTCTGTGTGTGTTGAATTCAGTTGTTAGATTTGGTTTAGTTGATGGTCTCTTCCCTCAAAGTTGATACCGATTCATCCTCCTGCTGGCATTGAATGAAAGTCTTCCATAAACATCTTTATGAATAGCAGGCCTTATGTACTTTATTCATTTTACCTGGTCTGTAGATATATGAACAGATTATATCATTCATTTAACTTATATTGTTGAGTGTGCTTTTTCAAATATTTATCAGTTATAGCATTGGTTTAGCTATTATTATTACTATTATTACTATTATTTTTTGCTCCTAAAGTTTCTGTCTAACATTATCCTTTGTAAGGAAGGCTTTAATCCTGGAAAGTTAGCTCCATTCATTTGTTTGGATATAGCACAGCTGATCAGGCCAACTGTCTCCTCAGTGCTGTCGTCTACTGAGAACATCCAGTATGTAAAGTGTGTAAAGAGATGAGGAACATTTGAGCTCGACTCTTCCGGTTGGTAGGAATCCGCGAATTCCTCTTCTTAGAAACAAACAAACAACAACGACACCCAAAAAAAACCCAAACCAAACCAAAAATCAGCCTAAAATCCAGCTTTCAACCAGCACTCAGAAGCATGTAGAGTTTGCCGTGTGCCCGGCAGAAGCTCCACACAGCAGCCGCATGTCTTTTAATGCACTGGTCAGTGTTGGACCGAGACCTGCATTCAGAAGATACAGGAGTTGAAGACTTGCATCTCTTACTCTACTTATGATTTGATTTGGGGAATTTAAAAAAATTGCCAGGTTTAATTTTTTTCCTTTTACCAAAGTCACTGTAAAACCCAATCCACAGAGGTGTTTCCAGGCACCGACAGAATGAGCTTTATTAAACCCCCCTTCGGAACCTTACCATGTGCCCGTTGTTATTGTCATTGTGTTCTGCTGCAGTGCTTCTTGTTCTTGACTTGAACGGGGCCAGCACGGAGAGCAGTTGCTGGCACATTAATAAACGTTTGGCTGAGTGAATGAACAACACATTTCATTATCTCTTGTAGGTGCTTACCCTGAGTAACTCCAACTGTTCCTAAGACTTTTACTTCCTGTCGCCACAGCTGACTTTTGAACAGGGGTCATCAAACACTCGGTTGGAAGTTGAGTCTAACAGCCAGCAGTTGGAGATCACCCTTTTCATTATATGGGTCATCTGTGTCCCATGTGACACACACCAAACCTAAAGCACCCCTGAAAGCGGATTATACTGCTTTTCACTCCATGGATGGTTCCCCCAAAGCCTACACACTCTATATTTTTAGCTTCTGTAATTAGAGTTCTAGGTAGCACACTGCCAGATCTGGTCTACTGCAGTGGCTCCTCCAGGGCTGACTTGTTGGAAGCCATGTTGCACACAGAATTGAACGGTGAAGGATGAAGATTAGCTGAAAGCTGGAGCTTGTGAAGAACCTTTTCCACTCAGTGCGGATACAGGGTTTCTCGGAGATGCCGTCTGTAACACTGAAGTCAAGGTGCTGCGCACACCTCCGTCAGCCAACACGGTGAAGGTGAACGGGCAGCTCTGGCTCTTGCCTTTCATTAGTCAGCTAATGGATTGACTTTGAGACCTTTCCTTTTGCCTGGAAGGTGGTCTAGTGGAATGCTTTTTTATTTTTTATTTATTTTTTATTTTTTGGTTTTTTCGAGACAGGGTTTCCCTGTAGTTTCTGTAGAGCCTGTCCTGGAACTAGCTCTTGTAGACCAGGCTGGCCTCGAACTCAGAGATCCGCCAGCCTCTGCCTCCTGAGTGCTGGGATTAAAGGCGTGTGCCACCACCGCCTGGCAATGCTTTTTTATTTTAGTATAAATAGAGCTAAAATTTGTGTGTGTTTCTTTTGGAGGATCATGTGGCGGGCGCTCTTAACCAGTGGTAGGTTTCACTTTGCAACTCAGGCTGGCAACACAAAGACATGGGTTTTGTGTGGATGTCTGATTACATTTTGTTACCGCAAGGCTGTTTTTCTTCCTTCCTTCCTTCCTTCCTTCCTTCCTTCCTTCCTTCCTTCCTTCCTTCCTTCCTTCTGTGTTGGCACTTGTTTATTTACCTGCTTTATAGAGCTGTTAGCACCCTGGGTTGCCTTGTTCTCATAACTTAGGTGGAACTGTTTCCCTGTAGTCTACTGAGCAGGAAACACACTCAGGATTACATGCCAGCCTACATGTAGGAATGTTTACATTTAGGTGACATACATCATGTGACCAAGTGGGAAATGGACTTTTCTGGTATAGCAGGCTATCTTGGTTTTCTGGTATAGGTATAACATAATGGAAAATAGAAATAAATACAAAATAAATACATGGGTGACTATGGCCTTGTTAAACTAGTACCTCAGCCAGTAGATCCTCAGAAACACCTGTTCTGAGAGATTTTCTTTAGAGAGGTTCAACTGGTGGTTTTAATATGGAAACATTCAGGAAGACGTGGATATTACTATATTTATGCTGGCAGCAGGGGTCCTCCCTCTGGTGTCTATTTGGCCCTTGGGATTTTCAAAAGATTGATATTATGGATTTTCTTTAAAGACAGTGATGTGTGTGTATGTGTGTGTGTGTGTGTGTGGTTTTTAATTAGAATGTCACTTTAAAATTATGTGTGTGTCCGCATGTGGTTATATGCTGATGCCCAAGAAGACCGAAGAGGGCCCCAGAACCCCTGAAACTGGAGTTAGAGACATTGTGAGCCACCATGTGAGTGTTGGGAATTGAACCTCAGTCCTCTTGAAGAACAGTCAGTGTTCTTAACCGCTAAGCCATCTTTCTAGCCCAAAGGTTAATTGTTTAAAGAATCAGATTACAACAACTTTAGTATCTAAACTGCTATAGAAGAAAAGGGAATTTGTCCTTTCATTTCTAGTGTGCTCAGTAAGGAAGTCTGTTGTCTAGATGACTTGATGGGATAGTCCCAATGTCTTTTAACACAAGCTTTACAGGACTTGGGTGTCGATGGCTGCACTCCTGAGGTCCTCCTCGTCTTGGGAGGCGCAGGACCACAGCCGCAGCAAGACAGCAGTTGAACCGCTTGGCACATTGTTCTTCATTCCTCTGACCTCTAGAGACTGTGTCGTTAGGAATGTGAGATGAACACTCACCACGTTGGCAGACAGTTGGGCCTCATGGTTGGGAGCTGGTAGAAGTACTGATCACAATCGCCTCTGGAAATTGCTGAGCGTTAACAGATCAAGCAGAAACACACAGCTCACGCATTTGTGTCGTTACAAGTTGAGCTTCTGTGCCAAGGAAAAGGGAAGGCAGATAGGAATGTGTCAGAAGGATTTGGATAAACGAGACCAGACAGTTTCCCTTGAAAATGCATTGAGAAATAAAAAGAAAACCCATCCAAAAACATCAGAAGAAAATAAAGTTCAAACACTTGCATTTTTTTTTTCATGCCAAAACTTTTGGCTGTGAATTCTAATTCTGGCTGGCCACAGGTGAGCATGCTGCTCTATGCTGGGTGCTTCCTCAGTCTTCCATGCTGTCACTTTGGGAGCATAGAGTAGCTCTGCTCAGCTGTTACAGCAAAAATCTGTAAAATGCCTGCTTTCTCTGAACTCGACTTCTGTAGGGACTGATTCAGGGAGCAGCTGCGGCTCATTGCCGTCCTGTGCTCCGGACACTTCATGTGAAACTTCTTATTAATGCCGCTTGGGATTCGGTAACTCTGGGTTAGAACTTTGTTAGAAGTGTTTGTTTTCAGTTATTGCTCCTTGGAAAACAGCCTGTTTTGATATGACTGCTTTATTTGTTCTCTGTATTGTATATAATCTTACTGCCTGTTTGAGATTAAAAGTATTAGAGCTTTAAAAAGTTTTTTTTATTTATTTTAAATGATAGTTGTGTGTGTGTGTGTGTGTGTGTGTGTGTGTGTGACACGTGTGAGTGTTTCCATGGAGAACAGAAAAGATCTTCAGCGCCCTTGGATCTTACAGGCATTTGACACTCACCCTGACTGTTACATGGGTGCTGGGACCCAAACTTCAGCCCTATTGTTGTGTACCCCGAGTCCTAAGCCCTGAGCCACCTCTCTAGCCCCAGATTCTTTTGGAGTCGTTATAGGCTAACAAGAAGCTGTAAAACTGTAGCACAGAAAGTTTTTTCCCATATCCTTTGTCCAATGTCCTCCACTTTTAAGATTCCTAAAAGCCTTCCTAACTTAGCGCTTTTCCATTCAAACTGTTTTTATGCTGATCATATTTTGCGTACTGAACTAGAAGTTCTATGTCTAGATGTCCTTACAAAATCTTTGCAAGCAGCCATGAGAATATTATCATATCTTTGTGTTAGGTATGTGTTAACTTGCCTTACAATGTTTGTGATGGCATGGTATATTCAGGGGCTTTATAGCCGATCTTTCGTTTGTGTGTTTGATATTTCTAGTAAACTTAGTATGTTTCACCACTCATTAGGGAAAAACAACACACTTGGACATAGATTTCAGTTTAATTATCTCTTACCGAGGGCCTATCAAATACTCCTTGTCCATGTCTTCATACCCCAACTGTATGAAGTGCCCCTTGACGGTCTAGAGAGATGGCCCAGTGGCTCAGTGCACTTGCAGAAGACCCTGCTGAATTCCTAGCACCCCCACGGTGGCTCACAAATCTTCTGTAACTCCAGTTTTGGGGGAATCTAATGCCCTGTTCTGCCCCCCCCCCGCACTGCTCACCCATGGTGTCCATACATACATGTAGGCAAAATATTTACACACGTGCAAAATTGAAATATATATTAAGAGAATACTCCCTAGAGGGATTCATCTTATGTTTCAAGACAGACATGGCTAGAAAGGTGTAGAGAAATACAGGGCACACCATGAGCACTTGAGAAGACAGCCGTGTGAACACAGAGAGTGAAAACTCAGTGCTTCAACATGTGGTTGAAAATACGACCCCTTGGGGGACAGACGACCTTTCCACAGGGATTGCATAACAGATATTTACATCACGATTCATAGAAGTAGCAAAATTACAGTTATGAAGGAGCAATAAAAAAAATTCCATAGAAAAGAATTTTCTGGTTGGAGGAACACCACAGCATGAGGAACTGTATCAAAGGGTCGCGGCGTTAGGGAGATGAAGAACCACTGTCCTAGCCAATGGCATCTGAAGTCTGAGATGAGATTTCACTGAAGCCTATGATGCTGTGAACACTTTCCTCTGGCCTGAACGTATCAGATTAGAAGCGCCACTCATAACAGAGAGAATTAAGCTTATCATAAAAATGTTCAGGGTTTAAGTAGGAGATACTTATCAGGGCTGCTTCTCCCACTGAGAACTGGCTTCTCCCAGGGGAGGTGGTCCTGAGAAATCTCCAGGGGACCTTGTCTTCATGCAGTTGAGAAGAGAAGAGGGACATGAATAGGTCCAATTTTCGGGCGACCTCTTTCTCTTTATGCAGGTTGTTACCCAGAGCTGGTCTCTTCTCACAGGACTTAGTTCAGCTCACGGTGTGGAATACGCCTCTCTTCTTTGGTGCTGCTGTAAGGTGTCACTGAACCTTGATCTGGGAGATGGTGGGCCTGACCGCACATATCAAGTTTCTGGAAGCCATCTTCCCGGCATGTCTGGTCTGAGCTCTTACCTTGACCAGAAGGCATGCGTGTATGTGCGGTGTTACCCATGGTTGGAAAGCAAGCACATAGACCTGGTAGAATTTCTCTGAGCACATTCTCTTTGCTGCTATTGAATTGATTACATATTGTTGCTTGAGTTGGGATAATTCAGTCAGTCAGAAGTTGTTTTCCCAAACAAATGTGGTAAATTTTATTTTCTGAAAGTTTAAAGACAGTGCCTGTGGCTAGAGGGATGACTTGGTGGGTAAAGGGGCTTGCTGCATGAGCGTGAGGACCTGGGGTTGGATTCGCTGCATCCGTGGAAAAAGCCAGGTATAGCAGAGGAAGCCTATGATGCCAATGGGGGGGGGGAGGAGGAGATACGAGGATTCTGGGAGTTCATTGGCCATCCACTGTAGCCAATTGCCGATCTCCAGGCTCGGAAACAGACCCTGTATCAAAAATAATTAGGTGGTGGAGAGTGATGAGAAAGATACCCAGTGTAGACCTCTGGCCTCTACATGTACATGCGTGGTTGTGTGCACCTGTGCAAATGTATGTGTACACATCACACACACTCACTCACTCACACTCGCACTGTCATTGTATTGCATAACTCCGCAGTGTAACAGTGTGGGAAGTCCAGTGCCCTGTCTTCCCACTTGGCTGCGGCTTCTAGCTTCTGTCATGGATGGACATATGAGCTCAAGCAACATAAGGTCTTTGACGTAGAAGCCAGAGCAGCAGAAACAGCAGGTTGGAGCGTGTAGGCTTCTGGCGGGGTTCTTCTTGGATTGTAGCTGTAAGAATAACTTTTTAGTCCTGTGGAGAAACTCAGGGATTCAGTCCTCAGGGGTGTCCAGGGATGTAAGAGCTTAGGGAGTGTCGTGCCTTGAGCAGAACAGGATGGAGCAAGTGCCTGCAGTCTGGGCTGTCACCACGGACAGGCTAAGGGATCAAGGAAAGAGTAGGAGTATCTTGAGGAGCCTGGTTCTGGGAAGTTGTGACCCTGTCTGCTTGAGGTAACAGGAGCAGTCCATTTATCTGCTGTTGTTGAAGTATCAAGTATTCACTTTGGTAGAATTTTCTGATTGCTGAAGCTAACCTAATTAGCTTCAAACCAAAATTGTCTGAAATATTTTGATGTTCATCCTTATCTCCCGTCTTAATGACACATTGAATGATTTTTCCCTTTTGTCTGCCTCTCTTGATCTTCATTATACAATTCAGAGAGCATGTCCAGGGTGGAGGTATGTGGAGTGATTGCTACTAACCAATTTGTCCATGTTCTTTATCTCTGATTAGACAGCTACAGCACTTTTAAAAATTTATCTTTTTTTTTATTGCAAAAATGGGGTCATTGTACCTTGGAGAGAAAAGTGACAACCCCACATGGATACTGATAATCAACAAAGGTGTGCATCGAGGGCACAGGAGGAGGGATGTAGAACAGCGCCAGTAGAGGCTTGGAGCAGGAGGAGGCCTGGGGATGATGCTCAGCTCCAGTGTTAGTTTTGTTGTTGAAACATCCTTGCACCTGCAAGCTGTCGAGGTTCATGGAAAGTTCTGTGATTTTCCGTGTCCTCTGCAACCGTCAGTGCTTTCTTCTGCTGTTTAATACTGTGGCCTGTGATTGGACCCCACTTCCACCACTGTCTCCCGATGTGTGTACCACGAGCAGATTCTGAGATTGTACCTCTGGAGACCCTTGAGATGGTCCACTTTGAAGTGAGGAGAACAGTTCTTTCTTTGAACTTTATGTCAACAAGTCCTGTGTAAAAAGTCTTTTCCTGAGGGAACACTTCTGCATTGCTGGTGGGAATGCAAGCTGGTACAACCCCTTTGGATGTCAGTGTGGCGATTTCTCAGAAAATTAGGAAACAACCTTCCTTAAGACCCAATAATACCACTTTTGGGTATATATCCAAAGGATGCTCAATCGTGCCACAAAGACATGTGCTCAACTATGTTCATAGCAGCTTTGTTTGTCATAGCCAGAACCTGGAAACAACCTAAATGCCCCTCGATCAAAGAATGGATAAAAAAGTGGTACATTTACATAATGGAGTACTATACAGCAGAAAAAAATAATGACAACTTGAATTTTGCAAGAAAACAATGGAACTAGAAAACATTTTGAGTGAGGTAACTCAAATACAGAAAGACAGTTATCACATGTGCTCACTCATAGGTGGTTTTTAAACATAAAGCAGAGAAAGCCAGCCTACAAACCACAATCCCAGAGAACTTAGACAACAATGAGGACACTAAGAGAGAATTACATAGATCTAATCTACATGGAAAGTAGAAAGTATAAAAAGACAAGATCTCCTGAGTAAATTGGGAGCATGGGGACCTTGGGGGAAGGTTGAAGTGGGGAGGGGAGAGGTAGGAAGGGGAGCAGAGGAAAAATGTAGAGCTCAATAAATATCAATTAAAAAAAAAGAAAAAAAAAGTTTTTTTCTGTCCTGACAGCCAGCTTCCAAACAATGACACGAAGGCTTATTGATTATGAAAGCTTGATCAATAGCTTAGGCTTGTTTCTAACTAGCTCTCATAACTTAAATTAACCCATATTTTTTATCAATCTATATTCTGCTCTGTGGCTTTTACCTATGTCTCATTCTATGTGTCTGACTCGTTCTGTGTCTGGCTGGCTTCTTTGCCTCTCTTCTTCCCAGAGTCCTCTCTGTGCTAGGAAGTTCTGCCAATACCTCCTGCCTAGCTATTGGTCATTTAGCTCTTTACTCAGCCAATCAGAAGCTGCCCTGGCAAAGACACACCATCACAGTGTGCAAAAAGATTATTTCATGATGGTCCTGAGGTGCAGGCAGCATCTGGAGGGGCTGTGACCTTCAACTGATTGTCTCTCTGTGCCTAAGGTAGATTTTGGAGCCAGACAGAGCTGACTTGAGTGCCCACTGGCTGTAGAAGTGCCTTCCTTCTGCACGGGAGAGCCATGGCAGGCAGCACAGCACCAATGCTGGGTGCCTTGTGGCTGGTGGCGTCATGCCCCCAGTTCTAGCTCAGCTCACCTCACTCCTTTTCCATGACTTAAGTAAATTAGTGGGTATGGTGCACTTAGAGAAGCGCACGGGAAGTTTTGTTTGATGTTTTCAACTCTCCTTTCCCCTGTAATATGACTCTTGTGAGTCTGAAACTGAGTGCTTTCGTTATGAATGTTTCCTAGTTCTTCCTCTAAGAAGAAAACCCCTGGCATATATTAGGGTAATTTAGTGCATTATAATGCTTATATGTCTTAGTGGTATTTATATACATTTACTGGAGAGAGCCAAAGGGAGTAAGTACTGATGCTAAAATTTGAAGAATTTGATCATGTGACGGGAAAAAATTCAGAATGTGTGTGCATATATATATGTTATGTATATGTGTGTGTGTGTGTGTGTGAGAGAGAGAGAGAGGGGGGGGGGAGAGAGCACCCTGGTGCTACATGAAGACATTATATTACCTACAATCAGTGACTGTAACATTGACAATTAAATAGCTTTGTTCCTTGAACATTGTAGAATTGTTATTTTTTAAGGTTTTGATAAATTACACCAATACAGAGTGGATTACCTCGAGTGTTTTAGAAATTTGGTTTTAAATTAATGTTCTTTAGCCTCTGCTGGTTCATTTCTTCACAGTGGAGGGCATGGTTAACTCACTTTCCTTAGTGCTGTGAGTGCAGAGAACTTTGAAAGGGGTCCCCTGTATGGCCCCTGTGTTGGACTTTCTGGGTGCACTGTTAACATTAAAGCAGAATTAGCCATGAAACATGCGAAGTGTGGATCAATATCTAATGGTTGGCATATCCTCCTGAAGCCAGCAGAGTGGAAAAGGAAGTAATGCCATCTTTGAATGATTTTGTTTTAAAGAAATATTTATTTTATATTTAATTATGTGTCTGTGTATTTACACTTGAGTGCAGTGCCTGCAGAGGCCAGAAGAGGGCATCATATCTCCCTGGAACTGGAGTTTCAGACATTTGTCATCTGTCCTACAGGGGTGTTGGGAACCAAACTTGGGTCCTTTTCAGGAGAACATTTGATCTTAACCAGTGAGCCACCTTTCCTTCCTCCAAATTGTAATATTTAAATGTTTCTGTTGAATATAGCTTCCACTTCAGCTTAAGTTGCTTGTAAGTTGCTTTTTCTGTCTGTCTGTCTGTCTGTCTGTCTGTCTGTCTGTCTGTCCATCCATCCATCTATCTAATCTGTCTATGGAAGTGAGAATGTTGGGAGTGACCCATGGAAAGCAGTTGGTTTACATATTTATTATGAGCTATTATTTGGAAGAAGAGGATTATGTGAATACACAGCATCAACCTCAGTTTAATAACAAATTTTGTGTTACTTTAATTCTTGGGCATTGACTACTATTTGGGTTGAGTAGTCTTCTGGGTTCCATGCAGAATTTCATATTGACTTGGTTCTGAGTCATGAGCCTAATGGAGATCTTCTCACTTCAGCAAACAGCAGCTGCTTATTTATTTATTTATTCATTCATTCATTCATTCATTTAATTTATGCACCCTGTTGAGATTAAGAAAGCCGAACATATTTAAGATCTCCCTTTTGCATTTGATTGGAGGCATGAGTTGGGAGGAGCAAATGCAGATAAAATATTTAACTAGTCCATGTGTAAAAAATGTGTTAATGTTTACGTGTTGTGAGTAGGAAAATCCCATCCCCTAATAGGCTCTTTGAACAGGCAAAGATGTCTGTCCTGGGTGGTTTTTCTTAGTTTGATACACATTAGAGTCCTCTGGGAAGAGGCAACCTCAATTAAAGAATTGCCTTCAACAGATTGGCCTGTGGGGCATGTTTCTGGGGCATTTTCTTGGTTAATGATTGATGTGGGGAGGTCCCGCCCATTGTGGGTGGGGCTATTCCTGGGCTCATGGCCTGGGTTGTATAAGCAACCTGAGCAAGCCAGTAAGCTGCACTCCTCTGTGGCCTCTGCCTCAGTTCCTGCCACCAGGTTCCTGTCTTAACCTCCTACCCTGGCTTCCCTCAACAGTGGACTGTGTGTGACCTGCAAGCTGAACTAAACCCCTTCCTCCCCCACAGAAAGCAAACAGGGTGGACTTTTAAAGCTGCATTTTGGGGATTAAAACACATAAACCATGCAGGGCAGTGGTGGTGTGTGCCTTTAATATCAGTACTTGGGAGACAGAGGCAGGCAGACCTGAGTTCCAGGCCAGACTGGTCTACAAAGTGAGTTCCAGGATAGCTAGGGCTACACAGAGAAACTCTGTCTCAAAAACCAAACATAAAACAAAGCAAAACAACCCCCCCCCCAAACAACCAAATAACAACAGCACAACCAAAGAACAGCAAAAACACATAAGCCTCCTTTTGAGAAAACTGTGGCGAGACTTGTCAAAGAGGCAGAAATTCCATGTGCAAGAAAGTTATGCAGGCTTAGCTTTTAAGTTGCAAAAACAACATTATGGCATTTAGGTGGATGGCTTCTTACTCTGCAGGAGATAAGAGGTAGCAAATGGTATTGCCTCCAGAGTTGATGCAGGTGGGAATGGCCTCTGACCTGTGTGTCTAATCCCAAATTGACTGCAATTACTGTGTGGTAGCTTTGAATAGGTTTGGCTCACAACTGCTGCTTGAGAACTTCTTAACAAGGAAAAAAGAGGAGAAAAGTCCTTACCTCAACAACCCTGCCTAATGTCCTATCTTCTCCCTTTATCCCTCTTATTCCATCTTCATTTCCTTCGCATACTTGCACATGGATTTATTTATTTAAATTTTTATTTATTTTTATATGTATAGGTGTTTTGCCTGTACGTATATCTATACATCAAATGTGTGCAATGCTTGCAGAGGCCCAGAGGGCATCAGATCCTGCGGGTGCTGGGAATCAAATCCTAGTCTTCTGGAAGAGCAGCCAGTGCTTTTAACCATTGAACCATCTCTCTAGCTCTGCAAGTTAGTCTTTGAAATGTTAGTTTTAGTTTGGCTTTGGTGGAAAACACTCAATCTTACTTACGAGTTGTCTAAACACAAGCTAGGAAAGGCTGCAATTAAAAAGGAAAAGCTTCACCCCGTGCTCTTTGGTAGTTAGAGGAGTTGCTTCATTGCTTTCATTTAGAATGTAAAGTTCAATCAATTCCTAGTCTGCATAACTGTACCGTGTGTCTTGGACACATGCTTGAATGTCCGCTGAAGTGATGTATAGAAGAACATTCAACTAGAGTGTAAACCATTGTATTACGTAACTTAGGTAAAACACAGACAAGGAAGGGTGCCGAATAAGTAAAGATGATGAATTTCAGTAAAGCCACATTATTGGAATTGATATTTTCTCTCAAAATCAAGGACTAGTTCTTATCCACAAGGCATTCAAAGGTTGACCGGAGGGAACGTCCACATGAGCGTCAGCTCTCTGGCCTAATGGCCCAAACGAAAGGTAAGAGGAAGCAGGGACCGTTAGACTAATGGTTCAGTTCCAAGAGCAAATCGTGAGCTCCCTTTCAATGTGGCTTGCTGAAAATTGATGGGGATTTTTAGCACTTAGCATCTTATCCTCAAAGCACTTTCCAAATGCTGAATAATTAATTGCCACAGCTCCCATGTGGGGGTAGAATAGCAAGGATGTCTTTCTGTGTACCAGGAAACCATTGTGTGACAGCCTGGAAACGTTCATTTTTATTTTGTTATTTTTAAGGGTGTCTTTGCTTCCCAAGGTGACCGGTGTTTTCAGCATTGTCCTGGTTTCTAGTGACAGGGTCAAAGGAAAAACAGTCAAGGACGCGGAACACTCGAAAACTTTCTTTTCTTCTCATGGTTTATGCTGACTTCGTGTGTGTGTGTGTGTGTGTGTGTGTGTGTGTGTGTGTGTGTGTGTGGTGTAGGCCTGCACATGTCACAGCATGCATGTGTATATCCAAGAACAACCTTAGGTATCAGCCCCCACTCTACCTTGTTGGAGGTCAGGTCTCCTCTGGTTTTCCTGCTGCATAAGGCAAACTAGCTGGCCTTGGAGCTTCTGGACTCTCTTGTCCTCTGCTTCCCATCTCCCTTGTAGGAGCATGGAGGGTGTAAGCCCTTCACTATGCATCCCACCAGGCTGGTGTGTGTGTGTCTGTGTGTGCACCCTTCACTATGCGTCCCACCAGACTGGTGTGTGTGTGTGTGTGTGCGTGCACATTCTGATGATTTACACCGGGAGCTCACACTTGAATGGCGTGCATTTTAACCCTAGAGTCATCTTCATAGCCTGGATTTCACTTTTCATTCTCACCGTTGCCTGCTCATCATTTGCTCATTGCTTTTGAGAACGGAAGTGTAAATGTTAGTAATTACAGTTACCTCGTGCCCACAAGATGGGAAACTTAGTGCGCTGATGAGGAACAACTCTTAAGTGGTCCCAAAGGAAGTCACATACAAATATTTTTAACGAAGGACTGACTCTTCCACAGAGTAGCCCTCCTTCTCTTCCCAGCATTAACTTATTTGGGGACTGAGGTAGCGTGACTGTGAATCTAACAGTGCTTTATAGGTAGGGTCTGGATGACCCATGTTAGGAATGAAATTAAGCGGTTACAGAATGAGAAGGATTGAATGATGATAACTTAATTGTATTGAAAATTTAACAGATGCATAATAACTATAGAAACTTCTGGGGTACAGTGTGATTGCAGCCCGTAAGGTTGCAATCAGAATCCTCTCTCCTACCTGTTCTGAAGCCTACCATTAGTTTAGGCAAACAATAGTTAGACTGCTGGCTATAGTGCACCCAAAGTATCCCTTCCACCTAACTGCACCCTCACACTGGTTGACTATCTTCCTATACCTTCTTCTGCCTCCATTTCCATACAAGAGTTTAGGTGAGGGAATACAGTGACCATATGCAGCCCTGGTGGTGATGTATCTGACAGTGTTGAGAGAGGGCCCATGAGTAGAGAAGGTAGGATGAGGGCCTGGAGGAAGGCGGGTGATTGGAATTTGCAAGGTGACGCTGCCTTTCCAGACAATACCTGCAGTAGTCAGTCTAATTCCGGGCTTGTTTGGTTTATCTTGCCAGCGACAGGAAGTCTACTGATTAGCTCTCTGGGGAGAATCAGACTGAAGTCACGGCGGCCTGTGTGGAAGGCCAGCCGTAGCTCAGGTTCTCAGCCTTCGAGATAGGAAATAGCCGGGATCTTGCTTTGAGCTATTAATCCCCTTATGTATTGAGCAACTTACCACACAGCAAAAAGAATGCTGTGGTAATTATCTCTGACGAATGCTGAGTGTGTGGTGAGTACTTTAATGGCGGAATTAGATTCCTCGTCACTTCAGAGAGGTGAAGTCCTAGAAATTACTGGTGTTGACTCACACTTGTTTACTAACAAAGGCAGTGTTTACTAACCTTGAGGGCTGGGGCCTCCAGTTTGGCTTCCAGAAAGTCCATGAACTGCCAAATATTGTATACAGCGTGTGTGTGGGTGTTCATAAATGTGTGTGTGTGTGTGGGGGGGCAGGAAATGCCTTCAAAGTGTTCATGATGGTGCTGGAGCTTCAAAGTACAGAAAACATTGAATGTTGGGCACAGACAGACTAGTGTTCCTTAAGAATATTTGTAGGATCTTACCCAAAATACAGTCCTCCACTCCTCCAAAATCTGAATAAAAAGGAAATGGCAGTCAGTTGACTCCAGGACATCACCTCTAAAGATCTGGGGTTTTTAGTTTTTATCAGAAAGTGTAAAGATGCAGTGGGAACCCGTGCACATGTTTAACCAGTGTATTAAATCCGAAGAGGCAGAGATCAAATCTGTTTTGTCTGCCGCTACTCTTGTCGTGAGGTCTGAATAAAGTATGCAGAAGACTAGGACACCTTCAGTGGACACTTGTGACTCAGCTTACATTTAGACAGAGGATCCTGTGATGGCACGTTTATCAACTCAGGATTATAAAAACGACAAGACCCTGTAATTTCATGTGAGGACAAATTTGTCAGGTGTGTTTTCACATTCCTTTTAATTAAAATATTTTTAGTCTTAATACAACATTTTGATCATATTCTTTCTCCCTTCTCCAGTTGCTCCCAGATCCTGCTGGGGAGAGAGCCGTTAAATGCTAGGTTCATAACTGTTTCCATATTCTTAAGGGAGAGTGTGTCCACAGGGCCAAATGCCTGCTAACTTTGATACCAAGTATCCTATTTGAGAATTTGGTGGGTATTGAACATTCTTCTTTCTTTAAATAAAAATATTTAACTGCGATTCCTGATTTGAAATGCATTCTGAAAGCTGAAATGGGTGGTCTAGTGGATCATCTGAGATGATCACCCTCCTGAGGTGGGAAGGGATGTGCGGAGGAAGGGAACACAACTGGCTGCCATGCGGAGGAAGGGAACACAACTGGCTGCCGTGGGCAGGAAGGGAACACAACTGGCTGCTGCAAACCCTTGAAT